>NW_028318886.1:3577500-3922500 GCF_062004578.1 Staurois parvus
CAACTTTTATATTTTAGTCCCTTTAAGGCTAAGTTCACACCTATGCATTTGCAGTTGATGCATTTTAGAGGCCTATTGCTGGTGTGTTTTGTGTGCTTTTGATGCATGAGGTGTCTGTTGTCATGCAGTAAAACAAACAAAAAATGCATGGGCATGTTCATTTTTGATGTGCCAAAATCCCACTGTAAAAAAAATTCCTGCACCTTTCCAAAAAACCCCGCAATGGTGGAAATTGCATATATGTGAACGTGACCCATAGGAACTAATGTTAAATGGACTGCAGCTCGTTTCTGCAAATGCACTGAAATATGCACACAATGATAGGTGTGAACCTAGCATAAAGGAGTATTAAACCCAAAAGCAAGCATTTATTATATTGCAGCTTGCCAATTCCTGGATGTGATGGCTGAACTAGTTTTCTTTTTTGGCTTTCTTTCTTCTACATTTCACCTGGTGATCCAACTAGTAAATCAAGGTGTCCTGCAGATGTAGCACTTTGAGGGTTGAGACAAATTATTTACCATTGGCAGGGGTGCTTATAATCAGCTTTTATTTATTTATGTAAAACCTTTATCCCAAAAAAGAACAAAACTGTAACTGTCAGTGGAAGTTTGTCTTCCCTTTGTTAGTGTATCTAAATCTTCAGGTATTCCCCAGACTGACAATGCTGCCATCCAAAGGTGCCCCCTGTGTTCCTTCATTCAGAGTGGGATCACGCTAATATAGGAGGTGTGTTACTGCCCAGATCACCATGTGAAAACCGAAGGGAAAAAAAAGCCAAAGGCTAGGTTCATACCTATGCAGTTTGTGTTTGATCTGTTTCCGCAGTGCTTTTTGCATTTGTGACGTGTTTTTGATGCATTTCAAGGTTTTTTCTTGTTGCTAGACAGCTTAAAATGCAAAACGCAGCAAAAACAGCATAAACGCAGCAAAGACACACTACATTTTTTTCCGCAGCATCTCCATTGAAGTCTATAGAACCAAAAATGCAACTTTTTGCGTTTAAAAAAGTCCCTGAAAACGCACTGGGTGAGAACACGGAGATGTGAACGTGTCCCATAGGAAATCATGTTAAATGGACTGTAGTGCGTTTCTGCAAAACACTGTGGAAAACGCTTAGGTGTGAACCTAGACTAAAAAAGAAAACTAATGCAGCTACCACATCTAATGAATGGTAAGCTGCAATAGGTTCTAGTTTAAATTCACTTTACCATTGCCAAGAACTCAACAAGAGTAAAAAGCCAAAGTTGCCTCCAAATGAGCCAATGGCATGTAGCCAGCACCTAGCAGACATTTACATGTCAGCTCTTTGTGGGGAGTTTGTCTTCCATTGCAACAGTAAAGTGGTTTTAAACCAAAAGCAAACATTTATCAAATTGCAGCTTACCAATTCTTAGATATGGTGGCTACATTAGTTTTCTTTTTTAAGCTTTCAATCCTTTTTTTTTCATCTGGAGATCTGGTTGGTTGTTTTTCAACAGAACAAGCTCTCCTGCAATGTAGCAGTTAGAGGGATGAGACAACCCATTTAACACTGACAGGAGTGCTTACAATGATTAGCTATTGTTTGTTCGTGTAAAACCTTTATGGCCAGTTCACACTATAGAAACGCAGTCCAGATGCGTTTTTGCATGCACGTTTTTGATGAATTTTTTCCACGTGCCAGTGCAGTTTTTATGCATTCCCGTTCATTTTTTCCTCTCTCTTTTTCTTCAATTTAAATAGGGACATGTGTGTTCCAGTGCGTTTTTGGAGCATTCCAGTGCGTTCCAGTACATTTTTTATGCGCTTTACCACGTTCTAGTACAGTTCTGTGCTGAAAAAAATGCAACATGTTTTACTTTTTTTTCTGCAACCAGAACACACTGCAACTGCAAGCACTGATGTGAACTATGACATTGACAACCATATAACCTACTTTCTGTGCAATTTGGATGCAGAAAAAAGCAACTGAAACACATGTGGTGTGAACTGGCCCTTAGCCCTAAAGGAAAAAAACCTGTTGATGTAACTGCAGTGTGAGCTAGAGTTTGGCGCCAATGTGTTAGTGTGTTTAAATCTGCTACTACATTTAACACTCCCTTCCTCTCCCAGACTAACAATGCTACTGTCCAAATCTGACCCCTGTGCTCATTCATCCAGAGTGGAGGCACTCTAATACAGGAGATGTGTTACTAGCCAGATCACCAGGTAAAAACAGAGGGACAAATGCCTAAAAAAAGAAAACTAATGCAGCCATCACATCTAATGATTAGTAAGCTGCAATAGATTACATTTTTGGTTTTGGGTTTAATACCATTTTAAGCTGGGCAGACTCAGCTTTATTTGGGTGAAGTTCCCATTGCTCTTTTGTATTTGTGACAGGTTCTCTTTAGATTGTTTCATTTGACAAATACTGGATGTGATTTCCCCGTGTATGGCGAGTATTTCCGTATGCACTTTTAAAAGGATGCTAATATAGGAATGCACAGCAGTATTTTCATGTAAATCGGATATGTTGTAGTTTAAGGTCATGCGTTGAAGAGTTGATTTGTAAGCCATAAATCTGGTGCTGTTTTTCCCCTGTCCCCCTTTTCTGGGAACTGACCCATAGGGAGACACTGCTTTGCGTCAACCTGTCTAGCTAGTTTATTTTTAATGAAGCGTCCAGTCATTAGGCGCTGGTATGTTATTAGTTAAAGAGGGAGTTAAAACAAGCCCTGAATTTCTGTATCCTTGCCTTGCAGCTAGGGAACCCTCGGAAAGTGAATGAAGCCACTTGTTTGGAAGGCAGCTGCGAAGCAGTAGAGTAAAACAGCACCAGATGAGCATTAATTCCACTGGGACTGGTTTATAAAGACTGGAGGGGATGAAGCATGGAGGGGGTGTCGCTCGCAGCCACCAATCAGGTTACAGCTGTCTGCTTCTACTCCAAAGGAGAAATATGTCTGCTGGAATTGGATTGGATAATGCCATCAACACCATCACTTCCCTGCAGTGTTTATAAATCCTTCCCCTATGCATTTTGCACACGTTATTCTTGACTAAGCCATGAATTACAGCATTACATGTAAGTGATCTGATATGAGGTACACCTGTCCCCTGTACACACATTTGGAACTGTTATCTCAAACACTGGCCTTACACATTGCAATCTAATCTCCTTAAATTTAAGAACATTTTCAAATATGAGGGCCTACCTAAACAAACTAATTACTGTTATTTATATATATATATATATATATATATATACACACATATAATAGCTGTTCCTGCGTGTAACCTGCATGTAGATTCATTCTGTGTGAATGGGGCAAAATCGAATGTCCTCAGGCTACATTCACTGCAGATTGAATGTTAATGTGAATGGGGAGAATACTGCATTATGGCCACTAGATGGAGTAGAGGAGCATACTTATTCAATATGATACTCAGCTCCATCTAGTGGCCATAATGCAGTGTTTCCCCCTTTTGTTGAAAATAAAAGTTTGAATAGTGAAAGTACTGCATTATGGCCACTAGATGGAGCTGAGTATCATATTGAATAAGTATGCTCCTCTACTCCATCTAGTGGCCATAATGCAGTGTGTCCCTCTTTCATTGAAAACAACAGCTTGAATGGGAAAGTACTGCATTATGGCCACACGATGGAGTAGAGAAGCATATTTATTTCCTATGATACTCAGCTGCATCTGGTGGCCTTAATGCAGTGTTTCCCCCTTTTATTTAAAACAGCAGTATGAGTAGTGAAAGTACTGCATTATGGCCACTAGATGGAGTAGAGAAGCATATTTATTTCCTATGATATTCAGCTGCATCTGGTGGCCCTAATGCAGTGTTTCCCCCTTTTATTTAAAACAAAAAAGTATGAGTAGTGAAAGTACTGCATTATGGCCACTAGATGGAGTAGAGGAGCATATTTATTTCCTATGATACTCAGCTCCATCTAGTGGCCTTAATGCAGTGTTTCCCCCTTTCTTTGAAAACAAAACAGTTTGCATGGGGAAAGTACTACATTATGGCCACACGATGGAGTAGAGGAGCATATTTATTTCCTTTGATATTCAGCTCCATCATTTGGCCATTAAGCAGTGTTTCTCACCTTTTGTTGAAAATAAACAGTTTGAATGGGGAAAGTACTGCATTATGGCCACTAGGTGAAGAAGAGGAGCATATTTGTTTCCTATGAGATTCAGCTCCATCTAGTGGCCATAACGCAGTGTTTCCCTGTTTTTGTTGAAAACAAAACAGTTTGGGGAAAGAACTGCATTATGGCCATTAGATGGAGTAGAGGAGCATGTTTAGTTCCTATGATATTCAGCTCCACCTAGTGGTCATTAAGCAGTAGCATATTTATTTCCTATGATACTCATCTCCATCTAGTGGCCATAATGTAGTGTTTTCCCCCCTGTTGTTGAAAATAAAAGTTTGCATGGGGAAGTTACTGCATTATGGTCACTAGATAGAGTTGAGGAACATATTTATTTCCTATGATTCTCAATGCCATAATGCAGTATTTTCCCCCTTTCGTTGAAAATAAAAGTTTGAATGGAGAAAGAACTGCATTATGGCCACTAGATGGGGTAGAGGAGCATATTTATTTCCTATGATATTCAGCTCCACCTAGTGGTCATTAAGCAGTAATTCCCCCCCTTTCCTTGAAAATAAGTTTGAATGGGGAAAGTACTGCATTATGGCCAATAGATGGAGTAGAGGCATATACCTATTTCCTATGATAGTCCACGCCATCTAGTGGCCATAATGCAGTGCTTCCCTATTCATTGAAAGGAAAAAAAAAAAAAACAGTCTGAATAACGTTTGATTTGCGTTGACAGGGGAATGGCCAGAGGATTTCCATTCTTTTTAATAGGGCCCGATCACATTTGTGCATGCATTGGGGAAAATACCAGAGGGGCTTTTTCGGTGGATCAACATGTTTTTGGTCCCATAGACTTCAATGGCAGTGCATGAAAAATGCAGAAAAAACACACATCAAAATAACATGGAAAATGCATAGGTGTGAACCTAGCCTTAGTTGAATGATGTGTCCACCTTTGTCCCAGCTATGCCCTCCTGTCAGAGTCTCAGTCCTTGTGCGGAAAGAGTTAAGGCTATGTTTTTGAAGCTTCATGAATGCCACAATATTTTGTGTCAATTATGTGCATTGCGGGGGACAGTGTTGTTCACATGCTTGCATTTACGTTGCTTTGTGCCAAAATTTATTTGGCGTGTAGCATTCGGCTTTGTTCACTTATGCTTTGGTCTCTGAAGAGTGATCCGCATTCAGATCGCTCTGTAGAGAGCATTTGACCGGCAGTGAGGAAGTGGTGTTTGCTTTAACCCCTAACGTGCCACAACTGCATGCAGGGGGCTTGCAGAGCAGCTCCATTCGCTGGCATAGGTTGTGATCTCTGGATGGTAGCACCTACTGACAGCGACAGGGGGTACAAATCCTGCCGGAGCTGTGAAGCACAGCACCGTGGCATGTGTACACCCCCAGCCACTGCCTGTAGCTAAAGAGGGAGCGTGTAAAGCTCAGCTTTGTGTTTTTACTGCCCCCCAATGTCACATGTGAACAAGTCCTTCAGCTGGCTTTACCACTCCCATAACACCTCCATTCCTGTCAATGTAAATGCACTACAAAAGCTCCACAAATGCCTCACAATGCCCCTACGGCGTTTATACTGCATTTGAGATGCGTTTAGAAAGCGTTACCAGCGGAAATGTTAGTACAAGAATATATACAGTAGAAAGCCTTTGCAAAACGTTATGTAGCGCAACGCAAATGCTTCAAAAACGCATCTTCACGTCATGGGCACGTGAATGAGCATTTATGGTATCTAAAATTTCAAAGCATGTCCAAATGAGCCGTTATAGCTTTTATCTCTTCAGTACCTCCAAAAGCTGAAAAATCTCCCCTGACAATACTGCCCCCTGTTGAGTAC
This sequence comes from Staurois parvus, assembly GCF_062004578.1. NCBI lineage: Eukaryota > Metazoa > Chordata > Amphibia > Anura > Ranidae > Staurois > Staurois parvus. Next base: position 3,583,425 of record NW_028318886.1, read on the forward strand.
AAGTGACAGGTGCACTTTATATTTCCTTCAGGTTGATGGGGTTTTCCTCTAGCATGTGATGTATGTATATAGCTTTGTATGTATTGGATCTTCATGGTAAGCATCATGCTCACAATCCAGTGACAGTTTTATCTCCATTCTAGTTATATAGGGAATTACAGCGAGTAAAGTGCAATGATTGTCACCCACATAGCATCCTGGACATGCTTACACAAACACGCACATACGTGTACAGCATTGCAAAGTGTAATTCATGTATAAATTGTAAAAAAAAAAAAAAAAATGTATAGAAATTAAATATCTAAATTATGTATATACAGTATTAATGGAGTAAATATCTAACAGAACTATTTTTATATATGTAATTAAAGGTGTACAATGGCACAGCGAAACGGTGTGTAATGCGCAAGAACATTGGAAAGGTGTTTCTAATGATGAGAGTGGAAAAGTGTGGGGGAGGGATGCTACCTGATCGGAGGTGAGGGAGGGTGGGGGCTTGTTCTTCTGCTTCTTATTCTTTATCTGTGCCCCACCCCATCATTTACAGGGAAGGCGAGGGCTACACGGCCGATTAAATGGCTGCTGCTGGGAGGTACTGGCAGTTATCCTCATAGCATCACATTGATTTCCAGGTGCCATAGTGAGATGACTACTGACAAATGGCTAAAGTAGAACTAAACAGATTTGTTTTTTCATGTTTGATAGGGTAAGGGGGGTTATAACCCCTATCAGTGTCCCATTGGAGAGATTTCCCTTCACTTCCTGCTTCATAGACAAAACAGGAAGTGAAAGGAAAGGAGTCCCCATTGGAAGATGTCCCTTTACTTCCTGTGTCATAGACAAAACAGGAAGTGAAAGGAAAGGAGTTCCCATTGGAAGATGTCCCTTTACTTCCTGTGTCATAGACAAAACAGGAAGTGAAAGGAAAGGAGTCCCCACTGGAAGATGTCCCTTTACTTCCTGTTTCCTAGACAAAACAGGAAGTGAAAGGAAAGGCGTCCCCACTGGAAGATGTCCCTTTACTTCCTGTGTCATAGACAAAACAGGAAGTGAAAGGAAAGGAGTCCCCACTGGAAGATGTCCCTTTACTTCCTGTGTCAGAGACAAAACAGGAAGTGAAAGGAAAGGAGTCCCCACTGGAAGATGTCCCTTTACTTCCTGTGTCATAGACAAAAGAGGAAGTGAAAGGAAAGGAGTCCCCACTGGAAGATGTCCCTTTACTTCCTGTGTCATGGACAAAACAGGAAGTGAAAGGAAAGAGTCCCCATTGGAAGATGTCCCTTTACTTCCTATCTCATAGACAAAACAGGAAGTGAAAGAAACAGAGTCCCCATTGGAAGATGTCCCCTCCTGTTCTCTGTTCAGGTGACAACCCAAACTTTGGGATTTTCTTTCACTTACAATTATAACGGTAAATAGGATAAGGAGAGGGTGATTGTCCCTAATGGGGACAGCAAAGAAAAACCCAACTTGTGTTCTAATCCCTCTCCGCTCTATACTAAAAAAATTGCCTTTAGTTACATTTTAATACTCATATCAATGAGATGGGATTTTGTGTGTAGCCCTGGGGTTAGGACCCAATGACACTTTTGTGTTGTGGTTCAGTTGTGTTTTTTCCAAGAAAAAGTGGATCAGTTCACATCAGTTTAGTTCCATTTTTCATCAGTTTACTTGTGTTTTTTTAGCCGTTTTTCATCCGTTTATATCAGATTTTGTCCCTTTACATACTTTTTTTGTCTGTTTACATCAGTTTTTTGTCCATTTACATCCGGTTTTCGTCTGTTCCATTTTTTTTAATGGAAGAAAAATAGTAATTTCTTCCATTCAAAAAAACAGATGTTAAATGTAATTCATGTATAAATGGTAAAAAAAAAAAGTACAGAAATTAAATATCTAAATTATGTATATACAGTATTAATGGAATAAATACAGTATTAATGGAGTTTACATCAGTTTTTGTCCCTTTACATATGTTTTTTGTCCGTTTACATACGTTTTTAGTCTGTTTACATCCGTTTTTTGTCCGTTTACACCGGTTTTCATCCGTTTACATTCATTTTTCGTCTGTTCCATTTTTTTAACGGAAGAAAATAGTAATTTCTTCCATTTAAAAAAACAGATGTTAAGAAGTGTAATTCATGCATAAATGGTAAAAAAAAATATATAGAAATTAAATATCTCAATTATGTATATACAGTATTAATAGAGTAAATACAGTAGTAATGGAATTTATATCAGTTTTTGTCCCTTTACACATGTTTTTCGTCCGTTTACATTTTTCATCTGTTTATATCCGTTTTTTGCCAATTTACATCTGTTTTTCATCCGTTTACATCCGTTTTTTGTCCGTTCCATTTTTTTAACGGAAGAAAAATAGTAATTTCTTCCATTTAAAAAAACAGATGTTAAGAAGTGTAATTCATGTATAAATGGTAAAAAAAAAAAGTACAGAAATTAAATATCTAAACTTTGTATATACAGTATTAATGGAATAAATACAGTATTATTGGAGTTTACATCAGTTTTTGTCCCTTTACATATGTTTTTTGTCCGTTTACATATGTTTTTCGTCTGTTTACATCCGGTTTTTGTCCATTTACATCTGTTTTTCATCCGTTTACATACGCTTTTCGTCCGTTCCATTTGTTTTTTAACGGAAGAAAAATAGTAATTTCTTCCATTCAAAAAAACGGATGTTAAGAAGTGTAATTCATGTATAAATTGTAAAAAAAAAAAGTATAGAAATTAAATATCTCAATTATGTATATACAGTATTAATGGAGTAAATACAGTATTAGTGGAGTTTACATCAGATTTTGTCCCTTTACATCAGTTTTTTTGCCATTTACATACATTTTTTGTCTGTTTACATCCGTGTTTCGTCCGTTCCATTTTTTTTAACAGAAGAAAAATAGGGTTTTCTTCCATTCAAAAAAAATGGATGTTAAGTGTAATTCATGTATAAATTGTAAAAAAAAAAAAAAAAAAGTATAGCAATTAAATATCTCAGTTATATATATACAGTATTAATGGAGTAAATATCTAACATAACTATTTTTATATATGTACTTAAAGGGGTACAATGGCACAGCGAAATGGTGTGTAAAGCGTGGAATGCACAAGAAAATTGGAAAGGTGTTTCTAATGATGAGAAAGGGAAAGGGTGGGGGAGGGATGCTACCTGATCAGAGGTGGGGGAGGGTGGGGACTTGTTCTTCCACTTCTTTATCTGTGCCCCACCCCGTCATTTACAGGGAAGGCGAGGGCTACACGAGGGCTACACGGCCGATTAAATGGGTGCTGCTGGGAGGTACTGGCAGTTATCCTCATAGCATCACATTGATTTCCAGGTGCCATAGTGAGATGACTACTGACAAATGGCTAAAGTAGAACTAAATAGATTTTTTTCATGTTTGATAGAGTTTTCGTCCGTTTACATCTGGTTTACATCTGGTTTTTTTTGTCCAATTACATCCATTTTTCGTACGTTTACATCTATTTATTGTCCGTTCCGTTTTTTTAACAGAAGGAAAACGGGGTTTTCTTCTTTAAAAAAAAAAACGGATTTTAACGGATGCGGACTTTAATGGATGTAAACAGATGATCATCCGTTTACATCCGCTAGTCCATAGAAATACATGTCCATTTTTTCATCCGTAAACGGAACACCTGTGTGAAAGGGGCCTTACACATTTCAGGGCCCAGTCACACCATATGGCTTGGGCTGTGATGGACAGGCAATGCATTTGAGTTCATTTCACACCATTGCACTGCAACAGTATGCACAGAAAAATTCAAACATGCTGCATTTTACGCAGAACTGCGATGCACAAAGATTAATAAAATGTCCATTTGTGGCATCCCAATAAAGTTGAAAAAAAAAAAGCAAACACTGTGATATATCAATACAAGGTATCGCCACTGTTCCTCCCTTCACAGCACGCACCAATGGTAAAACGCAGCCTCAGGTGTGACCAAGCCCTTCATCCCTAAGCTGAAGTGTAATCTTCTTATAGTTTTCCCTCCCTGGTTCCTCCCTTCCTCTATATCAACATGCTAATGACATTTTTTTAAAGCGGTTGTAAACCTCAGACATGAAATATGAACAAAGCATATCCCCCTATAGTGTGTACTTGTCTCAATCAAGAGCACTAAGTGTCATCTCTATCTGTTGCATCCTTCCTCTGCTATAAGCATGAGTCACCTTTGAGGAGTTTTCCTGACACCAAGAGTAAAATGGTGACAGGGGAGGGGCCTCCAGCAGATTGAGAGCCTGAGCTCTGTTTCTGTCTGCTGCGTGAAAAGGGGGTGTGTCCCTTCCCTCCAATCAGCTCTCAAGGCTCTCTTCACTGATCTAACTTCAGCTTTCCGCCTCCTTCTTTTCAGAGCTGAGACATCCTGTGTAAATTCAGCCCTTTGAATTGGGATGTAGATAGGAGAAGACTACAGGTAAACAGGTACAACCAGGGGCAAACTGACAACTCAAGGGGCCCCCAGGCAATAGGGGATCATGGGGCCCCTGTGTCCTCGCCCACACACAAAAAAGCCTATGAAAAAGCCAATGAAAGGTACCAGGGGCATCTCATGGGGCCCCCTACTGACACCGGGCCTTCGGGCAGTGCCCAAGTGCTCAAATGGTCAGTCCGCCCCTGGGTACAACTTATATAGGACGATTTGTTTCATCTCTGTGTATCGCCTGAGGCCAGTCACTTCACTGGGTTTACAACCGTTTTAAATAAATCCTTTTTATTTTCATAACATACTTTATTTTAGCCCATTTAACATTATCAGTGGGTCGCTGTTCTTCTCTATGCAATGCAGGCAGATCATGGCTGGTGGGAGGGGCAGGCAGCGTTCTGTACATAGCTTCCTGAAAACATCACAGCACCCTACTTCAGTACTCCTCTCAAGAGCGGGTAGCAATGATCTATATATTGACCTGCCTCTAGACAGGCCTTATGCAAAAATCAAAATGCCATGACGGGTGGAGGAGTGGGTATTGCTAAGCAGGCTGCCTTTGCACGCGGACCATCTAGGTTACACTTGCCTGTGATGTTGAGCTTCCAAGATGGAAAGAACTGGGCAGCACAGTGGTTAGCACTTCTGCCTGGCAGTACTAGGGTCATTGGTTTGAATCCCAACCATAGCACCACCTGCCTGAACTTTGCATGTTCTCTCTGTGCCTGTGTGGGTTTCTGCCATTTACTCTGGTTTTCTCCAACACTCCAAAGGCATACTAGTAGGTGAATTGGCTCCTGTCTAAATTGGCCCTAGTATGTGTATATGAATGTAAGTTAGGGACCTTAGATTGTACACCCCTTGAGGGTTAGGGACTGATGTGAATGTACAATATATATGTAAAGTGCTGCGTAAATTGATGGCGCTATATAAGTACCTGAAATAAATAAACTGAAATATAATGAAGAAATGAAATCAGATTAAGACCCTAGTCACACTTGACTTAGCGATTCCAGAACACCCGACAAAGTGCGAAGAAAATGTACATTTTGGAAACATGCTGCAAACACGCATCACTTTCCCGTCACTTTCCCATAGACCTCTACTAGATCAGGCGTTTTTTGTGCGTTTTCTTAAAGTGCACCAAAGATGCAGCGTGCAGGAACTTACAGAAAATGCACAAAAAACACCCAATCTAATAGAACCCTATGGTAAGGAAAACAAAAACAGTCTGTACACTGCGCTGCACCCACCATACTGCCCTTCTAGCAGGCTCTTCCACCTCTGCCTCCCCAGGCTATGTCATCACATACTGTACAGTGCAGGGCTTCTAACCCCGCATTGTCGGTGGTGGGACAGGATTGTGACCACAACCAGGAGAACTTTAGAGAGGGGTCTCCTGAGACTGGTCACAGCACAAGAGTGAGGAGTAAGGTATATTACAGCTGATCTTTCTACTCCTAGGCAGGGGCGGACTGACCATTTGGAAACTCGGGCACTGCCTGAGGGCCCGGGGTCAGTAGGGGGCCCCATGAGATGCCCCTGGTACCTTTTTCATAGGCTTTTTTGAGTTTGGGAAAGGACACAGGGGCCCCATGATCCCCTATTGCCCAGGGGGCCCCATGAGTTATCAGTCCGCCCCTGCTCCTAGGTGAAAGCGGGCCTTTATTCCTTGCAGCTTGGAGGCCTCACTGCAAGTGTATTTTTTTTTTCACCTGGAGTTGGGCTTTAAATATCTTAAAGTAAATTGGTGAGAATGTAGATGCTAATTCGTTTTAAAAAGGTGCAAATTCCAGGACTGTCATCCTTACCCAGACTTCACCTGGTGGGTCACTGACCCTGAAATAAACATGCAGCCACGGAAGCGTGGAAGGTCGGAAGTCTAGCCCTGCGTGCTCATTCCCGATCCATGACTCAGGCGTAGAGGAGCATCGATGAGAATAACAACCAGACTATGTTTTAGTTCCTGGTCTGCTTAACACTCCTAATTAAGTCACATTTGTGGTATATCAGTCTTTCAATAAAGGTGTCAACGTTATTTGGAAGATGTTTCTAACAGATTGCCATCCAACTCACGTCATCGTCAGCCACATGGACTGCACATGGTCATTACTAGAAATGAGGAATGTAAAAACAGAAGTCCTGCACAGTATGCACAGAACCATTCGAAAAAAAATTATATATATATATATACAGTGGGGATCGAAAGTTTGGGCACCACAGCTAAACATTTGTATTAATGTGCATAAAGAAGCCAAGGAAAGATGGAAAAATCTCCAAAAGGCAGCAAATTACAGATTAGACATTCTTATAATATGTCAACAAAAGTTAGATTTTATTTCCATCATTTACACTTTCAAAATAACAGAAAACAAAAAAATGGCGTCTGCAAAAGTTTGGGCACCCTGCAGAGTTAATATCTTGTACTGCCCCCTTTGGCAAGTATCACAGCTTGTAAACGCTTTTTGTAGCCAGCCAAGAGTCTTTCAATTTTTGTTTGAGGTATCTTTGCCCATTCTTCCTTACAAAAGTCTTCCAGTTCTTTGAGATTTCTGGGTTGTCTGTTACGCACTGCTCTTTTAAGGTCTATCCATAGATTTTCAGTTATGTTGAGGTCAGGAGATTGTGAAGGCCATGGCAAAACCTTCAGTTTACGCCTCTTGATGTAATCCCCCGTGGATTTCGAGGTGTGTTTAGGATCATTATCCATTTGTAGAAGCCATCCTCTCTTTAACTTCAGCTTTTTCACAGATGGCATCAAGTTACCATCCAAAATTTGCTGAAATTTTATTGAATCCATTTTTCCTTCTACTCGTGAGATGTTCCCTGTGCCACTGGCTGCAACACAACCCCAAAGCATGATTGATCCAACCTCATGCTTAACAGTTGGACAGAGGTTCTTTTCATTCAATTCTGTGCCCCTTCTTCTCCAAACGTACCTTTGCTCATTCCGACCAAAAAGTTCAAGTTTAACCTCATCGGTCCTCAGAACTTGTTTCCAAAATGCATCAGGCTTGTCTATATGTTCATTTGCAAAGTTCAAACGATGATTTTTGTGGTGAGGACTTAGAAGAGGTTTTCTTCTGATGACTCTTCCATGAAGACCATATTTGTACAAGTATCTCTTTATAGTGGAATAGTGTACCACAACTCCAGTGTATGCCAGATCTTTCTGGAGGGATCGTGCAGTCAAACGTGGGTTTTGAATTGTTTTTCTCACAATCCTGCGAGCTGTTCTGTCTGATATTTTTCTTGGTCTTCCAGATCTTGCTTTAACTTCCACTGTTCCTGATGACTGCCATTTCTTAATTACATTCTGAACAGAAGATATTGACATCTGAAAATGCTTTGCTATCTTCTTATAGCCTTCTCCAGCTTTGTGAGCGTCAACTACTTTCAGTTTCAGTTTTCTAGACAACTGCTTAGAAGAACCCATGGTGCTGATTGTTGGGGCAAGGTCAGATGAGTCTGGGCATTTAAAACCTTTGAGATTGACATCACCTGGTCTTCCCAGACGATGATTGAGAACAATCCATGACACTGGCAGGTCTTGGCAAAGGGGGCAGTGCATGCTATAAATTCTGCAGGGTGCCCAAACTTTTGCAGATGCCATTTTTTTGTTTTCTGTTATTTTGAAAGTGTAAATGATGGAAATAAAATCTAACTTTTGTTGACATATTATAAGAATGTCTAATCTTTAATTTGATGCCTTTTGGTGATTTTTCCATCTTTCCTTGGCTTCTTTATGCACATTAATACAAATTTTTAGCTGGGGTGCCCAAACTTTCGATCCCCCCTGTATATATATATGCAGTATGTAATATTATTATTGTAATAATATTATATTGTAAAGCGCTGAGTAAATTGTTGGCGCTATATAAATCCTGTATAATAATAATTATATATGTGTGTGTATATATATATATATATATATAGATAGATAGATAGATAGATAGATAGATACATATAGATAGATAGATACATATACACACACAATATGCAATATAATTACATATATATTATTATTTAATTTTTTTTATATTTATAATATTATTTACACACTTGTATTTACACACACATGTCTCATATATCTATCTATCGATCGATCGATCGATAGATATAGCTATATATATGTATATGTATAAAACACTGCTGGGATACTTGCAACAATCAGCTTAAAGTGGTTCTAAAGGCTCCAGGTTTTTTACTTTCATACATTCTCTGCATGACAGTAAAAAAACCTTCTCTGTGTAGCAGCCCCCCCCCCAAACACCTGAGTCCCATCCCGATCCAGCGAAGTCCACAAGAGCCTTGGTTCTCCAGGGACTCTCACTCCTGATTGGCTGAGCCACTGGCTTCTGCTCATGTCAATCACAGCCAGTGAGCCTATCAGAGAGGGAGGGGCCACAGCTTTCTGTTTGAATGGACTCCTAGAGTTTGGCTTGCTGTGGAGGTGCTGCTTTGTGCAAAACCACTGCACACAACAGGTAAGTATAACATGTTTATTATTTAACGTCTTCCATACCGGGCACTTTTACCCCTTTCCTGCCCAGGCCATTTTTCAGGTTTCAGCGCTCTCACACTTTGAATGACAATTGCGCGATCATACAACATTGTACTCAAACTAAAATGTTATCATTTTCTTCACACAACTAGAGCTTTCTTTTGGTGGTATTTAATCACCACTGGGGTTTTTATTTTTTGCTAAATTAACAAAAATTTTGAGAAAAAAAACACATTTTTCTTTGTTTCTGTTATAAAAGTTTGCAAATAAATAATTGTTCTTCATAAATTTAGGCCGAGATGTATTCTGCTACATGTCTTTGGTGAAAATAACCCAAATTAGGATGTATTTTTTAGTTTGTAGGAAAGTTATAGAGTTCACAAACTATGGGATAGATCTGAATATTGATCAATCCTGAAGTACTGACAGCCAATCTAATTTCTTGAGGTCCAAGAATGTCAGAACAGTACAGATATCCCCCAAATGACCCCTTTTTGCAGACTAGACAGTCCGACGTACTTCATAAGAGGCATGGAGAGTTTTTTGAAGTTGTATTTTTTTTGTGATAATTTTTCGGAAAATGAAAAAATTAATTACTATGGTAACATTATACTACTTTGGTCATAGTGTAATATGAAAAACAAATCTTAAAAAAGAGGAACAAAAATTAATAATAAAATAATAAAAAAATTTAAAATTTAAAAAGAAGTATCAATTTTTTTTTTTGTACTGTCACCAGTCAGTGTCACTGATCACCGCCACACCAGTTATATGCTGATTTTGTACTACACTGGTGACAGTATGTATAAAACAAAATTGGGAAAAAAAATGTTTTAATTTCTTCATTTTCCGAAAAAGTATGACAAAAAATTAAAACTTCAAAAAACTCGCCATGCTTTTTTATGAAATACGTTGGACTGTCTACTTTGCAAAAAGGGGTAATTTGGGGGATATCTGTACTGTTTTGACATTCTTGGACCTCAAGAATTTAGATTGGCCGTCAGTACTTCAGGATTGATCAATTTTCAGATATATCCCATAGTTTGTGAACTCTATAGCTTTCCTACAGACTAAATAATAAACACTGACTTGGGTCATTTCACCAAAGAAATGTAGCAGAATACATCTTGTCCTAAATTTATGAAGAACAATTATTTATTTGCAAACTTTTTTAACAGAAACAAAGAAACATGGGTTTTTTCAAAGTTTTTGGTCTTTTTTGTGAATTTAGCAAAAAAATTAAAATCCCAGTGATGATTAAATACTACCAAAAGAAAGTTCTAGTTGTGTGAACAAAATCAAAAAAAATTTAGTTTGGGAACAGTGTTGCATGACCGCACAATTGTCATTCAAAGTGTGAGAGTGCCGAAACCTGAAAATTGGCCTGGGCAGGAAGGGAGTAAAAGTGCTCGGTATTGAAGTGGTTAAAATAAATAAATAAATAAATGCGACTTTACTAAAACTTTAAATAATACACTTTAAACCTTTTCCAAAAAACTGTCACTGTAACTACCTATTAAGTATTGGCCTTTCATTACTTTTTCTCTTTATAAAAGTCAATTTAAAACTACATGTCACCCTATTACAGGAAGTGGTAAAATAACAGATCCACTGGCAGAATCTGTTTACGGAGTGGCTGTTTATGTTCTGGGGTCTAATTATCAATACTTCCATTGTCAAAATTCATACAACTTTCATCCAAGGTCCATATATTTCACTAATTGAATCCTTTGTGAAAATATGTGAATCTTGGATGAAAGTTGCATGAATGTTTAAGGTAGGTACCCCACTGATCTATCTATCTATCTATCTATCTATCTATCTATCTATCTATCTATCTATCTATCTATCTGTCTATCTGTCTGTCTGTCTATCTTTATCTCTCTCTCTCCTGTACAGAACTTGCTAAAGCTGGCCATAGATGGATCAATTTATTTCCTGCACGGGTTGCAGGAAAGAAAATCGCTAGATTCACCCAACAACATAGTCAATGTTGATGGGGGAATCCCTCTCGCAGAGCTATGGTGTTCTCCCAGCATCTGTCCATCATCATTTTGCTCTTTCCTTCCCAGCCTGTGTGTGTATATATATATATATATATTTAGAAACCTATCAGACATTATCTCTCATTCTGATACAGTATACATTTATTAATATACCGGTATATATATATATATATAGATAGATAGATATATTTAGAAACATATCAGACAAACCTATCAGTATACATTTATTAATATATATAGATATATTTAGAAACCTATCAGACAAACCTATCAGTATACATTTATTAATACATATATATGTTTCTAAATATATACTGTATATGTATACTGTGTGTATGTATGTATATATATATATATATATATATATATATATATATTTAGAAACCTATCAGACATCACCTCTTATTCTGATACAATATACATTTATTAATGTATATAGATATATACTGTGGATAAGATAGATAGATAGATAGATAGATAGATAGATAGATAGATAGATAGATAGATAGAGAGATAGTTGGATAGATAGATAATTTAGTTTTTATTTGTAAATATTTATATACATGTTGTAAAGCTCTGTGCGCTCTGTTGCCACTATATAAATGTATATTAATACACTATATAAATGTATAGTAATAATGATATTATTTACTACCATCGAGGAAGTCTCCAAGATCCTCTCTGATGTCCGCCTCACCACCTGCCCCCTCGACCCTATCCCCTCACAACTCCTACGACCTCCTTCCCCCTCCATCCTACGCTCCCTCACCCACATCTTCAATCTCTCCCTCTCCTCCGGCACTTTCCCCTCCCCTCTGAAACATGCACACATCACCCCCATACTTAAAAAGCCCTCCCTGGACCCCAATGACCCGAACAACCTCAGACCCATCTCCCTGCTCCCATTTACATCTAAACTCCTCGAGCGCCTAGTCTACACCCGCCTATGCTCTCACCTCAACGACAACAACCTCCTTGATCCCCTACAGTCCGGCTTCCGTCCCCTACACTCCACCGAAACTGCCTTACTCAAACTCTCCAATGACCTGCTAACCGCCAAAGCTAATGGCCACTATTCAGTGCTCCTACTCCTTGACCTCTCTGCGGCCTTCGACACAGTCGACCACCCGCTCCTCCTCAAAAAACTACACTCCCTCGGCCTCAGAGATTCTGCTCTCTCCTGGCTCTCATCCTACCTGTCACAACGCTCCTTCAGCGTTACCTATAATGCTACCACCTCCCCCTCACTCCCCCTCTCTGTTGGGGTCCCTCAAGGCTCTGTCCTCGGGCCCCTTCTCTTCTCCATCTAGGCAATAAATTCTTATTAGAAATCCTCCTGCGCTTCTATGGAGTCCCCTCCTATTTTAAAGCCGCTTCTCCATCTACACCTCCTCCCTTGGCCAACTCATACACTCTCACGGCTTCAACTACCACCTCTATGCCGACGACACACAAATCTACAGTTGCAAGAAAAAGTATGTGAACCCCTTGGGATTACGTGGAGTTTTGCATGAATTGGGCATAAAATGTGCTCTGAACGTCATCTAAGTCACAACAATAGAAGAACACAGGCTGCTGAACATAATACTACACAAACATTAGATGTTGCCATGGTTTAATTGCACATAACATGTAAACATTCACAGTGCAGGGAGGAAAAAGTATGTGAAGCCCTAGCTTAATGACTTCTCCCAGAGCTAATTGGAGCCAGGAGTCAGCCAACCTTGACTCCAATCAGTGTGATGATATTGGATGTGTTGCTGACAGCTGTCCTGCCCTTAAAAAACACACACCTGTTTTGGGTTTACTGGTTTCAAGAAGCACTGTCTGATGTGAACCATGCCTCGCAGAAAAGAGCTCTCAGAAGACCTACAATCAAGAATTGTTGACTTGCATGAAGCTGGAAAGGGTTACAAAAGTATCTCCAAAAGCCTTGATGTTCATGTGTCCACGGTAAGACAGACTGTCTACAAATGGAGAAAGTTTAGCACTGTTGCTACTCTCCCTAGGCGTGGTCGTCCTGTAAAAATGACTGCAAGAGCACAGCGCAGAATGCTGCATGAGGTAAAGTAGAATCCCAGAGTGTCAGCTAAAGACCTACAGAAATCTCTGGCACATGCTAACATTTTTGTTGACACATCTACAATAAGGAAAACATTAAACAAGAATGGAGTACATGGGAGGACACCACGGAGGAAGCCATTGCTGTCCAAAAAGAATATTGCAGCATGCTTGAAGTTTGCAAAAGAGCACCTGGATGTTCCACAGCACTACTGGCAAAATATACTGTGGACAGATGAAACCAAGATTGAGTTGTTTGGGAAGAACACACAACACTATGTGTGGAGAAAAAAAGGCACAGCACACCAACATCAAAACCTCATCCCCACTGTAAAACATGGCGGAGGGAGCATCATGGTTTGGGGCTGCTTTGCTGCCTCAGGGCCTGGACGGATTGTTGTCATTGATGGGAAAATGAATTCCAGAGTTTATCAAGGCATTTTGCAGGAAAACGTACGACCATCTGTCCGCCAACTGAAGCTCCGCAGAGGATGGGTGATGCAACAGGACAATGACCCAAAGCATACAAGTAATTCAACAAAACAATGGCTGCAACAGCACAGAATACGCCTTCTGGAGTGGTCCAGTCAGAGTCCTGACCTCAACCCGATTGAAATGCTGTGGCATGACCTTAAGAGAGCGATTCACACCAGACATCCCAAGAATATTGCTACACTGAAACAGTTTTATGATATGTGAGGGTGCCTAGGCATTCCTGTACCTTGACACACTGTATATCTGCAGTGTGAGATCTAAGGCACTGTTTCCTTTGACTGTGAGTCCCAGGAGATTTGGAGCGGGATCTGGTGATGGCCCTGCTGTGCTGTTCACGGTTCTCCTTGCTGAAGGCTCTGACACGAGGAAGCAAAGCCATGTCTCTACAAAGATGGCCACCTACACACAGAGGAGCAAGACATGTTAAGTCAGTTGTGTGGAAAAGATCAGCTGCAGGGAGAATGCAGACAATACTCATGATTAATCTATTGTCCTCTGTTGGCCTTTTAAGGTAAATCTTCCTAGGTTCAGTTCTTGGTAGTGGAATGTATAGAAATATTAGCTGTGTGATTTCCTGGTCCGCTGGTCTCCATCCTTCCCAGTTCTCAGTAGACTTCAGAAGCAACGAAGAGAAAAATTAAACCAGGAAATAATCTCTTTACACCTGAGGCTACACAAATATGGCAGCTTTACAATACGAGCTTGGGTAAAGTATACAGGGCATCTGGAGAACAGACAGTCTGACATTTACATAATCCAATTTCCAGCCCACTGACAATTCACATTATCCAGATTTCCAAGTACTTACATAAAAGTTCAAAATGCTGGATTAACACGGACACCTCAGGGCTGGTTCACACAACAGAAAAGCAGCCTGGATAAATTTCTGCATGCATGTTTTTTATGCGTTCCAGTGTGTTTTTTTATGCATTCCAGTGCATCTTACCCTTAATTTTTTTCACCTTAAATAAGGACATTTTTGGTGCTTTTAGTTGTGTTCCGGAGTGTTTTACCACATTCCAGGAGAGTTCAGTGCAGAAAAAAATACAGCACACTCTACTTTTTCTTCTGGAATGCATTGGAATTGATTGCACTAGTGTGAATTATGCCATTGGAAACCATATAACCTACTATCCATGCGTTTTTGATGCAAAAACATACAGGATTGCATGTGGTGCAAACCGTCCCTAAGTGACACAAAACAATGTCATAGAGGCATAGAAGAGTAGCAGCGGAAAAAGACCAAGTGGTCCATCAGTCTGCCCATTTTTTTTATCAATTGATACATTTTGTTTTTGTCTGAGTATAGATCTATGTTTGTACCAAGCATGTTTGAATCCATAAAAAAATTAATTTCTATGATTATTTTTTAACTTTCCTCCTGCTAATTTGAGGTCATGTGCCTGTGTTCTTGATCTTGGATTCATATTTAAAATACTGCCCCCCCCCCGAACCTTATTCATCCCCTTTCCTCCAAGCTGTACATTTTAAAGGATAAGTTCAGTTTTGCAAACATAAATAAATAAATAAATGCATATCTTTTTGCAGGCAAAAAAAAGTGCATTTCAAATTTTTTTACTAGGAGCCTGCAATTGGCAGATCATGGGTGCAATCTCAGGCTCCTACAGACGATCATTGTATCTGGCTGCTCATACCTTGTTTAGGCAGGCAGTTACTCAATGACAGGAAGCATCAATTAACTACCTAGAGTGCTCAGCAGTGCCCTGGTAGTTCATTAAGAGCCCTGCATGGCCACTGCTTTTAAATTGTGACAGTGGGTGTGGGGAGACAATCCCCAGTTCTGTTCCACAACGGGGGATTGAGGGGGTGCAGGGACCGCTGCAAAAGTAACATGCTACACCCTGAATATCGGTGTAACATGTTACAAAATGTGAACTTATTTTTTAAGTTATTGAAGTTTCCCCTGATATGTTTTATCCGCCAGACCATTTTTGTTTCCCATCTCTTTTCAATATTGTTCTGTAGATGAGGTCTACAGAAATGAACACCGTATTCTAAATGAGGGAGATGTGTAGCACCCTGTAGTGTACATAGTTAGATAAATTTAGTTTGGCTCACAAGTAGCTAACGACAGCATGTCTGTGGGGTTCAAACTCAGGCCAGGCTGGAGGGCTGTGTAGGTCAGGCCTCTGTCACCTCCCCCTTGTTCTGGAAGTTCCCAGAAATGTCCAGAAGCTAGAGGGTAGGGATACAGGGGCTGAGATCTGAATATTCATAGGAGTTTGAGCAATCCCCAGGCAGGAGGCCTGGCAGGGCAGTAGGATGTGCCCATAAATATTGAAGAGCCTGGCCAGTAGAGTTCATTGCTGGTTGAAGTATGGAGTTGAGGATTATGAGGCCTGGAGGAGGCCCCGTAGCTTGGGAATCTGCCTCCAGGCAGAAGCTGAGGAAAGGAGTAGTTTGATCAGAGGTTTCTTCGCCACCTTTCAGTCTCATCCATGAGACCAGGAGACACCCTGTATTGCAAGGAAGAACTTGTACAGCAGGAGGCCTGAACAGCAGTCTTTGCAGAGCAGCAAGAGGGACAAGGGGCAGTGTGAGTACCTCTATTTACCACCCCAAGAGCCAACAAAGGGAGAAGGCAGCTGGATGCAATATTTAGCTAACATAAAATAGGACAGTGCCACAACTCACCTTAACCCCTCTCTTGTTATGGGATTCACTCATAGAAGCCAGGTGTGCTGGTATTTCCTACTAAGGGGACATAGAGCTTCTGCATACAGTTGGGACTGATATATTCCTACTAAGGGGACATAGATGTCCTGCATACAGTTGGGGGCTTTTCTATATTGCTACTAAGGGGACATAGAGGTCCTGCATGCTGTTGTGACTTTGCCATATTCCTACTAAGGGGACATAGAGCTCCTACATACAGTTGGGACTTTGATATGTTCCTGCTAAGGGGACATAGAGGTCCTGCATACAGTTGGGACTTTGCTATATTCCCACTAAGGGGACATAGAGGTCCTGAATACAGTTGGGGGCTTTGCTATATTCCTACTAAGGGGATATAGAGGTCCTGCATGCAGTTGTGACTTTGCCATATTCCTGCAAAGGGGACATAGAGCTCCTACATACAGTTGGGACTTTTGAGATATTCCTACTAAGGGAACATAGCGGTCCTGCATACAGTTGGAACTTTGCTATATTCCTGCACAGGAGACATAGAGCTCCTACATACATTTGGGACTTTGATATATTCCTGCTAAGGGGACATAGAGGCCCTGCATACAGTTGGGACTTTGCTATATTCCTACTAAGGGGACATAGATGTCCTGCATACAGTTGGGGGCTTTGCTATATTCCTACTAAGGGGACATAGAGGTCCTGCATGCAGTTGTGACTTTGCCATATTCCTACTACGTTGACATAGAGCTCCTACATACAGCTGGGACTTTGCTATATTCCTACTAAGGGGACTTAGAGGTCCTGCATACATTTGGGACTTTGCTATTTTCCATTAAGAGGACATGGAGGTCTGCATACAGTTGGGACTTTGCTATATTCCTACTTAGGGGAAATAAAGCTCCTGCATACAGTTGGGACTTTGCTCTTTTCCTGCTAAGGGGATATAGTGGCCCTGCATACAGTTGGGTCTTTGCTATATTTCTACTAAGGGGACATGGAGCTGCATACAGTTGGGACTTTGCTATATTCCACTAAGGGAAAATATAAATCCTAAAAACAAGTGGGATATTCACCACTGATCCATTAGGGACTGGCATTATTCCAGAGGGAGTACAGTCTAGGATCCATTTTGCTGCAAGTTGTACAAAGAGGAGTTGTCCTCTAAGTTGTTGTTGAGCTCAGTTGGGCATCCCATAACCCCTTATCCCCATCGAAGTTTATATTCCCCCAATAAAACATAAAAACAAGCCCAAGGACTGGTTACTGACCATGATCGCAAGCTGACAATGCGTGTTGCCTGACTGTGCAAACAAAGGGAGACCCAAATTTCCAGCGGCTCCTGAGGGGGTAGCGCTAAAGATGTCTTTACTCTCCAAAAATATTTTATACAGCCACTACTTAATGGTCCTGTAATCTACGTTTTTTTCCATGAAATTGTTTCTTACTGTGTTTTTCTGCCTCCTTATAAGGAACTCCCGAACCTCTCCTTTGCTGTCTAATTTTTGCTTATTTGGAACAAACAATGCATTTTAGCTGTGGTGATGTTTACTGCTCTATGCACACTATACACCACACAGTCCATCTTGGGAATGGGAAAGAGAGGGTGGCTACTTTCCTATATACAGTGGGACCATGAAGAATGAACGTAGCCAGCTTCCAACATGAAGTCAGATCACAGCAGACAAAAAAAGGAATTTGGAGATTTGAAGGAGTGTGAGAGCATTAGCAGTAACTTTTTTTGAGCTAGGAATACATACTTCAATAGATTTTTTTAAAACCAGGATCACCTTTGGGCATGTTGTCTCATGATCATTAAAATCCAATGCATTTTTATTACACAATCTGTTAAGTGAAGGCAAGGTGCCGAGTAAATGCTGTTACCACCTAATCAGTCACTGGAGCCATGTCATTTACAGATATTTGGTTTCAAAGGGATGATGTGGCCATCCTTGGGGCCTAACAAGTGTTTCTATTGCATACCAAACAACCCCAACTGCTGGGAACAAAAGGGAGTACTGAAGTTCAGAAAGTAAAGGAAAGTGGCTTTCAGGTGGTTGGAGGTAGCTGGAGTAAGACCTCTTTCATATGGCCATCCTCTCTTCTATGGCAGCAGATTCTTGCAGAGTTGGATCTGAATGGAAATTATATCACTTTTGTGCCATCTGTGCCCATTTCGATTTTTTTTTCCATCTTGCGATTGAGGAAAAACAGGCCTATGCAATTCTTGTAGGCAAGGTGGATGTGTCTTTTCACATTAGTGTTCATCTTATCCGTCCCTATGAAAGGTTCAAACCTCTGCTCCCTGTGAGGAATTGGCACCTTTGGGGAGCGGGGGGGGGGGGGAGAGTTACCCAATTTTGACGGGTACCCGTTCCAACTTCCGCTGCGATTGCCTACGTGATCAGAAGCTGCAGTTGTCCTCCCTCACTGTAGTCTTCAGGAACACATGACAGGTTCCAAAAGACTATGGGACCATTCACACAGTGCTACTCACACATGAGTAGAGGGCACCCGGCTGTGAAGCCACAGGGTCCCCATGAGATTCCCTCCTTACATTAGATCTCCATCAGAGTTTCCACTTACATTATGTCCCCATCAGAGTCCCTGTTTACATTAGGTCCCCATCAGAGTCCACCCTTATATTAGGTCCCTATCAGTGTCCCCCCATATTTCAGGGACTCCATCGGATCCCCCTCTCTTACAGTAGGTCTCAGAGTCTCCCCTTACAACAGAGTCCCCAAAAGAGTCTCTCCTTATTTCAGGTTCCCCACTTACATCAGGATCCCCAACAGAGTCCTCCTTATATTAGGTCCTCATCAGAGTCTCCCCTTACATCAGGGCCCATAATGCTATATAGCGTAGTACAGGGGTGTCCAAACTTTTCTGTATGAGGGCCACATCTTATATTTTAAATATATTTGCAGGCCAAATAAACAGTTTTATTATGAATGTGTACCTCCTTGCATCATTTTTCCCAACAAAATCCCCTTTACATCAGTGGACCCCCTACATCAAGATACCATCAGAGTCCCCTCTTACATCAGGGTTCCCATCAGAATCCCCCTTAAATCAAGGTCCCTATCAAAGCCCCTCCTTACATTAGGTCCCCATCAGAGTCCACCCTTATATTAGGTCCCTATCAGTGTCCCCCCATATTTCAGGGACTCCATCGGATCCCCCTCTCCTACAGTAGGTTTCCATCAGAGTCTCCCCTTATATTAGGGTCCCCAAAAGAGTCTCCCCTTATATCAGGTTCCCCATTTACATCAGGATCCCCAACAGAGTCCTCCCTATATTAGGTCTTCATCAGAGTCTCCCCTTACATCAGGGCCCATAATGCTATATAGCGTAGTACAGGGGTGTCCAAACCTTTCAGCATGAGGGCCACATCTTATATTTTAAATATATTTGCAGGCCAAATAAACAGTATTATTATGAAGGTGTACCTCCTTGCATCATTTTCCCCAACAAAATCCCCTTTACATCAGTGGCCCCCCCTACATCAAGATACCATCAGAGTCCCCTCTTACATCAGGGTTCCCATCAGAATCCCTCTTAAATCAAGGTCCCTATCAAAGCCCCCTCCTTACATTAGGTCCCCATCAGAGCCCCCCCCCCCCCCCTTGCATTAGATCCCCATAAAAGTCCCCCCTTACATTAGGTTCCCATCAGAGTCTCCCCTTATATCAGGGTCCCCAACAGAGCCTCTCCTTTTGTCCGGGTCCCACTTCCATCTGGATCCCCAACAGAGACCCTCCTTATGTTAGGTCCCCAGCAGAGTCTCCCCTTATATCAGGGTCCCCAACGGGGCCTCTCCTTATATCAGGGTCCACACTTGCATCAGTATCCCCAACAGAGACCCTCCTTATGTTAGGTCCCCAGCAGAGTCTCCCCTTATATCAGGGTCCCCAACAGAGCCTCTCCTTATATCAGGGTCCACACTTGCATCAGTATCCCCAACAGAGACCCTCCTTATGTTAGGTCCCCAGCAGAGTCTCCCCTTATATCAGGGTCCCCAACAGAGCCTCTCCTTATATCAGGGTCCACACTTGCATCAGTATCCCCAACAGAGACCCTCCTTATGATAGGTCCCCAGCAGAGTCTCCCCTTATATCAGGGTCCCCAACAGAGCCTCTCCTTATATCAGGGTCCACACTTGCATCAGTATCCCCAACAGAGACCCTCCTTATGTTAGGTCCCCAGCAGAGTCTCCCCTTATATCAGGGTCCCCAACAGAGCCTCTCCTTATATCAGGGTCCACACTTGCATCAGTATCCCCAACAGAGACCCTCCTTATGTTAGGTCCCCAGCAGAGTCTCCCCTTATATCAGGGTCCCCAACAGAGCCTCTCCTTATATCAGGGTCCTCACTTGCATCAGTATCCCCACAGAGACCCTCCTTATGTTAGGTCCCCAGCCGAGGCTCCCCTTACATCAGGGTCCCCACGTACATTAGGATCTACAACAGAGTCGCCCCTTACTATTGTAAGGAGTACAGTGTGCTGCAGCAGCAGGGCAGGAGCAGGAAGATGGAGCAGGTTTGGATGGAGCAAGTTCCATCCTCCTGTGAATGCTGGATCAAGGATCAAAGAAAGGCTAAAATTGCTGTATCCTGAGCAGTAATGGACAGGAGGGTTTAGTTCCACTTTAAGAATTAAAGGGGTGCCCAGAGCCTGGCTAGCTGTGCTATGTTGTCATTGATTAATATCAGCTTATGGTAAATATGTAAAGCTACATGGAATCTATGGTAAATACTGATATAAATAAAATCCTACCAGCTGGAAAACGTTGTAATACATTTCATTTACATGCTATAGGTATGTTGCTGGATTTTTTGATGGAAAAGGAAAGATTTATTACAAGGCAGCATAGAAATGTGAGGTTCAGGGGTAGCGTCGACTTGCCTCAGCGTATTTTTCACGGCACGTGTTGACAGATACAAAACATTCTCCTGGAGCACATTCATCAAATGGTAGTAGACGAGCATTTCCAGGTATTCTGAAAATGTCAGCAATTTTACGGAACTCACGGATGATTTTTTTTCGCTTTTGGTGAATTCGGTTTAAAAATACATTTGTTGGAATGACACAGAGCATATGTGCGAGCTTCGGTGGCTTCCCAGCTGCCGGGGGAGAAGAGAGCTGCTTAGGTATAAAGGAAAGCATTTATTCCATCTTTTCATAAAATTGTTTCTTAATCCATCAAAATCCTTTCTTGCTAGGAACCATATTGCTGTCAGAATAGTGAATTTCTGCCAGGGGAGTGAGACATTATGTTCAAAAGTCGAATGAAAAAGAGTAGAGAACAGAAAGCCTTATCTTGAGTCTTGCACAGTTGTACAAGCTCCTCTACTTCACTGAAAGGTCTTACATGGATTTCACTGCACACTATGATTTGCTCACAGTGTGCATTAGAAGCAGCAGATAGAACAGTCCTGGCTGAAGGACATCCAACTTTATCCTTACTGTCCCTGGCCCGCCCCTTCCATTCATTGGATTTAAGTTCAATCATGGGGGCTTAACCTTACATGTGAACATTACCAATGCAGTGAGTGTGCAATCACAGTCTGCCTAGGAAATACCACTCCTCTAGACTGACATCCACCCATTAAGGCATTTTTGTAGTTGTATAACTTCTGACTGCTTGCATCAGGGCTGAGGGCTCTTGAGAAGAGCACTAGTGCTTTCAGAAAGCTATACACAGCACCCTACAGGCCTCATCCACCAACTACAATCTACTTGCATTGCATAGAGAAGCACAGTGACCCAGTAATGAGATCACTGGGTCTAAAAAAAGATCTGTAGTGGAAGGTTTTATTTAAAGTGTTACTAAACCCACAACAGTAAAATCAGTCTGTATATGCAATTAAGCATGCTTATTATACTCACTGTGAAACCTAAGGGGTTAATCCTCTACATTGTGTAAAAAGGCTGTTTGATCCTGCCCTCTCTGATCCTCCCCTTCTTCTACTGTCCCAAATCCATCTACTGATAGAACAGAATCTTGGGGGCAAGTAGCACATGCTCAGTTTGGTGTGTATTGCTAGAGAGTTCTTTTGGGGGGGAGAACAGATATAGTGAATGCAAGGTCATGGGTTTAGTAACACTTTAACCACTTGCCCTCCAGAGCAGCTTTTCTCAACCAGGGTGTCAAGGCACCCTGGGGTACCTTGATGTTTCTTCAGGGGTGTCTTGGCAAAATGTAAAAAAATTGGCCAAAAACTTGAATATATTTCGGTGGAATAAGCCTGCCTTTTAGTTACACAAACCCACAGGTTTTCATTGTGCACCATTACAACCTTCTAGCCGTGGGCATCCTGACAACCAATGACATCATCAGTTGAAAAGGAGGATATCAGCTGCCTGCACAGTATTCAGAAGGTAAGATATATTACTAAAAGGTCAAAAGGGTGCAATAAAAATATTTACAGAAAAAGATGTAGCCAATATATATATATATAAATATACAGAGAGCAATAACACAGCAAAGAGATAACAGAAAGAAATTTAGGGAGGTAAAGTACTTGCCAAATGTCCTGGTTTAAGCAAATCAAGTTTCAGAGCAGAAGGGCCTCTTATCTCCCAAAGTTGGTTCCTGATGTCAAAAGGGAGATTTCTTTAACTTAGCTCGACTCAGCTTAACTCTGCTTCAAGCATAACAACCTTTTTCTAGGAACTCAGCAGGGTGTCTCCCTGAAGCAGAGAACCAATCGCCTCATTTGGGGAAGAGGTGTAGGTGGAGAGCTCGGGCTAGGACCAAAATCCCTCACAAGTTGATATCATGACCCATAACGTACCCTCGGTGCGTTTAGCAGCCTTGCCACTAGTAGATTAATATGCAGACGCATCTGATGAACATCTAGGTATGAAATATGACATACCTGCTGTGACGGTTAAGGAGATATCATTTTCTGCTCTCCTGTATATGTCAGTTAGGGGATGTAATATATCCGACGATTTGTATTAAAGTGTGCCATCCGAATATGTGCTCCATGTTTGTGTAATTATTTCCTATTTGGAGATTTAAATTATATGGAAAACTAGGTTTTTAAATGTAAGTCTGTTTCACAGCTAGCTGGAATGTCTTTGAACTCAGTGAAGGACTTGGTTTATGGCTTTATGATCCTTTTCCAGCAAGAGTCTCACAGAGATAGGGGGGCCAGGCTAATTGGGGTTTATAACCATGACGTCCTCCCAATGAGTTTGCTGCCTTTGATCTCTGCATCAAATAGACCACATTGCACTCAACAGAGAGGGAGGGGGGATGAGGGAAGAGGGAGAGAGAGATACAAGATGGAGGGTTTGGAGCAAAATGGATGATCGCGTCCATCTCTGTGTGCATGATTGCTACATCCCCTACCTAGAATGAACCTGAAAGCAACAAGTTCTGATCACTTGTGGGTTCAGAGTTGTCATTTCCTGGCCTCTGTAGCTGGAGAAGAGGTGACACTAGAGGTCTAATAGACTTCTGATGTCAACTTAAAGACAACCTGTTACCTGCATTATGCTATCTTATAGGGGACTTGTGAGCTGCTTGTCATAGCAATAATGTTAAAGGTTAAGTTCACCTTTGGGAACATGTTACATGTTGCACCCGTTTTTAGGGTGGAACATGTAACATGTTCCCATAGCTGCAGCCTTGCCTGCCGTCTCTCCTCCCTCTGACAGATAGTACGGGGGAGAAGTTTCCCCGAACTGTCTGTCAGATTTGAAAACCGCATAGCCGTGCGGGGCTCCAGTCACACAGCCGTGTCACTCATTCACACAGTTCTGTGAATCAGTGCCTACAAGCCCCAGCAGCCATGACGGCTGTGGGCTTGTAGTTTTCAATGAACTACCACGGCGCTGTGGAGCTCTGTGGTATTTCATTGAAGCTTCCTGTCACAATATCGGCTTGCCCTTACATCCCGTATGGCAAGCAGATATTCTGACAGGCTGGAGACCTGCATGGCATCAGCGATCTACTGATCGCTGGTGCAATGGTTTCCAGGCTTCTGTAAACAAAAATAATAATTGCACATTTTTTTACCTGCAAAACATGTGCATTTATTATTTTTGTCCAAAAGGTGAACTTATCCTTTAACTTAAAAAAATAAAAAGTTTTAAAAATTAAAGTGTAATAAAACAAAACAAAAACCACCCAAAAACCATTTACAAACCCCATGTACGTGTTGAGTGCTTGTGTACAAAAACAAAAAATGCACCATACATATTAAATATCTCTACGCACACCACAGTGAGAGAAATGATTCTAGGGCTATCATTCACTGATAATCCAGATTTGATGAGTTGTAATGGCTTTTAAAGTTTCACCTATGGACTTTTCTTTTAAGAATAAAGATTTATTTAAAAATGTGGCACAGTGGCAATAGTAGAAATCAACACAAGAGACTTAGACATAGTGGGGGAGATTTACTAAAGTTGGTTCACTCAGAATCTGGTGCACTTTTGCATGGTAGCCAATCAGCTTCTAAACTCAAGTTGTTCAATTAAGCTTTGGCTATAAAACCTGGAAGCTGATTGGTTTTTATGCAGAAGTGAGACTGATTTTGCACTCTCCAGCTTTAGTGAATAAACCCCAGTACATCAGTGTTGATGGTACAATAATTGACTGAACCCCAGGTAATCATAATGAAGCAATCAGCACAAATATAGCATAGAGAACAACAATAAAATAAATTGTAACAACTCCCAGGAGGTGCGGGTTCAAGCAGCCACTTGTTAGCTTTGCTAATTGGATCCTGTTTAAGATGCCCGAACCAAGAGCTGACATGACTCTGATGCTAACCCTTTGAGGACCAGGGGACGTATTTTGTCCAATGTTTTTAATTGCCTGTATCATCTGATTAAGAACTTAAAATACTTTTTTTTTTTGGTTTGAGTCAAAATATTAGTTCTTATCAACAAATGGATCTAGCTTTTTGCCAATTATTTAATGAAATGGCTTAGTTACAGCAACTGAAGTGTACGAACTTTAAAAACAAAAAATTGATTCTTTTGGCGTTCCGTAATCTTATGGTCCTCAAAGGGTTAACAGATTCTAAGATTGCTACACATTATCATGAGAGAAAGGCAGTAACTGTACTAGTTGGAATTCAAGGGGATCATCAGTGCCACCTTTTCCAGAGACTATATTTTAAGAGAGAGAGAAAAATGTTGAAGGATCAGAGAGAGAGAAAAAAACTTGAGGGTGGTCCAATGGAGAGGAGGTGGTGTGTGTGTTTAGGGGGGGAGTTGACAGACTGATACGTTTCCAAAAAAAAAAAATCAATTACAGATAACTAAAATCTCAAAAATGGTAATAATACTGGAAAATCAGAAGATTCAATCCATGGAAACCACAAGTTCCTAAACTTAGTAAAGTGCTGATTGGCCATGGTTGACATTTCTTCCATACGCATGATATAATTAAGTTCTGTAACCCATTCCCATATGGTAGGTGTTGTGGGGGACTTCCAGTGTCAGAGCCCTACCTGTCATAAGCAAGAATCTGAAAATTAATTTTTTGATATGTTTGATTGATCCCGGGATCATGGAAAGGAGGGCAACTTCCAGTGTCTCCAGCCATGCCTTACCCGTGATGAGACGGCTTAGCTGGAATATAGCAGTCAAGTAGGGTTTGATGCTAGAACAAGACCACCACAGATGAAGATGTGAACTAGTTTTGAATACCTTAGTGTTTCACCGTTTCACAGGCGAGCACAGTTTTAAACATTGACAACCCCATCTTTTATATTTTACCAACAAACAGGTAATATATTGTGTTTGTGTGCACTGAAATGAATTTTAATATATTTTTACTGATAATACAGATTTGGTGAACAGTTGTTCTAATATTGCGTACCATAAAATAATGAAACTGCCACCATTTTATTTTACGGAGCCTATGCTTTCAGAAAATATGTACTGTTTATAGGTTTTAAGTCATCTTTAGGCCTAAAATTTACATTTTAAGATGTAAACAAAATTTAAATATTATAAAATGTATTTATTTAATTTTAACTTATTTATGTTATTAAAAATAAAATAAATGTGGGAGCAAAAGGGTTACATTAAAAAAAATAACATTTGCCAGTAGTAGCTTCTTGTGAGATAGAGGGTGGGTAGTAGTGATCGGAATAGATTTTGTAGCTTGCCTAATCAGCTGTTCCCACAGACATTTTCCTTGGGGGCTGCCCGTATACACATCGTCATCTCATGTCTATGTGTAGCTCTAGCACTGTAGACTTGGTACACAAATACAGCTGTTTGCTCATGAAATCCCATGGCCAGGCTTTTCTCATGTGGGCAATTTTACATCTGTATTTATTAGACAAGACAGGTCTAGTGTCAGGGTGAAGGCAGGATCAGGATCAGCATGTAATGTAACTTTTTTGTATTTGGCCTGAAGTTTATGTACTAACTAAGCAGTCTTTAGATATTTAAAGTGCACCTTTCTTCACCATACACTAATATTCCGTGGTACCTGCACCTACCAAAACATCTCCAAGCCAATTTCTAAGTCAAAAACTTTTTTGGTTGCTTTTATAAAGTTGAATCCCACTTCCTGGCTGAGTGAAGCTCTGGTGACATAGGCAGGACCTCACAAATCCCCCCTGAGAAGGATGAACATTGCAAGATCTCAGGGCAAAAAGGCAGGTCTTTATTTATTACAGGTACTTACATAGCACCTTCAATTTACACAACGCTTTACTTATATGTTGTACATTCGCATCAGTCCCTGCCCTCAAAGAACTTACAGTGTAAGATTCCTAACTTACATTCATACATATACATAATAGGGACAATTTAGACAGGAGCCAATTAACCTACCAGCATGTCTTTGGAGTGTGGGAGGAAATCAGAGTACCTGGAAGAAACCCACATAGGCAAAAGGAGAACATGCAAACTCTAAGCAGGTAGTGCCATATTTGGAATTTGAACCAACTACCCCAGTGCTGCCAGGTGGACGTGCTAACCACTTAGCCACTGTGCTGCCCAATGTATTTCCCTCAGGTGACTGCACCCATACAAGATTTGGTGCCAATAGTATCAGTAGAGCAGAACATGAAATGTGTAAGAAGAAGCCAGCCACCAATGACATTGGCATTGAATATGGTAGCACGGCTTTACAGGAGGGGTTGCAATGCAGCATCAGGAAATTGGAAGAGCACATTGGATGAAGTAAGAAATAATGAATTTAATGGGTAACGCCACTTTCGGGAGGAAAAAATAGCAAATAAAAAAATATTTATAATGTATATATCATATACAATTGCTGCACAAGTCATATTGGGACTGAATGTCATTAAAAATTACCTTTCTTTTACAATATGCAGAGCTGTATTTTTCTGTAAAAGGCAATGCAATATGGCTACCTGAAGGCATTCTGTACACAGATGGATTACAGAATGCCTCCTAGATACACTATATTGCCAGAAGTATTGGGATGCCTGCCTTTACACGCACATGAACTTTAATGACATCCCAGTCTTAGTCCATAGGGTTCAATATTGCGTTGGCCCACCATTTGCACCTATAACAACTTCAGCTCTTCTGAGAAGGCTGTCCACAAGGTTTAGGAGTGTGTCTATGAGAAAGTTTGACCACTCTTCATGAAGCTCATTTGTGAGGTCAGGAACCGATATTGGACGAGAAGGCCTGGCTCACAGTCTCCACTCTATTTCACCCCAAAGGCGTTCTATCAGGCTGAGGTCAGGACTCTGTGCAGGCCAGTCAAGTTCCTCCACCCCAAAAACTCGCTCATCCATGTCTTTATGGACCTTGCTTTGTGCACTGGTGCGCAGTCATGTTGGAACAGCAAGGGGCCATCCCCAAACTGTTCGCACAAAGTCAGGAGCATAATTATGGTGCATTTAAAAAGGGGGGGGCATCACTTTAACAATGGCCCTGTCATCAGAGGGTAACTTTAGCTCAATAGCTCACCTGTAAAAAAAAAGTATGAAAGTATTTACCTTTAGAATTGCCTTTGTATTGAAAAACCACCACATCTCCATTCCCCATCTGCTGCAAATATTTGACTGTTGGGTAGGTGAAATTCTTGTTCCCCTAGCCAGCCACTCTGGTTCCTCCTTCCAGCTCATACGTAATGCACAGAAAAAAACCACAGTGGCCGACAGGTCAGCAAGTATTTTATACACCTGGAACTGTAGAATACTGTTGGGGGTCCAGAGAAGCAGCGGCTTTCCAACATACAAGCTATCAGAAAAGTAATTGTATTCGTGTTCTTTTATAGGTGACCTATTTGGCAAAAGTGACCTTGTGATGATTATAAAAGGGTCACTTTAAGGCTCATCTTTTTTAACATTTGAAGAGTTGAGAAGACTTAGAACTTTAGAAAAATAATTAGTTGTCCGTTCTTGTTAGGGAAGATTTTTGCTCAAATACAATGGTGTTTTACCCCTACAAGACAGGAAGCAAGGGGAAAACCAAGGATATCAACCTGACCAAGGATCTAACCCTTTCCCATTCTATTTAAAACAAAAGTATTGTCTGGAGTTGGGCTTTAATTCAAAACTTTCAAACAAAGTTCATCAGAAATGTGTTCTTATTTATTATTTGCCCAATACTAATTAGAGATTTTCTGGGTCAGTTTTAAAATTAATTAATTACTTTTTTGAGATGCTTTTTCACAGACCTGCTCCTAGGGCTGGGTCATTTAATGTCCTAGAGCAGGGGTCTCCAAACTTTTCAGTACAAGGGCCACATAATTAATTGTATAAATATTCACAGGCCAAAAGAAAATCCTCATCAGCGTCCCCCTTTCATCAGGGTCCCTATGAAAGTCCCCATCAGAGTTTTTCCTTAAATCAGGGTTCCCATCAAAGCCCCCCCCTTATATCGTGTTCCTGTAACAGTACCCCTTCCTTTAGGTTCCCCATTAGTGTCCTCCTTACATCAGAAGTGGAGACCATAGGCAGTCTCTGCTGACCTTAATCCTCAATCAGTGCATATTGAGGATATGCCACTGACCCTAAATGGGGGCCAGAAAAAATCTTGTAGGGAACCAGAAGTGGCCCTCAGGCCATAATTTGGAGACCACTATTTTAGAACATGTTGGTAAAGCAGTCCAGTGCAAAATGAATGAGGCTGAATGGTTAAGTATTTTTTAGAGCCAACCAGCCCCTTAAAGAGTTGAGTTTGGGAGTCCTCCAGCTTGGAAGGCCTTGCACTACTGCCATCTTTTCAGTCCAGTCTAGCTTGGTGCTAGCTTTTGGGGACATAGATTACACAGGTGCGTACATTGAGTTTGGGAATCCTCCAGCTTGGAAGGCCTTGCACTACTGCCATCTTTTCAGTCCAGTCTAGCTTGGTGCTAGCTTTTGGGGACGTAGATTACACAGGTGCGTACATTGAGTTTGGGAATCCTCCAGCTTGGAAGGCCTTGCACTACTGCCATCTTTTCAGTCCAGTCTAGCTTGGTGCTAGCTTTTGAGGACATAGATTACACAGGTGCTACATTGAGCTTGGGAATCCTCCAGCTTGGAAGGCCTTGCACTACTGCCATCTTTTCAGTCCAGTCTAGCTTGGTGCTAGCTTTTGGGGACGTAGATTACACAGGTGCTACATTGAGCTTGGGAATCCTCCAGCTTGGAAGGCCTTGCACTACTGCCATCTTTTCAGTCCAGTCTAGCTTGGTGCTAGCTTTTGGGGACATAGATTTCACAGGTGCGTACATTCAGCAAACATTGCAGAAACTGATCTTGGGCAATATTCTGTCTACAATTCTACTTATTCATCTCAGCACACAGGAACGGTATGATAATCTTGTTTATCATCATTCATCATTTTGTTCCACGTTAATTAAAATCCCAATAAGAAAATAAATAGTGCATTGCTTTTTAGTACCATGGCTGGGAAGTTATTCTCCACATCCCTGCAGGGCAATGTATCTTCATAATGCTCTGAGCTTGTCATTATGCAGCATGTGTTCCTGCTCTTATCTCTGCCTGAAATATGCTTCCCTTCTGCAATTTGTTCATCCATTAACATATTTGAAAGTTTCTATGGTATCAAGTTCTTCTATCTCACTTCCAAGTGGAGCGTATTTTGTCTGCCTGAGGCTCGTTGTCTCACAAGTCATCATACCAGGCGTTCATCAGTGGGCACAACCTCGCCAAGGCTGTGTGATTCAGATTCCCGGCTAAGTGCTCAGGCATTTCTTGTAATTAAAGCAGATGTAAATCAATACAACCCCAGATAAGCTTTAACATGTTAATGGTATGTCAAACATTTTTGATCTTTTTTAATATCTGTAGCTTATGTATTAAACAGTTGATGATCCTGCCATGTCCTTTTTGAGGCACTTCATGTTATGGGGTGATAACTGTCTCTCAACTATGCTTCCTAGTCACTGTGCCTGGAGACTACTCCGTTGATGCTCATTATACAGGCATTACCCACCATTATGATCAGTAAACCGGGACTGAGCAATGATGTAAAGCCAATGCCCCGAGCAGTACATCAAGAAGAGACCGAGCGTGGCTGGAAGAAATGAGCAGCAATGAGATGCATAAAATGCTTAAAACATTTGTATTAAAAAAAATCAACTGCTTATGAGATACTTTAGCAAATTAAATAATATCCTTTTAAGGTTCAATGTTCTCCCTCTGCCTGCTCCAGTTTCCTCCCACGCTCCAAAGACATGCTGGTAGGTTAACCACTTGCCCTCCAGAAGATTTACCCCCCTTCCTGACCAGGCCATTTTTTGCGATATGGTGCTGCATTACTTTAACTGACAATTGCGCAGTCATGCAATGTGGCACCCGAATGAAATTTATGTCCTTTTTTTCCCACAAATGGAACTTTCTTTCGGTGGTATTTTATCACTTCCGTGTTTTTTATTTTTTGCACTATAAACAAAAAAGGCCAATTTTGAAACAAAACCCAATATTTTTGACTTTTTGCTATAAAACATCTAGTAAAAAAAGTTACAAAATCAAATGTCGTCATCAATTTAGGCCAAAATGTATTCTGCTACATGTCTTAAAAAAATCCCAATACGTGTAAATTAATTGGTTTACGTGAAAGTTATAGCGTCTACAAATGGCAGTATATATACCGGAATTAATTTTTTTTATACTAGTAATGGCGGTGATCAGCGACTTGTAGCGGGACTGCAGGACTGCGGTGGGCATTCTAACACTGGGGGGGGAAATGACTAGCTGTCACTGACATCCCCAGTGAGACTACTATGGTGATCAGTGCTAATAAAAAGCACTGACACTGTATTAATGACACTGGACAGGAAAGGGTTAACATCTGGGGCGAACAAAAGGTTAACTGTGTGCTGTGTGTGTTTTACTGTGTGCTGTGTTTTACTAGGGAGTCATGCTGTTTTGTATTGCTCTACCATGCAGAGCAATACAAAGCAGTATGCTGGAGCTGACAGGGGAGAGATCTGTATTATTTACATACAGACCTCTCCCTCGTCAGTGATACTAGGCAATCACCGTGTGCCAGCAGGGAATCTCCGGCTGGGAACTGGTGATCAACAGCTGTAGCCGTCAATGGCGGCGCAGGTAGGGCACGCACGACCCCTAGCCAGACATACATAATCACGTATATATATACATGATTTTGCGCAGTCATGCTCCCCTGTAACAGCACTTGCAGCGCACAGTATATTTACCTTTAGTAAATCAACCCCATGAGTGCATGGACACATAGGATAACTTTGAGGGCCATTTGGAAGCAGTAAAAAAAAACACCCCTAAAAGTGGCTGCAAAAACTCCCGTCTGCATGAGGCCTAAGAGCACTACGTGTCATTTCTGTCTGCTGCTTCGTTCCTCTGCTATCAGCAAGTGTCAATTTAGATAGGTTTTCCTGAAAGACAAAAATGGTGACAGTGAAGGGAGCTCCAGTAGAGTTACAGCCTCATCTCTGTTTCCATGTGCTGTGAGGAGGGGGGTGTATCTCTTCCCTCCAATCAGCTCTCAGCATTCTCCTCACTGAGCTTTGCAGGGTGTATTTTCAGCTCTCCGCCTCCTTTTTTCTGATCTCTCAGACAAGCCGTATAAATTCTGCACTTTGATCGGATGTGGAGGAGAGAGGGATGCAGATAAACAGGTGCTGCTTATGTAGGAGGATTTGTTTCATCTCTATGTATCACCGGAGACCAGTCACTTTCCTGGGTATACAGTATGTAAGGGTTTGCAACCACTTTAATTGGCTCCTGTCTAAATTGGTCCTAGTATGTATATGTAGAGATGTGAGGGACCCTAGATTGTAAGCTCCTTGAGGACAGGGACTCATATGAATGTAGCTTATTATTATTTATTTCAGGTACTTGTATAGCACGTCAATTTACGCAGTGCTTTACATACATATATTGTACATTCACACCAGTCCCTAACCCTCAAGGGGCGTACAATTTAAGGTCCCTAACTTACATTCATACATACACATACCAATTTAGATATACTGTACCAGTATGTCTTTGGAGTGTGGGCGGAAACGGGAGTACCCGAAGGAAACCTACGCAGGCACAGTGAGAACATACAAACTCCAGGCAGGTAATGCTGTGGTTATAATATACAAGCGTACCTCGGTTTATGAATGCCTCGGTTAACGTAATTTTCGGTTTAAGAATGAAAATCCATTGGAAATAATGCCTCGGTTTACAAATTTTTTTTGCAATACGAAGCAAGTTTCCCCAGGATGCATTGCGCCTGGGAGCTTTATAGCGCCGAGCCCGTGCCTTTAAAATGCACTTTATAAAGTGTTTTGAACAGATAAGACTTTTTTTGTACTTTTTTATGGCCTCCGGAATGGATTCATTGGTTTTCAGTGCATTTACAAATTTTTTTAGCAATACGAAGTAAGTTTCCCCAGGATGAATTGTGCCTGGGAGGTTTATAGCGCTGGCCCCGTGCATGCTGGAGTCTGTGGGTAGCACGTGGTGTTGAGTGTGGAGGTGTTGGAGCGGTTTTTGCATCGAGTTTTGGAGCCATTCTTGAAATTTTTAATCATGTCCCTGTACAGTATTTATGCCTTTAAAGTGCACTTTAGAAAGTTTTAAACAGATAAGACCTTTTTTTTACTTTTTTCTGACCTCCGGAACTTATTAATTGGTTTTCAATGCTTTCCTATGGGAAACATCGTTTCAGTTTCCAAATTTTTTGCAATATGAAATGTCCCCGAGAACACATTACATTCGTAAACCGAGGTACATTATTATTTGAATTTGAATCTACCTTATGGCATATGTCAAGGGAAAACAAAATGTAAAACACTATGCAGTACATCTCTGCAATACGTGCATATTTCCCCATGTGATATCTATTTAAAGACCCTTCAACATAAAGGTTAATCATTCTATATTCCTAGAAGGGCTCATGAGATAACACAGGAAGAGTGCTGAGGACACAGGACGGCTCTGAATTTTTGACATGAGCGACACTTATTATCACATACTGTATATAACAAAACACTTTCAATTATACATTTAGCAGACCAAAAGGGAATGGATAAGGAAATGTTATTTTTAGTGTTTACATACATCATACCTCCCAACAGTCCCGGCTTGTCCGGTCCCGGTGTACAGGGGCTTTGTCCCGCATTACTCTATTCTTTATATTCTAACTTCCAGCCAAGCAGGACCTGCAGCAGTGTGAACAGTGTGCACATTTAGCACAGCCAGGGATTGGCGGGCAAACCAGCGCGGGTGCTGCTGCAATGAGAGGGAGTGCAGCTGTGAACTCCAACCTGTGATGTTGGGGATGGGTGGGGCCAATATGCGTTTTAGGGGCTCCTCCCCCTTTGTCAAGCAAGCGCTGCACAGAGCATTTATACATTGCTGACCAGGGAAGACGGTGACAAGGGGCAGGTCCAATTGGAACTACTGCATGTACACCCGCAGTGGTGTATGATAAACCTGAATTATACAACGTTGCGGGTGCACATGCTATAGTTCCAATTGGTCCTGTCCCTTGCCACCTTTTTCCCGGTTGGCACTGAATAGATGCCAGCTATTTCCCTATGAACAGTTTGTTCTGAATCCTGCACTCCGTATGGAATGCACTCCTGAATCCTGCACTCTGTATGGAACGCACTCCTGAATCCTGCACTCTGTATGGAACGCACTCCTGAGCCTGCACTCTGTACGAAACACACTCCTGAATCCTGCACTCTGTATGAAACACACTCCTGAATCCTGCACTTTGTATGAAACACACACCTGAATCCTGCACTTTGTATGAAACACACACCTGAATCCTGCACTCTGTAGGAAACGCACTCCTGAATCCTGCACTCTGTATGAAACACACACCTGAATCCTGCACTTTGTACGAAACACACTCCTGAATCCTGCACTCCGTATGGAACGCACTCCTGAATCCTGCACTTTGTATGAAACACACTCCTGAATCCTGCACTCCGTATGGAACGCACTCCTGAATCCAGCACTCTGTATGGAACGCACTCCTGAATCCTGCACTCTGTATGAAACACACACCTGAATCCTGCACTCCGTATGGAACGCACTTCTGAATCCTGCACTCTGTATGGAACGCACTCCTGAATCCTGCACTTTGTATGAAACACACTCCTGAATCCTGCACTCCGTATGAAACGCACTCCTGAATCCTGCACTCTGTATGGAACGCACTCCTGAATCCTGCACTCTGTATGAAACACACACCTGAATCCTGCACTCCGTATGGAACGCACTTCTGAATCCTGCACTCTGTATGGAACGCACTCCTGAATCCTGCACTCTGTATGAAACACACACCTGAATCCTGCACTCCGTATGGAACGCACTTCTGAATCCTGCACTCTGTATGGAACGCACTCCTGAATCCTGCACTTTGTATGAAACACACTCCTGAATCCTGCACTCCGTATGGAACGCACTCCTGAATCCTGCACTCTGTATGGAACGCACTCCTGAATCCTGCACTCTGTATGAAACACACACCTGAATCCTGCACTCCGTATGGAACGCACTTCTGAATCCTGCACTCTGTATGAAACACACACCTGAATCCTGCACTCTATATGGAATGCACTCCTGAAGCTTGCACTCTGTATGAAACACACTCCTGAATCCTGCACTCTGTATGAAACACACACCTGAACCCTGCACTCTGTATGGAACGCACTCCTGAATCCTGCACTCTGTATGAAACACACACCTGAATCCTGCACTCTGTATGGAACGCACTCCTGAATCTTGCACTCTGTATGAAACTCACACCTGAACCCTGCACTCTATATGGAACACACTCCTGAATCCTGCACTCTGTATGGAACGCACTCCTGAATCTTGCACTCTGTATGAAACACACACCTGAATCCTGCAGTCTGTATCGAACGCACTCCTGAATCCTGAACTCTGTATGAAACGCACTCCTGAATCCTGCACTCTGTATGAAACACACTCCTGAATCCTGCAATCTGTATGAAACATACACATGGACCCTGCACTCTGTACGAAACGTACTCCTGAATCCTGCACTCTGTATGAAACACACACCTGAACCCTGCACTCTGTATGGAACGCACTCCTGAATCCTGCACTCTGTATGAAACACACACCTGAACCCTGCACTCTGTACGAAATGCACACCTGAGTCCTGCACTCTGTATGGAACGCACTCCTGAATGCTGCACTCTGTATGAAACGCACACCTGAACCCTGCACTCTGTATGTAATGCATGCCTGAACCTTGCACTCTGTACGTAACGCACTCTTGAACCCTGCACTCTGTGCATAATGCATTCCTGAATCCTTCCACACTTTGTGTAACACACTCTTCCACATTTTGTGCAAAACCATTTGTAATGGAAGCTTTTTATTCTTTTTTTTTTAATTGATTGTGCTGGGGTTTGTGTCCGTGAGACTCTTGCTTGTGGCACAGCAATCAAAGCATATTTTATAGGTACAAGGAAGCCCGGATAATGTTTAACCACGCCCCTCCAGCTCCTCCCACTGTTTGGCTACACCCCAAGTCACTTCGTGCCTCAAGTGCCCCTCATTCTGAAGTTCAAAAGTTGGGAGGTATGATACACTCTAACAAATAACCAACCATAGTAAATATGCGAGTATACATGTAGGGTTGTCCTGTAAATAATCGTACATTGACGAATTGCAATTGCTTAGGTTTCTACATGGTGCCGCTTTCTGCATATTGGACAAATCTACATGGAAATATTCAGGAAAACCCTAAAGTGCTCAATCAGCTATTCTCATGATTCAATGGCGCCTTTTAGGTTTTGAGTAACAGTTTTGGGTTCATTTTTTGACAAAGCTAATCGTGACACTTAGGGGTTGATTTGTTAAATCTGGAGAGTGAAAAATCCGGAGCAGCTCTGCATAGAAACCAGCATTTAGGTTCCAGTTCAAAGTTTAATTCAACAAGCTGAAGTTAGAAGCTGATTGGCTACCACGCACAGCTGCACCAGATTTTGCACTCTCCAGTTTTAGTAAATCAACCTCTAATGCAGGCCATAGCCAGGTCAAAAAACGGCCGTTTTTAAAAAAAAAAAAAATGAAAAAAACGGTCATTCAATAGGCCGACGTTACCACCAGCGGTAAAAAATCAGCCGATTTTCATCCCATCTACGGCTGGCATTTAATTACTTCTGTCCCTGCAGAGGGCTCCGGTATTATATTTGACATGAAAAAGTATAGCGGTTGCAACAATGTATCTATTTGTATCCATTTCGGATACAGATGTTTTTATTTGGATACAAATAGATACAATGGTGCAACCACTATACTTTTTCATGTCAATATAACACCTGTTACTGTGCCTTTAAAAAATCCACCTCTACTCCACCCATTAATCTAACTTAGTAGCACCTGTCTGAGCTCTTTAAAGACACCTGTCCACCCCAGTCAGTCAGACGCCAACTACTACCATGGGCAAGACCAAAGAGCTGCCAAAAGACACCAGAAACAAAATTGTGGACCTCCACAAGGCTGGAAAGGGCTACGGGGCAATTGCCAAACAGCTTGGTGAAAATAAATCAACTGTTGGAGCAATTGTTAGAAAATGGAAGAGGCTAAAGATGAATGTCAGTCTCCCCCGGACTGGGGCTCCATGCAAGATCTCACCTCGTGGGGTATCACTGATGATAAGAAAGGTGAGAAATCAGCCCAGAACTACAAGGGAGGAGCTGGTCAATGACATGAAGAGAGCTGGGACGACAGTTTCAAAGGTCACTGTCGGTAGAACTCTACGCCGTCATGGTTTCAAATCATGCATTGCACAGAAGGTTCCCCTGCTCGAGTCATCACATGTCCAGGCCCGTCTGAAGTTTGCCAATGACCATCTGGATAATCCAGAGGAGGCATGGGAGAAAGTCATGTGGTCAGATGAGACCAAAGTAGAACTTTTTGGTCTAAACTTCACTCATCGTGTTTGGAGGAAAAAGAAGGATGAGTTGCATCCCAAGAACACCATCCCTACTGTGAAGCATGGGGTTGGTAACATCATGCTTGGGGGGTGCTTTTCTGTGAAGGGGACAGGACGACTGCACTGTATTAAGGAGAGGATGCATGGGGCCATTTATTGTGAGATTTTGAGCAACAACCTCCTTCCCTCAGTCAGAGCATTGAAGATAGGTCGTGGCTGGGTCTTCCAACATGATAACGACCCAAAGCACACAGCCAGGATAACCAAGGAGTGGCTCCGTAAGAAGCATATCAAGGTTCTGGAGTGGCCTAGCCAGTCTCCAGACCTAAATCCAATAGAACATCTTTGGAGGGAGCTGAAATTCCGTGTTGCTCAGCGACAGCCCCGAAACCTGATAGATCTAGAGGAGATCTGTGTGGAGGAGTGGGCCAAAATCCCTGTTGCAGTGTGTGCAAACCTGGTCAAGAACTACAGGAAACGTTTGACCTCTGGAATTGCAAACAAAGGCGTCTGTACCAAATATTAACACTGATTTTCTCAGGTGTTCAAATACTTATGTTCAGCAGTGCAAGACAAATAAATTCTTTAAAAATCATACAATGTGATTTCCTGAATTTTTTTTTTTTTAATTCTGTCTCTCAGAGTGGGAATGCACATATAATGTGAATTTCAGACCCCTCCATGATTTCTAAGTGGGAGAACTTGCAAAATCCCAGGGTGTTCAAATACTTCTGTTCCTCACTGTATATCATGACAATGGCCACAGTATGCTGTTGGTTTAGATTGCTAATGAGCCTTGGTCTCTCCTTAATCCTAGGCCATTCACCTAGATAACCTCAAATTCTCTCATGGTGTTGATGTACTCAAAATAGACACATATGACAGGGCCTTCTGACCTCAACTTAGCCAAGTCCTACATGCACATTCCATTGTTTCCTCAGATGACCTTCCATCTGGCTGCTCTGGCACAGCTAGTATTTTGGATTTTTACAACACCTTAAGACCTCAATGCCATGTACAGCAGCCACGATAAACATTGGTGACCCTATGCACTCAGTCCCAACTCCCACAAAATGCTATGTCTTTACTATACCAGCTCTTTCTGACCCAGAATGAACATACTTCATTTCCATTCCAACTTCAAAGGGAACAGGACTGTCAAATATATTTTTCTGTAGAGAACTGGTATAAACCATTCACCCTTACACATATTCTTTCCATTTCCTGCAACGCTCAAGAGTGCAACCATAAATTACTCACCAGATTGTATTACCAATTACCCCAAAAAAAAATTAATATAACATAAAATTTTCCCTTCTATCCCAGACAGATACTGGTGCAGTCTGCAATACAATTCTGGAGATTTATCCTGAATGATACCTCACCAAAATTCCTAATACACTACAGCTGACACCAAGATCCTTCCTCATAGACAGGCGATTCCAAAACATTGTTCCTACATTAGTAGAGTGTGTTGAGGCTCTCAATGACATTAGAACAGGCTTCTAGGAAGTCACCAAGGTCCCAGCTATGCTTCACTGGGGGACCTTTTTGCAAGTTCAAGTCCGGGTATAAAGTTAAGTCTTGAAAAGCTCACACTAGAGAGCCAGGAGAAAGCAGGTGTTAAAGCGATAGTGAACCGCAGACCAAAAAAAAAAAAAAAGTTCCCTGCAAGGTAAGGTCATTATGGGCACAATTCACTAAAGCTTATCGCATGAGTTAAGTCAGTCACATGACCACATTTCGCATGCGATACTGAAAATGTCAATTCACTACAGCTAGCATGTAGTATTTACCGAAAATAGCAAAAATACTCCGCAAATACAGCATAAAAAGACCTTAAAGTCAATTCACAAAAGGAAATAAATAGTTAAATGCATGCGGTAATTAACTAGCTGCTGGCCGCAGATAGCCGAATGACGGCTGCACTGCGGCCGGCCAGTTCTGAGTGGACGTCATATGACGTCCTCCCAGAACGCACTCTCCTGCGCGCCCCAGGGGGCGCGCACCCGGCGATCTCCATGATCGCTGTGTCCTACGGACACAGCTGATCACGTGATGTGGTAAAAGGCCAATCACAGCGGCCTTTTACCACGTGATCAGCGGTGTCCAATGACACGTTGATCAGAGGGAAATGCAAGTGCCGGTTCTCGGCTGCACTTTCCTCACGCTGTCAGATCGTGAGGAAAGTACTGCCGAGAACCGGCAGTTATCAGAGCGGGGATCAGCACCGATCATCAGGGCACTGATGATCAGTGCCCTGATGATCGGTGCCCAGCAGTGCCACCCGCAAGTTCCGCCCACCTGTGCCCAGCAGTGCGCCCACTAGCTCCGCCCACCTGTGCCCAGCAGTGTGCCCAGCAGTGCACCCACCTGTGCCACTCTGCAGTGTCACACACCTGTGCCCAGAAGTGCCACCTACCTGTGCCCAGCAGTGCCACCCACCTGTGCCCACCCACCTGTACCCAGCAGTGCCACCTACCTGTGCCCACCCACCACTGCTGCCCACCAGTGCCACCCACCAGTGCAGCCAAGCAGTGCTGCCAGTCAGTGCCACCAGTCAGTGCCCAGCGGTTGTGCCAGTCAGTGCCGCCAGTCAGTGCCCAGCAGTGATGCCAGTCAGTGCCGTCTATCAGTACCCATCATCAGTGTCACCTATCAGTGCCGCCTATCAGTGCCGCCTATCAGTGCTGCATATTAGTGCTGCCTATCCGTGACACCTCATTAGTGCTGTCTATCAGTGCCGCCTATCCGTGCCACCTCATTAGTACTGCCTATCAGTGCCCTTTAGTGCTGCCTATCAGTGCCCATCAGTGCTGCCTATCAGTGCCCATCAGCGCTGCCTCATCAACGCACATCAGTGAAGGAGAAAAATTACCTGTTTGAAAAATTTTATAATAGAAACAAAGAAACTTTTTTTTTTCAAATTTTTTGCACTTTTTTTATTTATAGCGCAAAAAGTAAAGCGCCCAGTGGCGATTAAATACCACCAAAAGAAAGCTCTATTTGTGAGAAAAAAATGATCAAAATTTCATATGGGTACAATGTTGCATGACCGCGCAATTGTCAGTCAAAGTGCGGCAGCGCTGAAAGAAAGCTGAAAATTGGCCTGATAAATAAGGGGGTATAAGTGCCTGGTAGGCAAGTGGTTAAGTAGTGGTCCAGGCATGCAGTATGTACTGGTATCTGTCAGCACTGTCATGGGTTGTTAAGGAATGGGTGGTTGCTGAGGCCCTAACAATCTATGAGTCAACAGCTGTCAG
The DNA here is from genome assembly GCF_062004578.1 of Staurois parvus. NCBI lineage: Eukaryota > Metazoa > Chordata > Amphibia > Anura > Ranidae > Staurois > Staurois parvus. Next base: position 3,624,225 of record NW_028318886.1, read on the forward strand.
CGGGGTTCCCCACTGACAGCCGAATGTGAAAAAAAAAAATTGCCAACAATTAAAAAATAATTAAAAAAACGACGTGCCCCCCCCCTCCATCCATACCAAGCCCTTTGCCTAGGGTGGCACTTTTCAGGGGTCGGCACAGCGGCAGTTCCGCCCCCCCCTTTCCCATGGAAGTGAGACTTCCGTGGGAAAGGGACAGGGGCAGGGTACAGCAAGGAGGGTCACCCAAGCCAAGGGACCGGCTGCAGAGGAGAGCGGAGTGGTGGGCAGATCAGCGGTGAGCGCTTGCAGCGCGTAAGAGGTGGGGCCCGCTGTCAGTGTGCTGGGATGTGCAGGAAGGTGCCAGCGAAGGAGGAAGCAGAAGAGGACGAAGTCAGGTTGGAGGAGCCTGTCCGCTCTTTTGCTGCCGGAGATCCTGGGGAAGAAGTGACACAGGCAGTTGTCCTTGAATGATGCTGACACCATCTGGAGGAGCTGCTGCTGGACAGGTAAGTGCTTGGAGGACTGGTGCTTCCCCACTCCTGTCTCACTGTCCCCTGATACACTGCCCCCTACCTGTTTCACTTCCCCCCTCCTGTACCCCACATTGTCCTACTACCCCCCATCTGTCCCCACTGCCCCCCACCTGTCCCTCTGCGCTCCTCCTGTCCAGCTGCCCCGATCCTGTCCCATGCCCCCTGTCATGCTGCCCCCCACCCAGGGGCGGACTGACAACTCATGGGGCCCCTGGGCAATAGGGGATCATGGGGCCCCTGTGTCCTTGCCCAAACTCAAAAAAGCCTATGAAAAAGGTACCAGGGGCATCTCATGGGGCCCCCTACTGAGCCCGGGCCCTCAGGCAGTGCCTGAGTTTCCAAATGGTCAGTCCACCCCTGCCCCCACCTATCCCTCTGCGCTCCTCCTGTCCCACTGCCCCTCACCTATCCTTCTGCACTCCTCCTGTCCCTCTGTGCTCCTTCACCTGTCCCACTGTGCTCCTCCTGTCCCACTGCCCCTCACCTGTCCCACTGCGCTCCTCCTGTCCCACTGCCCCTCACCTGTCCCACTGCGCTCCTCCTGTCCCACTGCCCCTCACCTGTCCCACTGCACTTCTCCTGTCCCGCTGCCCCGATCCTGTCCCATGCAGCCCGTCACGCTGCCCCCCATCTGTCCCTCTACGCTCCTCCTGTCCCACTGCCACTCACCTGTCCCTCTGTGCTCCTCCTGTCCCACTGCCCTTCACCTGTCCCTCTGTGCTCCTCCTGTCCCACTGCCCCGATCCTGTCCCTTTGCGCTCCTCCTGTCCCACTGCCCCGATCCTGTCCCATGCCCCCTGTCACGCTGCCCCCCACCTGTCCCTCTGCGCTCCTCCTGTCCCACTGCCCCTCACCTATCCTTCTGCGCTTCTCCTGTCCCACTGCGCTTCTCCTGTCCCGCTGCCCCAATCCTGTCCCATGCCCCTCCGTCACGCTGCCCCCTACCTGTCCCTCTGCATTTCTCCTGTCCCACTGCCCCTCACCTATCCTTCTGTGCGCCTCCTGTCCCTCTGTGCTCCTTCTCCTGTCCCGCTGCCCCCCACCTGTCCCACTGCGCTCCTCCTGTCCCACTGCGCTACTCCTGTTCCGTTGCCCTGATCCTGTCCCATGCCCCCCATCACGCTGCCCCCCACCTGTCCCTCTACGCTTCTCCTGTCCCACTGCCCCTCACCTGTCCCTCTGCGCTCCTCCTGTCCCACTGCCTTTCACCTGTCCCTCTGCACTCCTACTGTCCCACTGCCCCTCACCTGTCCTTTTCGCTCCTCCTGTCCCGCTGCCCCGATACACCAATGATGGGACACTATTCCTCCCACTGATACCAATGATGGGGCACTATTCCTCCTACTGACACTAATGATGGGACACTATTCCTCCCACTGATACCAATGATGGGGCACTATTCCTCCCACTGATACCAATGATGGGGCACTTCCTCCCACTGACACCAAAGATGGGGCACTATTCCTCCCACTGATACCAATGATGGGGTACTATTTCTCCTACTGACACTAATGATGGGGCACTTCCTTCCACTGATACCAATGATGGGACACTATTCCTCCCACTGACACCAATGATGGGGCACTATTCCTCCCACTTATACCAATGATAGGGGCACTATTCCTCCCACTGACACCAATGATGGGGCACTATTCCTCCCACTTATACCAATGAGGGGGCACTATTCCTCCACCTGACACTAATGATGTGGCAATTCCTCCCACTGAGACCAATGATAGGGCACTATTCCTCCCCCTGACACCAATGATGGGGAACTATTCCTCCCACTGATACCAATGATGGGGCACGATTCCTCCCCCTGACACCAATGATGGGGCACGATTCCTCCCACTGACACAAATGATGGGGCATGATTCCTCCCACTGACACCAATGATAGGGCACGATTCTTCCCACTGACACTAATGATGGAGTACTATTCCTCCCACTGATACCAATGATGGGCGCTATTCCTCACACACTGACACTAATGATGGGGCACCATCATTGGTGTCAGTGGAAGGAATAGTGCCCCATCATTGGTGTCAGTGGGATGAATAGTGCCCCATCATTGGTGTCAGTGGGAGGAATAGCGCCCCATCATTGTCAGTGGGCGGAGCTCTAATAGGAAGAGATGGAGCCTAAAGAGGAAGGGGTGGAGTTTGCAGATGAAAGGGTGGGACAAATTTAGATGTGGGGGGCTGCCCGATTTTAGTCTTGCCTAGGGCAGCACAAAACCAAAATACACCACTGCCTTCAGGTCTGGTTTGGATTTTAAAAAGAAATTGCGTGGGTCCCCCTAAAATCCATACCAGACCCTTATCCGAGCATACAGCCTGGCAGGTCAGAAAAGGGGGGGACATGGGAGCGCCCCCCCTCCTGAACCATACCAGGCCACATACTCTCAACATGGGGGGGTGCTTTGGGGCAGGGGGGCTCCCCCCAAAGCACCTTGTCCTCATGTTGATGGGGATAAGGGCCTCTTCCCCACAACCCTGGGATGTGGTTGTGGGGGTCTGCAGGTGGGGGGCTTATCAGACTCTGGAAGCCCCCAGATCCCTCCCCCCCAATGGAATGAGTATGGGGTACATGGTAGTGTAAAACAGTCTTTGACAAGTCCTTTATGCCTGCCGCCGCCACTACCCGAAAAAGAAAAAAAAAAAGCTCCACTCCCGACGCTGGCTCTCAGTCATCTGACTGCTCCGTTGGCTTGACAGTTCTTAAATATGTAAGGGGAGGGGCCACCCAGTGACATCATGCACGTGCCCCACCCCCGTGTGACATCATTGAGCAGTCAGATGGCTGGGAGCCAGCGTCGAGAGTGGAGCTTTTTTTTTTTTCCAGGTAGCGGCAGCGGGCATCGTGATTGACATTGGATATACTTCGGGGGATATTCTTTTATTTTCCTTCTTTAAATAAAGGACTTGTCAAAGACTGTCTCTTGTTTTTTTCACACTACAGGTTTTTTTTGTGAGTGGGTAGCAGTACCATGTACCCCATACTCATTCACATGGGGAGGGTGGGATCTGGGGGCCCCCTTATTAAAGGGCGCTTCCAAATTCCGATAAACCCACCATCCGCGGACCCCCACAATGACCGGCCAGGGTTGTGGGGAAGAGGCCCTTGTCCCCATCAACATGGGGGCAAGGTGCTTTGGGGGGGAGCCCCCTGCCCCAAAGCACCCCCCAAAGAAATGTAGCAGAATACATTTTGACCTAAATTTGTGAAGAAATGTTATTTATTTGCATACTTTTATAACAGAAACAAAGAAAAGTGTGTCTTTTTTCAAATGTTTGAGGTGTTTTTTGTTTTATTTAGCAAAAAATAAAAAACAGTGGTGATTAAATACTAGAGATGAGCGAATTATTCAAAAATTCGATTCGGCTGATTCGCCGAATTTCAGGAAGAAATTCGATTCGATGCGAATTTATTCGCTACGAAGTTAACTTATAAAAAGGGTTTCTAGGCTTCAGAGAGCCTTTAAATTAGTGCAGAACACTGTACCTTTAATTTAAATGCCCTTGGAGATGAGGAAGGAGAAGGAGAAGGAGAAGGATGAGAAGAAGGAGAAGGATGAGAAGAAGGAGAAGGAGAAGGATGAGAAGAAGGAGAAGGATGAGAAGAAGGAGAAGGAGAAGGATGAGAAGATGGAGAAGGAGAAGGATGAGAAGAAGGAGAAGGATGAGAAGAAGGAGAAGGAGAAGGATGAGAAGAAGGAGAAGGAGCTCTGCAGATACACTTAGCGGAGCTCTGCAGATACACTTTTTGCCGGCTTGGAATTCTTCTTATTTTCATCCTACTTCTTCTGCTTCTTCTTCTTCTTCTTCATCCTCATCCTCTTCTTCTTCTTCTGAGGATGAGGATGAAGAAGAAGAAGAAGTAGGATGAAAATAAGAAGAATTCCAAGCCGGCAAAAAGTGTATCTGCAGAGCTCCGCTAAGTGTATCTGCAGATACACTTAGCGGAGCTCTGCAGATAGATACAGCGGTTGAAACATATTTCTGACAGTTCTGTGACATTCACTCCATACAGCGGTTTCAACCGCTGTATGGAGGGAATGTCACAGAACTGTCAGAAATAGCCTATTTCTGACAGTTCTGTGACATTCCCTCCATACAGCGGTTGAAACATTGTATCTATTTGTTTCCATAAATGGAAACAAATAGATACAATGTTTCAACCGCTGTATGGAGTGAATGTCACAGAACTGTCAGAAATAGCGGAGCTCTGCAGATACACTTAGCGGAGCTCTGCAGATACACTTTTTGCCGGCTTGGAATTCTTCTTATTTTCATCCTACTTCTTCTTCTTCTTCTTCTTCTTCTTCATCCTCATCCTCTTCTTCTTCTTCTGAGGATGAGGATGAAGAAGAAGAAGAAGAAGTAGGATGAAAATAAGAATAATTCCAAGCCGGCAAAAAGTGTATCTGCAGAGCTCCTCTAAGTGTATCTGCAGAATAGAGGAGCTCTGCAGATACACTTTTTGCCGGCTTGGAATTCTTCTTATTTTCATCCTACTTCTTCTTCTTCTTCTTCTTCTTCATCCTCATCCTCAGAAGAAGAAGAAGAGGATGAGGATGAAGAGGAAGAAGAAGAAGAAGAAGAAGAAGAAGAAGAAGTAGGATGAAAATAAGAAGAATTCCAAGCCGGCAAAAAGTGTATCTGCAGAGCTCCTCTAAGTGTATCTGCAGAATAGAGGAGCTCTGCAGATACACTTTTTGCCGGCTTGGAATTATTCTTATTTTCATCCTACTTCTTCTTCTTCTTCTTCTTCTTCCTCTTCATCCTCATCCTCATCCTCTTCTTCTTCTTCTGAGGATGAAGAAGAAGAAGAAGAAGAAGTAGGATGAAAATAAGAATAATTCTAAGCCGGCAAAAAGTGTATCTGCAGAGCTCCTCTATTCTGCAGATACACTTAGAGGAGCTCTGCAGATACACTTTTTGCCGGCTTGGAATTATTCTTATTTTCATCCTACTTCTTCTTCTTCTTCTTCTTCATCTTCTTCTTCTTCTGAGGATGAGGATGAAGAAGAAGAAGAAGAAGAAGTAGGATGAAAATAAGAATAATTCCAAGCCGGCAAAAAGTGTATCTGCAGAGCTCCTCTATTCTGCAGATACACTTAGAGGAGCTCTGCAGATACACTTTTTGCCGGCTTGGAATTATTCTTATTTTCATCCTACTTCTTCTTCTTCTTCTTCATCTTCTTCTTCTTCTGAGGATGAGGATGAAGAAGAAGAAGAAGAAGAAGTAGGATGAAAATAAGAATAATTCCTTATAAAAAGTAGAAGTAGGCTAATATTCGGATTCGACGCGAATCAAATTTTTCCTGAAATTCGTATCGAATTCCACTTCGCTTGGTTCGATTCGCTCATCTCTATTAAATACCACCAAAAGACAGCTCTATTTCTGTGAAAACAATGATAAAAATTTAATATGGGTAGTGTTGCATGACCGCGCAATTTTCATTCAAAGTGCAACAGAGCCGATAGCTGAAAATGGGCCTGGGCAGGAAGGGGGTATAAGTGCCCAGTATTGAAGTGGATAAACATTATAGGTACTTATATTTAATGTTTTACACAGCACTACCTGCAAAAGGAGCCAGCCTGAAGGGATCTAGCAGGACTTCATTTTCCGACTAAAGTTCCACTTTAACAGTATTGGGTCTGTAGACAAAGTGTTCTAGACGTGCTAACAGCTCTGTCCTACAATATGGTCATTTTCATCCTGATCGCATAGCCTGTCTTCTGTGAATGGTGGAAAAGAGCTTTTGCATTTTGGCAGGTAAAAGTATACTAATAAACAAGAGGAAAAATTAAAAATATGACTTTGAAGCAGCACTTCCCTTGTGATAAGGCCACACCCTTGTTTAAGCTCAGATAACAAGTGATATGTGTACATTTATGGCAGTCTATGTGATATCACTGATCAAAGGTACAACCGGAACAAGCTCTCCTGTTTTTTCCCTCTTCATACCTGCATAGACAGGAAGCTGTAAGCACCACGCTCCATTGGATCATCTGTTCTAGCATTGATAGAGCTTTCCTGCATCAAACATTGTTTCCACAAGACAATGTTTTCCTTCTATTTGTGTTACCGTGCTTCAGTAAATGTATTTATTTATCGTACAGTTCAGTAATGCAATATAAGTAATATACAGTATATCACATCTCCGCTGATACAAAGGACTGCACCATGTGATAAAAAGGATATATTGTTTAAAGAGAATCTGAGTGGCAGGTTCTCTTGTATGGGCAAACCTCCCCCACCAATACCTGATATACAGAATGCCAGGAATGGGTCATGGACAGGAAATATATTTCCCCATTATTTGGGTTGTGGCCCCTTTTTTAATTCACACTGGTGTCCTCATTCTGAAACAGGTGGGAACCCTAAACCCTGATATGGGACTGATATATTGGCGGTGAGCCATTGTACTGTTTTTCATGAGTCCAGAACTGTGGATGGTTTGTATTTTTCTTTGCTGAAGAAAGTTGTTTATTTTCCTGACTTTTGGAGAAGCAGTAAAGACTGTGTTACTTTTACAAATGTCTGGTTGGTGATCCTGGAGTTCCCCATATTCCTGTGGCCACATTCCACCTGCTCTCTTCTCTATTATTCAGGGGTGCTAAGAAATACCCAGTATTTTTGGATATTGTGACTTTCTTTTCCTCCCAGGAGGCAGTGCTTCCAGGCACAAACACTGTCTTATGAGAGGCTATTAACCTTGCCTAAACTATGTATGACACGGACATTAAAGTGTATTGCCACTATTTGCAGCCAGATTTGACATAACATCTACTTGATATTTGTTACCTGTGCCCATTCACATAGCATAACATAAAAAAATGTTTACAAATTTCAGCTTACCTTTTTTGATGCTCTATTTTGGACCCTCTAGCAAGGAAAAATCCTATTGGTTTGTCTTTGCTTATAAGGGGGCTGGATCGCTGTGTCTGCCACAATTAGCCCTGTCTTCACTGTGCAGGCAGATCTTCATTGTCAATTTTAACTAGATTTGAACACTGTCTGTCCTAACAAAGTAGTAAGACCCTGGTCACACCGGGTACGACTTGGCATGCGACTTGGCAAGTGATTTGCCATGCGACCTGCAAATTGCATGGCAAGTCACACCCTACTGTCCGCAATTACAGTGGTCATATTGGTGTGATTCTGACGTGGTTGGAGCGGCACCGATTTCTAAAGTAGTGCATGCACTACTTTAGGTTCGACTTACATAGACATCTGTGTCTTGCAAGCCGCAGATGTCTTGCAAGTCACACCTAAAATCGGAATACCATCCAACTTTGAAATCGTCCAACTTCACTGGAAGTCGTACGATTTCAAAGTCGGATCAGTGTGACCAGGGCATAAACGTGTAGAGGCTTTGTTTCTTGCATTGTATGTTAATGAAGACAGACTTAGGACAGACTCACTCTAACATTGTTCAAAAAAAATTGCAGTCAGCTAAGATACTTTCTCCTGAGAAACATCTAAAAGGTAAGAAATATTTTTAAAAATGTAGTCATGCTGTGTGACTGGGAACACAAAGAAGTGTGTGGAAGTATGTTTAAGTAGGTGGTGGTGCACTCTGAAAAGGATCTTCCATTTTTCCATAAATAAAGAAAGTAAAATAGAAGGACCCCAAAACTGATTGGGGAGAAGGGGGAAGTGGTGCTGCACAGCGTTCCACCCTCATTGCTCCTCAGAGAGAGAGTGCACAGAGAGAGGAGAGAGTAAGAAGTGAGATAGGAAGAATACAGAGGAGAGAGGGAGAAGAGAGAGGAGAGCATGAGAAAGAGAGGACAGAGTGAGGACAGAGGGAGAGCACAGAGAGAGATTGAGATGAGAGAGAGGGAGAACACAGAGGAGAGAATGAGAAGAGAGAGAGAGCACAGATAGAGGAGAACATGGAAAGAGAGGACAGAGTGAGAAGAGAGAGAGAGAGAGAGGGAGAGCACAGAGAGAGGAGAGATGGAGAACACAGAGGAGAGAGTGAGAAGAGAGAGAGAGAGCACAGATAGAGGAGAACATGGAAAGAGAGGACAGAGTGAGAAGAGAGAGAGAGGGAGAGCACAGAGAGAGGAGAGATGGAGAACACAGAGGAGAGAGTGAGAAGAGAGAGGGAGAACACAGAGGGGAGAGCAAGACAAGAAAGAGAGCAGAGAGAGGAGAGCAAGAGAAAGAGAGAAGACAGAGTGAGAAGAGAGAGAGGGAGAGCACAGAGAGAGGAGAGATGGAGAACACAGAGGAGAGGGTGAGAAGAGAGAGATAGAGGGAGAGCACAGAGAGAGGACAGAGTGAGAAGAGAGAGAGGGAGAACACAGAGGAGAGAATGAGAAGAGAGAGAGAGCACAGACAGAGGACAGCATGAGAGAGAGGGGGCAGAGTGAGAAGAGAGAGAGAGAGGACAGCAAGAGAAAGAGAGATGACAGAGTGAAAAGAGAGAGAGGGAGAGCATGAGAGAGAGAGAGAGGAGAGAGTGAGAAGAGAGAGAGGGAGAGCACGGAGGGAGAGGAGAGTGTGAGGTGAGAGAGAGTAGCGCATGAGACGAGAGAGTGAGAAGAGAGAGGGAGAGCACAAGAGAGGGGTGAGCACAAGAGAGAGATGAGAGAGTGAGAAGAGAGGGAGAGCACAGAGAGAGAGTGAGAAGAGAGAGAGGGAGAACACAGAGGAGAGAGAGAGAAGAAAGAGCACAGAGAGAGGAGAACACGAGAGAGGGGAGAGCACAAGAGAAAGAGGAGAAAGTGAGACGAGAGGGAGAGCGAGTAGATAGAGAGGGAGAGCAAGGAGAGAGAGAGGAGAGTGTGAGATGAGAGAGCTTAGAGCACAAGAGGAGAGAGTGCGAAGAGAGAGAGGGAAAGCATGGAGAGAGGATAGCACAAGAGAGAGAGAGAAGAGAGTGAGAAGAGAAAGAGGGAGAGCACATAGAGAGGAAAGAGTGAGAAGAGAGAGAGGGAGAACACAGAGGAGAGAGAGAGAGAGAAGAGAGAGAGCACAGAGAGAGAACACGAGAGAGGACAGAATGAGAAGAGAGGGAGGGAGAGCACAGAGAAAGGAGAGTGTGAGAGGGAAGAGCAAGAGAAAGAGAGAGGACAAAGAGAGAGAGCACAGAGAGAAGAGACCATGAGAGAGAGAGGACAGAGTGAGAAGAGAGAGAGAGCACAAAGAGAGAACAGCAAGAGGGAGAGAGGACTGAGTGAGAAGAGAGAGGGAGGGAGAGCACAGAGAGAGAGCGAGAAGAGAGAGAGGGAAAACACAGAAGAGAGAGTGAGAAGAGAGAGAGAGCACAGAGAGAGGAGAACATGAGAGAGGACAGAGTGAGAAGAAAGAGAGGGAGAGCACAGGGAGAGGAGAGTGTGAGACGAGAGAGAGGAAGAGCAAGAGAAAGAGAGAGGACAAAGTGAGAAGAGAGAGAGGGAGAGCACAGAGAGAGGAGAGAAAGAGAGAGGGCAGATTAAGAAGAGAGAGAGGGAGAGCACAGAGAGAGGAGAGTGTGAGACAAGAGAGAGGAAGAGAAAGAGAGAGGACAAAGTGAGAAGAGAGAGAGGGAGAGCACAGAGAGAGGAGAGAAAGAGAGAGGACAGATTAAGAAGAGAGAGAGGGAGAGCACAGAGAGAGGAGAGTGTGAGACAAGAGAGAGGAAGAGAAAGAGAGAGGACAAAGTGAGAAGAGAGAGGGGGAGAGCACAGAAAGAGGAGAGAAAGAGAGAGGACAGATTAAGAAGAGAGGGGGGGGGAGAGCACAGAGAGAGGAGAGAGTGAGAAAAGAGAGAGAGAGGGGGAAAACACAGATGAGAGAGTGAGAAGAGAGAACACAGAGAGAGGGGAGCAAGAGAAAGAGAGAGGACAGAGTGAGAAGAGAGAGATGAAGACTACAGAGGAGAGTGAGAAGAGAAGAGAAGAGAGAGAGAGGGAGAGCACAGAGAAAGGAGAAAGTGAGACAAGAGAGAGGGAGAACACAGAGGAGAGAGTGAGAAGGCAGAGAGAGGGAGCACAGAGAGAGGAGAGAGGGAGAAGAGAGAGAGGGAGAGCACAGAGAAAGGAGAAAGTGAGACAAGAGATAGGGAGAACACAGAGGAGAGAGTGAGAAGGCAGAGAGAGGGAGCACAGAGAGAGGAGAGGGGGAAAAGAGAGAGAGGGAGAACACAGAGGAGGGAGTGAGAAAACAGAGAGAGCACAGAGAGAAGAGAGCATGAGAGAGAGGACAGAATGAGAAGAGAGAGAGAGGGAGAGCCCAGAGAGAGGAGAGTGTGAGACGAAAGAGAGGAAGAGCAAGGAAGAAGGGATATCACAAGAAGAGAGAGAGATGTGGAAGGGAAAGGGAGAAAGAGGAGGGGCAGGGCAGCTTACCCAGGTAGAGGTACAAGGAGTATCTAAGGAGTTCCCCTACAGGAAGAGGGAGCCCAAGGCTGAAGAGCAGCAGGGTGGCTAGTGCAAGCCAAAAATATGAAGCTGCTGTAACAGCACAGCGCACAAACTTTCAACTTGGACAACATATTCTAATCCTGCCGTCTGTGATGTTGCATGTCAGAGCCAGCCAATTCAAGTTCAGCTGAACTTGCGTAATTTATGTTTATTTACTGCTGGAGGTGACATGTTTAGTTGCAAGATGGCTTAATTGAAGTGGGACACCACCAGAGTGATGGTATACAGGGTGCCTGGTGGATTACTGCACCAATGCATTTCGGATGGACTTCTTTTCAATGTGTGGCCACCCACAATCACAAGTTCTTTTAGGCCAATAGACTAGCTATAGTCTATGTCTAGTCTCTAGTCTCATTTTATTTCCAATCATACGCAGACTTGCTCATTCTATTTTTATAGGACTAATACTGTACTAAGTACACAAAAAACGGACATTATAACTAACGAGAAATATTTTTCAACTCCTTCGGAAATTGTTATCTGAACGGTCCCTACTGTCTCTCAAAAGCAGTGTGCTAAGGGATAGAAAATCGAATGATCGTTCCGTATACGGATATTTTATCCGATTTTCTAATAATGGCCACTAGGCTTTACATGTGGTGGTTCTGTTAGCTTTTTATTTTTAGGCTTTTTTACTTTCTTTTCAAAGGCTGATCCTGTCGGTAAGTCTGGTTTTTTTTTTTTTTTCAAATTTCCTTTTACAAAGTTGTCCAGCAAAATTGCAGTTAAAGAGTTGATACAAACTATTTACTGAGTGCTTCCAATGATCAGCTTTTATTTATGTAAAACCTTTGTCCCAAAGAGAAAAATAACAAACCATTTCTGTAGCTGCTTGAAAAGTGTTAGCTGGAGTTTGACTTTAAATTGTTAGTCAAGTCTATCTAAATTTGCTAGTGCACCTAACTCTACCCTATTACAATGCTCCAAATGCCATGTGCCATAGTTTCAAGACCGATAAGATAGTAAATTCATCACATAAAAAAATCCTGAAATTGCATCTTCTTGTTCACATCTCCAGGGATTATTGTACCTACCTTATTGATTACATAGTCTCCTATTTTAGGAATTCTGCATCAAAGTCACTGCATCTTGGGATTCAAAGTAAATGGTAAGTACCCTTTACTTCTAAACCTTCTGGACCTGACGGGTGAGAGTTTTCAAAATGTTGCTCCGAAGGGCTTGTTCCTTCTTCAATAGCAAAATGGGAAGCCACACTTTTGTTTGCCTTTATATATATTTTACCACACATGTACAGAATCTGGTACATCACCCTCATGGTCTTGCAATATAAAAACGAGCAGGATCCATCCCAATAAGTACACTGCTCAACAATTAAAGGAACACTTTGAAAACACATCAGATCTCAATGGAGAAAATATCCTGCTGGATATCTATACTGATATGGACTGGGTAATGTGTTAGGAATGTAAGGATGCCCCATTTTTGTATGAAAATTATCAACCTACAGAGGACTGAATTCAAAGACACCCCAAAAATCAAAGTGAAACAATGATGCAGCAGGCTAGTCTATTTTGCTGAAATTAAATTGCAGCAACTCAAAATGGTACTCAGTAGTGTGCATGGCCCCCACGTGCTTGTATGCATGCCTGGCAACGTCGGGGCATGCTGCTAATGAGATGACAGATGGTGTCCTGGCATCACTGAGCTCCTGGACAGTCTGAGGTGCAACCTGGCAGCGTCAGATGGACTAAAACATGATATCCCAGAGGTGTTCTATTGGATTTAGGTCAGGCGAGCGTGGGGGCCATTCAATGGTATCAATTCCTTCATCCTCCAGGAACTGTCTGCATACTCTTGCTACATGAGGCCGGGCATTGTCATGCACTAGGAGGAACCCAGAACCCACTGCACCAGGTAGGATCTGACAATGGGTCCAAGGATTTCATCCCAATACCTAATTGCAGTCAGGGTGCCATGTCTTGCTTGTAGAGGTCTGTGTGTCTCTCCATGAATATGCCTACCCAGACCATCACTGACCCACCACCAAAACGGTCATGCTGAACGATGTTACAAGCAGTATAACGTTCTCCACGGCTTCTCCAGATTCTTTCACGTCTGTCACGTGCTCAGCGTGAACTTGCTCTCATCTGTGAAAAGCACAGGGTGCCAGTGGCAGACCTGGCAATTGCCAATCGAGCTCTATGGAACCGGCCAGTGAGCACAGGGCCCATTAGAGGACACTGGGCCCTCAGGCCACCCTTGTGAAGGCTATTTCTGAATTTGTGGGCAGAGACATTCACACCAGACCTGCCAATTGCCAATCGAGCTCTATGGAGCTGGGCACTGAGCACAGGGCCCATTATAGGATACCGGGCCCTCAGGCCACCCTCGTGAAGTCTATTTCTGATTTTTTGGGCAGAGACATTCACACCAGTGGCCTGCTGGATGTCATTTTGTAGGGCTCTGGCAGTGCTCATCCTGTTCCTCCTTGCACAAAGGAGCAGATATCGGTCCTGCTGATGGGTTAAGGACTTGCTTTGGCCCTCTCCAGCTCTCCTAGAGTAACTGCCTGTCTCCTGGAATCTCCTCCATGCTCTTGAGACTGCGAGACACAGCAAACCTTCTGGCAATGGCACGTATTGATGTGCCATCTTGGAGGTGTTGGACTGCCTGGATCCAGATATCACCTCATGCTGCCAGTAGTGACACTGACCCTAGCCAAATGCAAAACTAGTGAAAAACAGTCAGAAAACATGAGTAGGGAAAAAATGTCAGTGGCCTTCACCTATAAAACCATTCCTATTTTGGGGCGGGGCTTGTCTCATTGTTGCCAATCTAGTGCATCTGTTGTTAATTTCATTAACTCCAAAGCAGCTGAAACTGATTAACAACCCCCTCTGCCAGATCAATATCCCAGGAGTTTAATTGACTTGATGCTATACTCTGATTAAAAAGTGTTCCTTTATTTTTTTTGAGCAGTGTATATATCTTGGACTTATTGTACGGACATATAACACCATTCGCACTTATACCTGCCATACAGTACAATGCTTTACAACCATATCTTCTTCTGTGGGGAATATTCAGATTTTATTAAATAATCTTTTTAAGGCTTGTGGAAGCTGTTACCAGCAATTTTGTTCTGTTCCTAGAAGCTAAATAGTGTTATCCTATGTGTCCTTGCACACTATTTTAGGCTAGTAGCATTTTTCAAGCTTTAGCATAAGGAGCATAAAAAAATTGTTTTTGTAGAATTTTTGGGTGCCTTATTCCAGCAGAAAAAAAGCTTCGAAATGCTACTAAAACACTGCTAAAACACTCCTAACAATTTTTTTTCTAGCTTTTCTTTCTACATGTACAGGAGCTAACACTCCTAAATGCTCCTAAACGTTTCTAAGCGCTTCTAAAATGCTACTAAAAATCTATATTACCAGCATTTTTTATCCAGCATTTTTTTTTAAGCATTTTTTTAGCTTAAGTCAAAACGCTAGTGTGCATGGAGCCTGATTCATACCTGGCTAAGCTGCTGTCAAGAGTTTAGGAACAATTATTTTTTTAAATTCTGGGTTTGCTGTGAGAGTGTGCCAGTGCTTATGTAGCATTTATATAGCTCATTTCCAGTGTCAGTCAAAAGCAGTAATAACCGACATAAAGGAGAAACCCTATTTGTAATTTACTCCTCATTGCACTTTTTGCAGCAATTTTTCCCTGGTTTTTATTCAAGGCCTTGTATTTACTTTATCTCAACAGCCAATGAGGGTATTCCATCTGCCTGAACCTATTGTCAGATCCATAGACCCTGTGAGGAACAGTTGCTCTGACACATAAGTAGGTGTCTGTCCAAAGTCATTCATTGTGCATTTTTGAAGTTGGAACTACACTGGATATTATGAAAAAAGAACCAAATTCTAATGATGAAAAATTATCATTAACCACTTGACCTCCAGAGGATTTACCCCCCTTAATGACCAGGCCTCTTTTTGCTACTCGGCGCTGCACTAATTCAACTGATAATTGCGCGGTCATGCAAACGAAATTTACATCCTTTTTTTCACACAAATAGAGCTTTCTTTCGGTGGTATTTGATCATCTGTGCGCTTTTTATTTTTCACGCTATAAACAAAAAAAGGCCAAAAATTTCGAAGAAAAACAATATTTTTTACTTTCAGCTATAAAAAATATATAGTAAATTCAAAGTTGGTTATAAATTTAGGCCAAAATGTATTCTGCTCCATGTTTTTGGTAAAAAAAATCCCAATAAGTGTATATTGATTGCTTTGTGTGAAAGTTATAGCATCTACAAACTGTGGTATAGATCAGGGGTGGGCAAACTTTTTGACTTGAGGGCCGCAATGGGTTAATATACTGGACCCGGGGGCCGGACCAAGAGTAGATGAATGATGTGTATGTGTCATCCATAGTAAGTATAGTAATATTCCCCCATAGTAAGCATAGTAATTAATCCCCCATATAGTAATTCATCCCCCATATAGTAATTCATCCCCCATATAGTAATTCATCCCCCATATAGTAATTCATCCCCCATAGTAATTCATCCCCCATATAGTAATTCATCCCCCATAGTAATTCATCCCCCATATAGTAATTCATCCCCCATAGTAATTCATCCCCCATATAGTAATTCATCCCCCATAGTAATTCATCCCCCATATAGTAATTCATCCCCCATAGTAATTCATCCCCCATATAGTAATTCATCCCCCATATAGTAATTCATCCCCCATAGTAATTCATCCCCCATATAGTAATTCATCCCCCATATAGTAATTCATCCCCCCTATAGTAATTCATCCCCCCTATAGTAATTCATTCCCCATATTGTGTCAATTCACTTACTTTTGCTCCGTGCGTTCCTCTCGCCGTGTTCCCGCGCCGTTCTGGTCTTCAGGGCGGACTGTGAGAGGAGCCTGCTGCCCCGCCTCACGCTGCCCCGCTCCTCACGCTGCCCCGCCTACACACATCCTGACAGGCAATGTTTGCCACGCTCCGCGGGCCGGATTAAAAGGTCCGCCGGGCCGTATACGGCCCGCAGGCCATAGTTTGCCCATTGCTGGTATAGATACTGCAATTTATGCCATTTTTTTGCTATACAGCGCTGTGCTAGTTTAACGGACAATTGCGCAGTCATGCAATACGGTACATAAATGAAATTTACATCCTTTTTTTTTCCCCACAAATTGAGCTTTCTTTCGGTGGTATTTGATCGCCTGTGCGGTTTTTATTTTCTGCGCTATAAAAAAAAGGCTGACAATTTTGAGGAAAAAAAACAACATTTTGGACTTTTTGCTATAAAACCATGTCCAGTAAAAAAAATGTTAAAATCAAATTTAGTCATAAATTTCTGCCAAAATGCATTCTGCGACATGTCTTTGCTAAAAAAAAAACTCAATACATGTAAATTAATTGGTTTACGTGAAAGTTATACCGTTTACAAATGGCGCGAAAGATACTAGTTTTTTTTTATACTAATAATGGCGGCGATCAGCGACTTATGGCGGCGATCAGTGACTTATGGCGGCGATCAGCGACTTATGGCAGGACTGCGGCGGACATTCTGACATTGGGGGGTACTGACTTGGGGTCACTGACATCCCCAGTGACACCAATACAGTGATCAGTGCAAAAAAAAAAAAACACTGACACTGTACTAATGGCACTGGGGAGGAAGTTGTTAAGTTTATTTTTCAGGGAAGGGTTATCTGTGTGAGGGGAGTGTTTTACTAGGGGGCGGGGGTGTGTACTGCAGGGAACACTGCTGATCGGGAGAAAGAAACTCTTCTGTCCCGATCAGCTTGTCCTGGAGCTGTCAGGGAACTGACAGAGAGCAGAGCTACTGCAGCTGTGCTCTCTGTCAGCGATTGCCGCCGATCACCGGGACATAGCCGGTAACGACCGGCTGTGACCTGGTGACTGACATCCGCGGCTGTGATCGGCGGGACAGGTAGGACGGCGGTGCGCCTCGTGCGCGCCCCCTACCTGTTTACAAAACACACGTTTTAAAACGTGGTTTTGCCCAGCCGTGCCGCCCTGCCGCCGTATTTATACAGTGGCTGGGCGGCATTTGTGGTTAATAATAGTTTGATCCTCAGCTCATGATCTTTTCTTTCATAAGAGTACAGGGATAACTGTTTATCTGGTGCTCTCTGTCTTTATAGTAGAAGTATTGGCTCACTGTCACCTGGATAACTCCACAGAAATGGTCCTATCATCTGCCTTATCTGAAAACAGATAATCCTAAACCTGTCAAATAACTAAGGTATACAAAAAAAAATAACAAAAAAAGGTGTTTTGTTAAAGCATAACTAAACTGTATCTGAGCAGCACAAACTGAAAACACTATTTAATTCATTTTTAATTTTCAATGCAACTCACCCATACATCCATGTCCCCATGCTTTATTTGTTGAGAAATCACTTTTAAAAATATCCCCATGCATTTCTAACTTCTATCTTGAGTAAGGGCAGATGATTCATGTAGCATTTACTTCCTGAAATCCATCTGCCCTTAGCCCAGGCATTCAGGCAGGTGGGTGTGCTTAGATGAGAAAGCCCCTCCTCCCTACTCCAGATGAAAGAAGAAAAATGCCCATGAAGACTCCTGGGAGTATGAAATCATTTAGGCCTAACCAGAAACCAGGAAACAACTAATGAATGTAAAAAAACCCCAAAATGCTAGCAGCATAAGAATTAATAATAGTTCGTTGCGAGGGTTTAGTTCCACTTTAATCAATATAGTTTGCTTCTTTAGCAGCCTAGAGATAGTTTTTATGGATAATTGGAGAGACAGGCAGCAACCTCTGTGCTATGGTTTATTCCTTCACTAAACTTACACTCCTGCTCTGAGCAGGAGAAAATACAGTTAAATAACAAAACACCCAGCTTTCCTTGAGTGGCAAGATTGTATTTTATAAAAATGTAAGAGTTGAGATTTGTATTTTCTACAAATGCTGTTTCTTGACTAATTTTCTCTTCTTAGATTGAAAAGAGTATCACATTCAACCAGTATCACATTCAATTTCTCAGAGAATAGGGGCAGGTACACTTTTTACCCCTGACATACTGACATACTGTACCTTTGAGCACATCCCTTGTCTCCGCCCCCTATCCCCTATCCACCTGCTAGTACTGCTACTTTTAGAAAATACATAGCCAAGTATAATTTTAGTTTGTTGAGTAATTTGTATGGAATTGGTTGATAATAATAAACCCCCAGCAACAATAGATCCCTACCAGTAACAATAGACCCTAGCCCCAGGAATAAAATACACACCCTAGCAACAATAGACCCCCACCAGCAACAATAGGTCTGCCCCAGCAACAATAGACCACTGCTGGCAACAATAGATCGCCTAGCAGCCAGCATCAATAGATCCCTCCCCTCAACAGTGGTTCCCCCTAACAAGATAAGAACCCCAGAGCAACAAAGGACTCTCTCCCACCAGAAACAATAGATCCCCAGCAGTCAGAATCCCCCCCCTTTCCTGCTGAAAAAAGCACTACATTCAACAGTCATGTTATCAGCAACAGCTTTCCTAAAACCCTCAAGCTGCCCATAGATGGATTGAATTTCAACCAGTTCAGCAAAAACCAGCCGTTTTTGTGCAGCGCCTTCATAGTTAGCCAGGGGGAGCTAACTGATTATTTTTTTTAGTTAGGTGGCTGAGTAGGAGCCGGGAAAGATAGTCAGAGGGGCCAAATTTGGGTCAGGGCTGAGAGCCTCTGCAGATCAGTTCTCTGATACCTCCCCTGATCTAGAGATGTGGAGAAGTCTATAGAACTCAGTGGGCGTGGGTGAGAAGGAGCTCATCTGCACTCTTAAGGTATTCTGACTAATCCCCAAGCAAGAGGCTTGGCATAGCATAAAGACAGCACTTAAGAGTGATTGAGCCTGCTCAGTAGCATGGAGAGTTTGGGTGGAAGATGGAGTGAGCAGGATGGAGTGTGGAACTTGGGAGGGGGTCCAGGAGAGGGCCTACCTACAGGCAGAGGACCTGGAAGGGAGGATCTCTTAACCTTATCGTCCCCTGAGAAAGGACAGCCTGAGAAGCAAGGAAGGAACCAGCCCAGCATAAGGCCTGAAGGCAGCCACCAACCCACAAGCTTGCAGGAGAGGACTGAGTGAGTAATCCCACAGCCCCTGGCCAGATAAGGGGAGAGGGCATTCTGGTGGAAAACCTGACTAGTCCCCATCTGGGATTGCTGACCTTAAAGTGGCAGCTTCTGTGTCCCCTTGCCCAGGGATTCCCTCAGGCAGCTAGGTGAAGAGGAGATTTCATCTGGGGTCTGAGGTGGTACGTCAGTAGAAGATAGCTCTCCAAAGAAGAGAAACCCTTCTGAGCGTTTGTACATAGTTACAGGAAGTTGTCCTCCATTTTACAGTTCCTTGGGCATCCCATGTATCCCCATCCACGTTGTCATCCCCTAATATAATACAAAAAAAAAAAAATTCAAAGACTGTTTACTCTCTCTGGAGTGCAAGGCAGGAAAGAAATGATTGTGTTGCCTGGCTGTGCAAGACTATAGGGGGACCCAAAACTCTAGCGGTTCCTAAGGGAGTAATGCTACATTTGATTCATATATGGTCAGGGTGGTTGGACAGGGGTCGATCTACGATTGACTTCTGTACAATCACCCTGTTGGAAAATTTCCACTTCGATGTTTTCTCATGGAAGTTTCCCCACTGTCAGAATACAAAGTATCAGTGGGAGGATTACCCCCATACACTTCAAATCTGTGGATGACAAAATCAAGTCGTCTTCTTTTGTTCAACCTGCTGGTTGCATGAACAAAAAAAAGGCGTCATCTATATGTATGGGCTGCCTAATACAACCCTCCAGCTCCAGACTAGAAGTGCCAAATAGAGATCTTTTTATATTAGAGCTGTCTGTAGCTTCAAACAAGCTTTATCAGTTTTCAACAAATATTTACAAAGGTTCAAGATTTTCCAGTGAAACATTCAATAAAACGTTCACATCATCATCAGCCTGCTGTGTAGTTCTTGTGGTCATTGCGAAATTCCACTAAGCTAATTATGGAACTTTGGCTTTGGCTTTATTATTATTATCCTGCATGGGGGTAAAGCAGTATAACATGACGTAATATACAAATAGAAAAAGGAAAGACAACTGATTTTAAATAAATGTGTGAGACATCCACCAGCTCGCACAGCAAAGCTACTTGGTCTGTCTGTCCAATTGTTTTGTCTCTCAAATTGCATATTCTTTAAATGCTGAAATATACATATTATTGCTATCATTAAAGCAGTAATAAACCTAAACGCAACACTTATTATATTGTAGCTTACCAATTCTTAGATGTGATGGCTGCAATCGTTTTATTTTCTTAGGCTTTCTTTCTTTTATTTTCATCTGGTGATCCAGCCAGTAAGCTGCTTTTTTCAAAAGAACAACTCTCCAGCAGAATGTATCAGTTACAGAGATGAGACAAACCATTTAACCACTTGCCCTACAGAGGATTTATCCCCCTTCCTGCCCAGGCCATTTTTTGCGGTACGGCGCTGCGTTGCTATAACTGACAATTGCGCGGTCATGCAACGCTGTACATAAATGAAATTTATGTCCTTTTTTTTCCACAAATAGAGCTTTCCTTCAGTGGTATGTGATCACCTGTGCGGTTTTTATTTTTTGTGCTATAAACAAAAAAATACTGACTATTTTGAAAAAAAAAACCCACAAACAATATTTTTGACTTTTTTCTATAAAACATATCCAGTAAAAAAAATTTAAAAAATCTAATTTCGTCATAAATTTAGGCCAAAATGTCTTTGCTAAAAAAAATCCCAAAACGTGTAAATAAATTGGTTTACGTAAAATTTATAGCGTCTACAAAATGGCGGTATATATACTCGAATTTGTATTTTTTTAATACTAGTAATGGCGGCGATCAGCGACTTATAGCGGGACTGCGATGGGCATTCTGACATTGGGGGGGAACTGACTAACTGCCACTGACATCACCAGTGACACTAATGCAGTGATCAGTGCTAATAAAAAGAACTGGCACTGTACTAATGGCACTGGGCAGGAAGGGGTTAACATCTGGGGCAATCAAAGGGTTAACTGCGTGCTGTTATGTGTGCTGTGTGTGTTTTACTAGGGAAACATACTGCTTTGTATTGCTCTGCTATGCAGCTCAATACAAAGCAGTATGTCGGTGCTGACAGGGGAGAGCTCTGTATTGTTTACACACAGATCTCTCCCGTCACTGTTCCCCGGCAATCACCGGGTGTCAGCGGGGAATCTCTGGCCTGGACCTGGTGATAGACAGCTGTCGTGAAAATGTTGCTGTCCAAAGGTGTCTCTGTTGCGCTATCATCCAGATTTGGGGCAGTCTAATACAGGAGGCATGTTACTGGCCAGATCACCAGGTGAAAACAGAGGGGAAGCATTTAAGAAAAGAAAACTGATGCAGCCACCACATCTAATGATTGGTAAGCTGCAACTTATCACATTTTTGGTTTTGGGTTGAAGTAGAACTAAAGCCATTTTCTTTTGTTTTGGATAGTATGGAGAAGGGTTAGATCCTCTGCTAGGTTTTTATTGCTTTCAGTTTCCTAATGATGCTTAGACCTGAAGAAGGGGACATTCCCCGAAAGCTTGTCCTCAAAATTGTATGTTAGTGCAAATAAAAAAGGTATCACGGACAGTACTCAATAGTTTCCTAATGAGATATTCCCTTAAAGGATAAATAAAAGCAGGAATAAAACTTGAATATACAGTGCCTTGAAAAAGTATTCATACCTCTTGAAATTTTCCACATTTTCTCATGTTACAACCAAAACGTAAATGTATTGTATTGGGATTTTATGTGATAGACCAACACAAAGTGGCACATAATTGTGAAGTGGAAGGAAAATGATAAATGGTTTTCAAATTTTTTTACAAATAAATATCTGAAAAGTGTGATGTGCTTTTGTATTCAGCCCCCTTTACTCTGATGCCCCTATCTAAAAATCTAGTGGCCAATTGCCTTCAGAAGTCACCTAATTAGTAAATAGAGTCCACCTGTGTGTAATTTAATCTCAGTATAAATAGTTGTTCTGTGAAGCCCTCAGAGGTTTGTTAGAGAACTTTAGTGAACAAACAGCATCATGAAGGCCGAGGAACACACCAGACAGGACAGGGATAAAGCAGGGTTAGGTTATAAAAATAATCCAAAGCTTTGAACATCTCATGGAGCACTGTTCAATCCATCATCTGAAAATGGAAAGAGTTAAGCACTACTGCAAACCTACCAAAACATCCACCTAAAGTGACAGGCCGGACAAGGAGAGCATTAATCAGAGAAGCAGCCAAGAGGTCCATGGGAACTCTGGAGGAGCTGCAGATATCCACAGCTCAGGTGGGGGAATCTGTCCACAAAACAACAATTAGTCGTGCACTCCACAAATCTGGCTTTTATGGAAGAGTGGCAAGAAGAAAGCCATGGTTGAAAGAAGGCCATACAAAGTCCCGTTTGCAGTTTGTGAGAAGCCATGTGGGGGACACAGTAAACATGTGGAAGAAAGTGCTCTGGTCAGATGAGACCAAAATTTAACTTTTTGGCCTTAAAGCAAAATGCTATGTGTGGCGGAAAACTAACACTGCACATCACCCTGAACACACCATCCCCACCGTGAAACATGGTGGTGTCAGCATCATGTTGTGGGGATGCTTTTCTTCAGCAGGTACAGGGAAGCTGGTCAGGATTGATGGGAAGATGGATGGAGCCGAATACAGAGCAATCTTAGAAGAAAACCTGTTAGAGTCTGCAAAAGACTTGAGACTGGGGCGGAGGTTCACCTTCCATCAGGACAACGACAATAAACATACAGTCAGAGCTACAATGAAATGGTTTAGATCAAAGCATATTAATGTGTTAGAATGGCCCAGTCAAAGTCCAGACTTAAATCCAATTGAGAATCTGTGACTAGACTTGAAAATTGCTGTTCACAGACGTTCTCCTTCCAATCTGACAGAGTTTCAGCTATTTTGCAAAGAAAGCCTGTCAATCTGCTGGAGATCCCTCCCCTGTCACCATTTTTCTCTTGGTGTCAGAAAATTTGTCAGAAGTGATTCATGCTGATAGCAGAGGTACGAAGCAACAGACAGAAATGACACTTGGTGCTCTGGGTAGAGAGAAGTACACACTATAGAGGGATATGCTTTCTTAATAGTTCATGTCTGAGATTTACAACCACTTTAGGGTAACAATTGCCTATGTAGCAGTATACATACTCACCTCTCCCTTATACTTACCTGAGCCCTCACTCGATCTAGAATTGTGCCTGCCTGTAGTAGCTTTCTCCCTTCTTCCTGCTCTCACAGGCCTGGCTTTAAATTGTATCTGAGCATCACAAGCTGTAAACGCAATTTAATTATTTTTTTAATATTCAAAGCAAACTTGCCCATCCATCCATGTCTCCATGCTGTATATAGTTGAGAAATCACTTTGAAAATCACCCCTTAGCATTTCTAGCTGCAGCCATCTTGACTAAGGGCAAATGATTCATGTAGTGTTTACTTCCTGGAATCCATCTATCCTTAGTCCAGGCATGCAGGCAGGAGCATGTGCTTGGCTGAGAATACACCTCCTTCCGCTCCTCCAGATGAAAGACAAAATTCCCATGGAGACCCCAGGGATGCATGACATCATTTTTGGTCTGGGCCAGAAACTGGAAAGTAACTGAAAAAAAGTTTAAAACTAGTAAATGTAATATACAGTACCTTCCTATTTATTTGCTAAGGCTAACACCATAAGGATTAAAAATAGTTCATGTTGATTTAGAGAGTTTAGTTCTTCTATAAAGTTGGCCAGACATGGAGTGAATTTTGGCTAGTTCTTCAGAAATTCAAGTTGTGGATGGCCCTGGCACCCTCCTGCCTGATATCCCTTTTCCTTTAAATTGAATTAGCTGGGAAGAAAAACTGCTGGAAAAACAGTGACTGCATCCAATAACATGCAGCAGCTGTTTGGGTATTCTAAAAGCTGCGGTTGTCAGGTGTCAGAATTCAATAGGAGGCAGGAGAGATTCCTACACTGTTTAGCCTGGATGGTGGAATTCAAAGATTTGTTCAGACATACAGAGGGTTATTTACTAAGACTGGAGAGTGCAAAATCTGGTGCAGCTCTGCATAGAAACTAATCACCTTCCAGGTTCTATTGCCAAAGCTTAATTGAACAAACTGAAGTTAGAAGCTGATTGGCTGCCATGCACAGCTGCACCAGATTCTGAGTCCACCAGTTTTAGTAAAAAAAACCCCCAAGTGTCTAAATTTTGTCTGGTTCCTAAATAAGTACCAATTCACACTAGATGCAGTGGGACAGCATTGGTCAGGTATTCCAACGTAGTCCCACATACATTTATCGGCCACTTTATTAGGTACACTTTGCTAGTGCCAAGAAAATATCCCCCACAACATTACACCACCACCAGCAGGCTGAACTATTGATACGAAGCAGGATGGATCCATGCTTTCATGTTGTTTACGCCAAATACTGACCCTACCATCTGAATGTCTCAACTGAAATCGAGTACCCATTCTCCTCTGACATCAACAAGACATTTTCGTCCACACAACTGCCGCTCACTGGATATTTTCTCTTTTTCGGACCATTCTCTGTAAACCCCAGAGATGGATGTGAGTGCACATCACAGTAGATTAGCAGTTTTCAAAATACTTAGACCAACAACCATGTCACGTTCAAAGTTACTTAAATCCCCTTTCTTCCCCATTCTGATGCTCAGTTTGAACTTAAGCAAATCGTCTTCACCACGTCTAGATGCTTAACCAGTTGCCGCCCGACCTATGGCCAAATGGCGGCTGGGTGAACACTTTGTCCCTCCGGGAGGACACCATATCGGGTCTTTCCTGGAACTCACATTGCGCATGCCCGCAGGGCTGTGCTGTGGCGAGATCTGTTACCGGCCATGTATCTCGGACACAGACGATGACAGATCTGCGTACCGGCCCTGTTGCCAGCACCATGTGACCTGCTGTGACCAATCACAGCAGGTCACATGACAGTTGTATACAACAGATGGCTTCCTTTCATGACCTCCATTGTATACAAGTATGTCTAGCTGTAAATAGTCACAGCAATCACATGCATAGGCTGGGCCAATCACAGCCCATCTGTGTCATGTGATTAGCTGTGGCCAATCACAACTAATCACAACACATAAAACCTGAATGAATCAATTTCATTCAGTTAAATGCTAGGTTTTAGCAAATAAATTCTTTGCTATTATCAATCAAATTGTGGAAAAAAAAAAATACTGATTGCTTCCCCAAAGTAGTACAATGTTACTATGGTAACATTATACTACTTTGGCCATAGTTCAATATGAGAAAAAATCTTAAAAATAGAAAAAATGTAATAAAAAATTAAAAAAATTAAAAAAAGTATCATTTTTTTTTCATACTGTCACCAGTTAGTGTCCCTGATCACCACCACACCAGTTATATGATGACGCTGTACTGCACTGGGGACAACATGTAAAAGAAAAATTGCGAACATTTTTTTTTTAATTTCCTAATTTTCCGAAATATTATGACAAAAAAATTACAACTTCTAAAAACTCGCCAAATACGTCGGACTGTCTGCTTTGCAAAAAGGGGTCATTTGGGGGATATCTGTACTGTTCTGACATTCTTGGCCCTCAAGAAATTAGATTGGCTGTCAGTACTTCAGGATTGATCAATTTTCAGATCTATACCATAGTTTGTGAGCTCTATAACTTTCCTACAAACTAAATAATACATCCTAATTTGGGTTATTTTCACCAAAGACATGTAGCAGAATACATCTCGGCCTAAATTTATGAAGAACAATTATTTATTTGCAAACTTTTATAACAGAAACAAAGTAAAACTTTTTTTTTCAACATTTTTGGTCTTATTTTGTTAATTTAGCAAAAAATAAAAACCCCGGCGGTGATTAAATACCACCAAAAGAAAGCTCTAGTTGTGTGAACAAAATTATAAAATTTTAGTTTGGGTACAGTGTTGTATGCACAATTGTTATTCAAAGTGGGCAGCACAGTGGCCAAATGGTTATCACTTCCGCCTGCCAGTACTAGGGTCATTGGCTAAAATCCCAGCCACGGCACATCCTGCCTGGAGTTTGCATGTTCTCCCTGTTCCTGCGTGGGTTTCCTCTGGATACTCCGGTTTCCTCCCACACTCCAAAGACATGCTGGTAGGTGAATTAGATCCTGTCTAAATTGGCCCTAGTATATGTATGTATGAATGTGAGTTAAGGACCTTAGATTGTACACCCCTTGAGGGTTAGGGACTGATGTGAATGTACAATATATATGTAAAGCACTGCATAAATGGACAGCACTATATAAGTACTTGAAATAAATAAATAAAGTGTGAGAGAGCTGAAACCTGAAAATTGGCCTGGGCAGGAGGGGGTAAAAGTGCCTGGTATTGAAGTGATTAAATGCACTGAGTTGCTGCCATGTGATTGGCCAATTAGCAATTTGTGTCACCAAGCAATTGAACAGGTTTACCTAATAAAGTGGCCTGTGAGTGTACATGGACAAGGTAAAATGCCTTGTCTACTGTGTGCCTGGTTCACGCCACTGGCATGGTGCGCTCACACCACATGGTGGCCAATTGATCTTTATAAAATGTCTCTGTGACATTTTAAAAAGTTTGTTAACCCCTTCACGCCGTCGCCTCCTGGCCCTTTAAGAGTTCCAGGAGGCGGGGTGGGGTTCATGGACATGTGACTGCCGTGACGTGCCGTCACGGCGGTCACATGATCGGGAAAGGTCCTGATCGAAAGAGGAGATCGGGTCCTTTCCGTGAGTACCGGACATGTGTGCGGGGAGCGCTCAGGGCGCGCACTCTAGGCGCATATGTCCTTTTTTAATAGAGCGCAAATGTGCGGCCGCTCGGCCTCTAGGCCCAGACGCCGGGAGGCTGCACATTTGCGTGTGGCCGGCGTGAAGAGGTTACGAAACAAAATGGTGAGTGGAACAGTGCACACCAGCCACTGCATTGTAATGATTGACCCTAACCTGACAAAAGTAGCTTCATTGGTGGCCCTGTGGGAACCTTCCAACCCGACATCCTTTGATTAAAAATTAAAGGAGCTTGTTGGACGAACAGCTTGTATCCAATCAGATGCAGGTGCTGTTGAGGTATTCTGAGAGCCACCAAGGGAGACTGTCAGAATCCAATAACCTAGCAGCGGAATTTCACCACGGTATAGAGTTGATGAAAGATAGAATGTCAAAAATCTATTAGGGATGGCCAAAGTTACAGTGTAAGAACACCTTAGAACTAGAAAAGCTACAATTTCTGGGGAAATTGTGTGAAGTGTTCTTGCATCCACCAGTAGTCTAGGGCTTGAAAATGAGGGAGTGATGGCAGTTTAGAAATCATGTCCTGATTTTTCAGCTCACACTCTAGCTTTTGTCACTCTGCTGCCTGCTCACACACCTGGGTTCCTATGGCAACTCACTCTACAGCAAGGGCAGAGAAGAGCGGTTAAAAGCAAACTGCTCCAACTTGCTCACTTCACTGGAGGTTGCCATCTTCAAACGGTTGTAGTTTAAAAATTATAAATCCTACACCGAAGAGCTTTATATTGTGAGAATCACAAGACCCAGACCTATATTTTGTTGCATAGTATGTCTCTGAAATATTAAAAATGAAGGCACGGTTGCAGTTTAGATATTGCCCTTCAAATTTGAGGTGGCTAGAGTGGAGTTTCAATGAGTGTCAATGGGTGGCATGAGTTGCAAACAAATGGTCATATTGTGAAAACTATCAGAACTATGGCTTAGCCGTATAGCTGAACGTTTTGATATAAGATTTGTGTAGGTGGGCTTGAAAATGAGGGAGTGATGGCAGTTTAGAAATCATGTCCTGATTTTTCAGCTCACACTCTAGCTTTTGTCAGCTCCCACTCTAGTTTTGAACATTCCACCATTAATTCCTATGGGACCAATTTCACGACAAAAACTCCGATATTTCGTGAACCATTCGGCGAAACGTTCCACAAAGTAATAGCATACCAATCGGGAACAATCCGCACGTTTTGGTATATTACTATCTATGTAGTGTAAAACCTGTGGGAGGAGTTAGGGTGGTAAATTTGGCTATAATAATCAGAATATATATGTGAGATAACAGTAAGTGGTCTTGCCATGCAAGAACAATTAATAACTGATTTGATTAGTTAGTGTCAACTGACGATTAAAATATCCCTTTTATGTGGACCAGCCTCATTAAAACACTCACAAATGTCATTTTCAAAGCATTCAGTCTAGGTCTGTTGCTGTCTGCGGTGACTGTACAGTACATTGTACAAAGCTGTGGCAATGAATGGGTTAACCTGTCTGCCGGTGTCTGTTTGTTGCACAAGTCTACCGTGGAGTTTACACATTCCCAAATTCACCACATACATGTACCCAGAACAACCCAGATTCCGTGTCCTTATTGTTTACCGTACAAGCTGCATTAGGCGTGTTGGGTCATGCAGTGCAAGTAACTATGTATGGCATGTATTGCTGATTGAGGAAACCTAGAAAGACCGCGGCTGTATGCTCTCCCATGGCATGTGGTGTATGCTAGGTTAGTTGTGATGTATTCAACTACAGGCTCTTGTCATCTACATGTAGATCAAGGCCTGTTACCATCTATATCATATACTGTATATTCTATAACCAGATCAGCTAAAGTGTGCAGCTAAATTTCAGGAATTTGCTACGATGAGAGAAAATATCTAGATGTGTGCAAAAACATGTTTTTTTTTCTCCCGGATAATTACGCTGAAAGACAGCAATGTTGAGGGAAAATGAAAACACATCAGTAGATGAGAAAGTGCTGAACAATACATACTTATTTTATGTACTTATATAGCACTGTCAATTTATGCAGCACTTTATATATATATTGTACATTCACATCAGTCCCTAACCCTCAAGGGGTATACAATCTAAGGTCCCTAACTCACAGTCATACATACACATACTAGGACCAATTTAGACAGGAGCCAATTCACCTCCCAGCTTGTCTTTGGAGTGTGGGAGGAAACTGGAGGAAACCCACACAGACACAGGGAGAACATGCAAACTCCAGGCAGGTGGTGCTGTGGTTGGGATTCAAACCAGCAACCCTGGTACTGCCAGGCAGAAGTGCTAACCATTTAGCCACTGTGTTGCCCCACTTTAGGCTCCTTTCCTAAAGGTGTAACATAAGCATACCTCCCAACTGTCCCTGATTTTGAGGGACTGTCCCTGATTTGGAACCTCTCTCCTTCTTGCCTCCTCATCCATCCCTCATTTTGGGCTGATTTATATAGCTGTATATAAAATACACTATGTATCTTTCAAAACAGTGCTAAATCTTTCGTCCAAATTCTAAATTGTTGCATTTGTAAACCTCAAAAGCCATAAGTATAAAAGAATAGTAGTAGTAGTAAAAAAAAGCACTTGTAGATTTAACAAATTTTTTTTCTGTCTAATTCACCATCTTTAAAAGTCGGGACGTATCAACACAAAGATAAGGATTTTATTTTTCAGCTATTTAACTGTCATTCAGTTCAATTCACAAAGCTTTAACACCAGTATAAGACACTCTATTTTCTGCCATATGACTGTATTTTTTATAGTTCATTGGATTCAACTCAACTGTCATTTTTTGGAAACTTATGCCAGAGTGTTAGCTTTGTGAATTAGTCTTTTTTTAAAATCCCATTGGACTCAATTGATAACTGACACTTTTATGAAAATAAGCACAGTTATACGGGTGTGTTATCTTTGTGAATTGAGCCTACGCTTTTAACCACTTATCTACCAAAGTATGTTTAAATACAGCATGGTAGACAAGTGATTAAATCAGGCTCCCAGCTGCAGTGATACAGGCTTTAACCTCCCTAGCGGTCTGATTATGTCAGTATTTCTGTGCTGAAAGCTGTACATTTTTTTGCATGGAAATATGTATTTTTTTTATTCTAAGCCTGTAATTTTTAGGAATAACTCACTGAAATCTGTCCAAACAAGAGTCTAGTAAACATCCCGGTTATGTTAAAATTTGAAACACGAAATCATAAATTATAATTTATTAAATAATCATAAAAAATAATAATATAATAATAATAAATTTAATTCAATAATATAATCAAACCAAAAACACTGAAATTTGAAATATAGCGCCAAGTTCGCACATCACTGATTCGTCAGTGTCTGATGACGAATTTCCCCACGAATCATTATCACTCAATTCTGCAAGTAGTTCTAATTTACTATCGCTGTTCTCTAGCTGGTCTAAAACCGCTTTTGACCTAAAGGGACGCTTTTTGGACGCCATGGACATTTCTCAGTTTCCAGGCAGAAAGAACAGTAAAAATGCAGGCAGGGCACAGGACAAAGCACTCGGGACAAAATGTATGTGAAATGCTTTGATACAGTAATGTTTTACTATGTGATTTTAGTGTATTTAGTGAATGTCACTTTTTCTCATTTTCAAATTTCCCACCAGTTCCGTCCCCCGTATGTCCCAACGCTCGCAGGGAACGGAAACTGGAAGACAGATGCCAGCATCGGCCAGAGGACATTGCCGGGGACACTGCAGGAGGGACATCGCGGGAGCGCAGGACAAGGTAAGTGAAGAAGGGATCCCAGAGCAACGCTGCAAGGTATTCCCGAGTGTAGCTCGGGGTTACCGCTTGTGGTGCTGAAACTTTACCCCGAGCTACACTCAGGAATACCGCCAGGGAGGTTAAGGCTGGCCATACATTATACAATTTTCTTGAGAATTTTGGTTTATATTTACCAAAAAACATATAATAGGAGGTCAAACCTAACATCACTTTCAATTGTATCCAATTAGGCAGGCTCTTGTACTACATAGTTGAAGGTAAATCTAAAGGAAATTGGACAGAAAATGGTACAGTGTATGGCCAGCCTAAGAGCCGGTGAATGCCTTTCTGATAAAAACGATCATTTTTATGGAGCTAACAAAGTGCTCCCCCTCTTCCCACCAGCAGCATCCGTGATTATTATTATTATACAGTATTTATATAGTGCCAATAGTTTGCTCAGCGCTGATGGTACCCAGTTCCTCCTCTGAGGTCACAACTGTCATTTCTCAACTTAAGTAGCCAAGGATGCAGCTATTCTGGCACAATGTCTCTATAAAGACCAGTACCTGTCACCTGCCCATACTATCACATAGGGAACCTGTTAGCCCCCTTGCAGGGTTGCCAACCGTCAGTAAATTTATGGACAGTTTGTTAAAATCAGGGATTTTTAAAACTGTTGGTTAATATCAGGGGCTGATAATTTGTCATGCTGTGTTGACTTTTGTAAGTGTAAACCAGTCAAATAACTTGGTACGAGTATTGTCAGTGTTTCCTATTTGTGTTTATACTGTTGACTGTTGACTATTGATTGTCTTAGTTTTTAATGCCATTTTTCAGTTTTCAGTAAAAAAAAAAGTGATCCGTCAGTAAATTTTCCATGTTTTGTCAGTAAAAAATGCTGCAGGAGGCTGGCAACATTGCCCCCTTATGATAGCAATAAAGTTAAAAAATGTAAAAAAAATAACTAAAAAAACATAAAATAAATAGCAAAAAAACAAAAAAACAAAAATTAAAGCACCCCTGTAACCTCTTTACATACCCTGTAAAAAAATTTCAGTGTGGGGTGAGCATATAAATGTAACATCAATTCTAGGGCCCTAATTCTTGGTTAACTCTAAACTGATGACTTACAAAGGCGTTTACCGTATTTTTCGCTCCATAAGACGCACCTGACCATAAGACGCGCCTAGGTTTTAGAGGAGGAAAACAAGAAAAAATATTCTGAACCAATGGACTGCAGACAAAGTACAGGGGATGACCAAGGACTGCAGACATAGTACAGGGGATGACCAAAGACTGCGGACATAGTACAGGAGATGACCAGAGACTGCGGACACAGTACAGGGGATGACCAGAGACTGCGGACACAGTATAGGGAATGACCGGAGACTGCGGACATAGTACAGGAGATGACCAAAGACTGCGGACACAGTACAGGAGATGACCAGAGACTGTGGACACAGTACAGGAGATGACCAGAGACTGCGGACACAGTACAGGAGATGACCAGAGACTGCGGACACAGTACAGGGAATGAAGGGAGACTGCGGACATAGTACAGGGAATGACCGGAGACTGCGGACATAGAACAGGAGATGACCAGAGACTGCGGACATAGTACAGGAGATGACCAGAGACTGCGGACACAGTACAGGAGATGACCAGAGACTGCGGACACAGTACAGGAGATGACCAGAGACTGCGGACACAGTACAGGAGATGGCCAGAGATTGCGGACACAGTATAGGAGATGACCAGAGACTGCGGACACAGTACAGGGAATGACCAGAGACTGCGGACATAGTACAGGAGATGACCAGAGACTGCGGACATAGTACAGATGACCAGAGACTGCAGACAGTGCAGGGGGGAAAAAAGTGCATGTTATGGAGCGCAAAATACAGTAAATCATTGCCCATGGAATATTGTGTTTTATGATTTTATGGCCATGCACAATTTTACAGCTTGACATGTTTGGTATCTAGTTACTTAACAGAACCAAATCTTTTATATTTTGCCAAAGAAATGGCAATTATATTGTGTTTGCACTAAAATTCATTTTAGCATATTTTTTCCTGAAATTATGTGTTTGCTAAATAGCTGCAAAAACACTGTGTGACATAAAAAAATTTGCAGTTACCATTTTATTCACCCAGGGCCTCTGTACTGGAGAATATATTGTATACCTTTTGGGGGGGGGGGTTGTTACAGTAACTTGTTTGTAAACAATGCAGATTGAAACGTGTGTAAAAAAGTAAAAAATTGCCCTGGTAGACAAGTCATTAACCACTTTACCCCCCTTCCTGACCAGTCCATTTTTTGCGATACTGCGCTGCATTACTTTAACTGACAATTGCGTGGTAATGCAACGCTGTACATAAATTAAATTTATGTCCTTTTTTTCCCCACAAATGGAGCTTTCTTTCGGTGATATTTGATCACCTCTGCCTTTTTTTTTGCTCTATAAACAAAAAAGACCAACAATTTTGCAAAAAAATATATTTTTGACTTTTTGCTATAAAACATATCCAGTAAAAAAAAAATTAAAAATCACATTTCTTCATAAATTCAGGCCAAAATGTACTCTGCTACATGTCTTTGCTAAAAAAAATCCCTGTACATGTAACATAATTGGTTACGTGAGAGTTACAGTGTCTACAAATGGTGGTATACATACTGGAATTTTTTTGTTATATTTTCATACTAGTAATGGCGGCGGTCAGCGACTTATAGCTGGACTGCGGAGGGCATTCTGACACTGGAGGGGAACTGACTAACCGCCACTGACATTTCCAGTGAAGCTAATACAATGATCAGAGCTAATAAAAAATATGACTAGTTTTGCTGTAAAATATTACATGGGGGGGGGGGTGTTTCTAGGACTTTCTGCCATCTTTATAACCAGCTTCTTTGACATTGGTAGAGTTTGGCACATGGTCCTGTGAAAATTGTTTCAAACCAGTAAATTAGTAAGCAGCACGGTAGAGGAGGTTGACTGTATCCCTGAATTTAAACTGGATACAAAATCATGTAAGTACACATACAGTGTCTGCCTAAAGAATGGATTTATAACAACATGTCATACCGAGGCTAATTCTTTGCACCTGAAAGAAAAACAGCTCATGATCTTCATACAATTCTTTGTTGGTAGAGACTAATCCACACGGCTTTTCTATTTTCCCTCCATTAAATGGAGATGTATTGTAAAGAGTACCTGTTCATTTCAGTTACAATTTAAGGAGAACCAGGTAAGGTCAGGTTAGGACGAAAATATATATTTATATATTATTATACAGAATTTATATAGCACCAACAATTTGCGCAGTGCTTTACAAAATGAAGGTAGACATTACAGTTACAATACAATTTGGTACAAGAGGAAACATGGGGCCCTTCTCGTTAGAGCTTACAATCTAGGAGACACACTATACATGAACTTTAATGGCATGCCAGTGTTAGTCCGTTGGGTTCAATATTGAGTTGGCCCACCCTTTGCAGCTATAACAGCTTCAACTCTTCTGGGAAAACTGTCCACAAGGCTTAGAAGTGTGTCTATGGGAATGTTTGACCATTCTTCCAGAAGAGCATTTGTGAGGTCAGGCACTGATGTCGGATGAGAAGGCCTGGCTTACTGTCTCCGCTCTAATTCATCCCAAAGGTGTTCTTTAGGGTTGAGGTCAGGATGTGATGCATCTTTTAAATGAAAAAGTGCATCTAGACCTAACTCTTTAATGAGAGGTCATGGCTATTTGGTACGTTTTCTGGAATGGTGGTGGTGCACAGCGATGGAGTAGAGCACTGAGGGCAATTGAACTGCGATCTGCACAATTGTTTGCACAATTTTTCATACGAATCACTTTCATTAATATATGTGGAAGAAGAGTAACATATACAGTACTATGGAGAAAACACTTTATTATACCACATGTGGACTTTATAGCACTTTAATTGATTTGCAATTCACATTTTATGTATAGTATTATCATATGTTGATATCTTCACTATTAGTATGTACAGCATATTGTTTACATTAGAATCTAGGAGGAGCGCTGTACATTGTCAGTTATATAATTTGTAGAACTTTACTGAGTGTAAATACAGCTGCTGTACTGTGGGGTGATTGAAGTAGTGCAGGTGTTTATGGTTATTAGTTTTTTTTAACTAATATAATGTTTATATTAAACTTGACTGTAAGTTCGAGCAAACAGCATTAAGTGGTATATGTGTATGTAATAGCAACTCTAAGCAAAGAAACAACACATACAGCAACATCTCAATCAGTATTAGCAGGCCTGCTATTCAGAAGTTAAACCAAAACCTCCAACCTGAGGTGTTTTTAATTTTCAGTGAGCAAGGAAAACTATCAAAGACTGAACTAGCTCACTTTGGGCTCTGAGGATCTGATGGCAAGGTTTAATTCTGAGATAGGAAAGAGCTCTTTAACTAGGGTAGTCAACGTACCTTTAAATGCAGTGAAGGATCTTATGCGTGCTTGTTGGGGCCCAGTTGGTGCACTACAATGATACAGACCTTTTAAGTGGGAAGAGATGAAGGTGACAGTCCCTCAAAAAATGAATACAAGGAAAGTAAGAAGGAAGGACAAGTACTATCCCTTTAAGAGACACTTGACTTGGGTGGTGTCCCTTTAATGCACTGAGCAAAATGCAAATTTCTGCCAAAAAAGGTGTCAGAAGTTGCCAGAAGCACTTGCTGACAAAAGGGCAACTCCTCTCTGGGCTGTAGTAACTATAGTGGCAGATGTTCCTTTAAGAGGGTAGGCCAATGATGTGGTTTGGCCTGCAGAAGGTGTGCACTGCGGTCAGCTCTGATGATTGAACTATGCTGCAAATGTGTTCAATAGTAGTGGCCGAGGAACTAGGCACGTGCTAACTATATGCAATGTCCACAACTGAGTGCAGGAAAGTAGCAGATTTGCAAGGAATGTCAATGTTCACTTGTTTGCCTCATGTATGGGACTCTTTCATTCGATCTGTGGCATCACTCAGGTCCCGACAATCTCTCACTCTCTGTAGATGGGGACCCCAACAGTTTCTCCGATACCACGGGCAGCATTCCATCTGGGCACTGAGCTCCGGGTCACCTACTGGCAGAATGTATCGCTTAACAGGGTGACAATGCTGGTGGTCAGTGACCCCTCCTAGTCTCTCTTCTCTTTAGCTCTGCGGTCTCTCTCCTCTCACTTCCTGTCCTGTCTCCTGGGCTTCTGTATATAAATTTCCCCACCCACTAGCCAGCTCCTCTGGAAAATGTAGTCCTCTGATACACTGCTACCCAGCAAAGTCCTGCGTTTTAGCATACAAGGTCCATGGGGCTGTTCTACAGAGTGTGAGTGCCACTGAATTGCAGGACACTGCCATCTTGTATTTCTCTTAACATCCTGAAAAATTTACCATCAAAAATGAATGAATACATATAAATATAAGGAGTGTAAAAAGAATTGTTCTAAAATGTGGGTCTGATATGAGAGGAAAAAAAAGAAAATACAAAAGAATATCTCCAGATACTGTAGGTCTATCTGGTCTGTGGGGACCCCAGTTATAAACAGCAGACAACACAGACACCAGAGAAATTGAATTATATGTTCATCCAAAATAAAATGACAGCTGTAAAACTCAGACTTGTTGTGTTGGACACTTTAGCCATCAATATGTTGGGTCTCCATAACGCAGCATGGAATGGTATCCACCATCAAGGCAGGTAAGTAAAGGCAATGGTCTCCGCTATATATAAAACACATATATCAGCTGATGCTTACATCAAAGTAAAGACACCCCTTCAGTATTCCTAAACACATAACATAAAACTACTCGGCAATACACTAGAGCATACACTTTCCTCCAGTCAGCAGTATGGGCCAATTTTCACATGTCCAAATGTCCGGCATATGCATCACCCACTATAAATAGCCTGCCCCCTCCCCGCTACACCTAATGCAGGAACACAGAAAGTAATGCTCTCCTTGCTCAACTGCTGACTTTTTATGTAAGACACTAGGCAGAGTTTCAGTTGTATCATGTTCACTTCACACTTTCAATCAAGAATGTAATGTGGACCTTGAACTATATGCAAGGACTGCCCTTAAATGTGTCCATTTGCCCCTTGCTGAAAAAACACTTGTAAAAAAAAAAGAAAGTTAGGTCAGAGATCCCAGGGAATGTTGAGAACTCCAAATCTTATAAGAAGCTGCTGCAGCACAATGCAGGATCATATTTTTAGCGACATTTGGGCTGCTCTACAATCCCCAGTTCTCCCCAGAAAGTGATGCCACCCTCGACTAGATGCTGCTGGCAGAAGCTGGGGTAAAAGTGAGTATAATACCTAAGTTTTTCACTTACAGGTGTTTTTCCTTCTCTTACATATACAGAGGGAGGCAAACTTAAACAGTGGGCCTTGCTTTTTAGTGTCCAAGGTCTGGTGTAACATTTCTCCAAAGGATGTTCACAGTTTAGCATATTTGTATATAGCCCAACCCTGAATTGTGCTCCTCCAGAACTTTATCCTGGATTTGTTTTGATAACTCCTTGATTTTTCTTATTCCAGTCAAGACAGGGGCAGAGTTCACAGCATGACAAGTAAACAACTGGTGGCAAAGCAATATCAAATATGGCACCACATAGGGAATATACTTGAAGCCCAGGGCAACAAGATTATGACCAATGCACAACTCTCAAAAGTAAATGAACAAGGGGCAATTAGTAATGATTCTCAAGGTAATATTCATATAAATAAAGTCCATGTACAACAGGGCTGAAAATTTCAAGTCCTGAGCTAGTAGCCAAGCCTTAAGAGTTACTCGCCACCAACAAACACACACAAACAGAGACACCTGTACACACACATAGACATGTACATACACACACATACACACAGAAACATGTACACACACGCACAGAGACACATGTACACACACATACAGACACATGTATACACACACAGGCACGTATAGACACGCATACACACAGATACATGTACATACACAGAAATACACACGCACGGACACGTACATACACACAGACACATGTTCATGCATACACAGACACATGCGCATACATACACACCCTCATATACATACATACACACACACACACACATGTAGATGCACACACACAGACACATGTACACACACACAGATACATGTACACACACACATACATGTACATGCATACACAGACACATGTACAGATACACACATGTACATACACACAGACACATGTACATGCATACACAGACACACGCACACATGCACACACGCAAACACACACACCCCTATAAAAAGTTGCAGTACTTCGTTGTTCACTCACAGAGCCGGGTACTGCACTCTAGGGGGAGGCAGAGAGCACAGCACACACTCCTTCCTTTGCTTTCACTGCGCTCAGCTATTGAGCAGTCTGATGGCTCCCAGTGCCAATGACAGTTCCGGCCTGAGCTTCAAGCCTGCTCAGCAAGACGGCCCTGGGACACACACTTGCCCCCACCATAATTTCCACTCGCCACTGGCGAGCAGGCGAGTGGAAATTTCAAGGCCTGATGTACAGTATAATATAATGAATTTACTAAAGGGTATGCACTTTTACAGAGTCAACAGTCTCTGCTTAAAGAGAGTTCTGGAGTCTTAACAAAGGGGACTTGTAGGGAAACGTGTAGCTCCGCCCATTCACATCCAATGCGTGACATCATCACAAAGATCCTCTGACTGGTGATCTTGCTTCCTTGCTATTCACAGTGCCCTGGTTCTCCCTGGTTCTCATCCTTTGAGAGACTAGCGTGCTTCTTGGCACTTATCCACCTATGAATTTCCAGGACTGACTGTTTATTAAGACCCATGATATATGCCACCTGCTGAAGTTTTTGGTGTATTGCCTGTTGCTTAACTTACTATACACGAGTGCATTTTTATCATTAATCATTTTATTTAATAACTAATACTACACTTAAAGCACTCTCTCCCTTTGGTTTATGTTTTCTACCATCTACCATGTTTACATCTACTGATGAGACCATCCACCAGTAACAGCTCCTTATCCACCCCCACATACATCTCCATTGGAGACCTTCGGAAGGCGGCCATCTGTTGGCTTACACAATCTTCTTGTGAGTGCATCCTTTTATATTTTTGTACATTTCTTTTTAGTACTACTACACTGAGAGTGGTGTGATTCCGGTTTCTCCTTTTTATCATTTTGCATCCATCAGAGAATTCTTAAGAAGCTGCTGTTCGTTGATATCTCTACTGAACATGTTGATGCTGTGTTCTATCCATGTGTTTGTGAGTACAATACTTATCATAAGGGTTTTCATTTTTTCCCTACCCTCTGAAGAGTAAAAAGCCTTCCAGGTCAGGCCCAGAGAGAGAGACTCAGGACAGGGATGGGACCCATACTAAAGCAATTCATAATGGAGAAAGTGGAAAGATGGATGAACTTTCTGAGTTCAAGTTCTGTTGCACTTAAATGTTTTGTACTGGAAATTTGCGATGTGTAAGTGAAGAAGCTGCTATGCAGAATGTAAGGTATGTTTCTGACAGTAAAATATGTTAAAGAGCTATAGGTGTTGGCATTTATTTGTGGTGGTGGCCTTTAGGCCTGGAGAATGTGAGTACAACATGCTGGAGTTTCTTTCATTCTCAATATACAGTACATTCCTCTGAGTATCTAAAAAGGAGCTTAAAAAATGTAATGCCAGATATCTGCAGGTTACAAAGCAGTTTTAGTTTTATTAAATGGCTGATATTATTATAATATAATGTGAATAGTTTTACATTTTGGAAGACTAACCTAGCATGAAATATTCCTAGAAGTTTTGAGGGCTTTTATTGGGTCCCTTTAAACTGTGGCTCTGCTTGGAAAGGTGCTGGCCATGCTTTACTGTTGTGTGTGACAACAGCGGGGAAATCCCCCCAGGGTCCTACATTGACTGCCAGGGCTTGATTGCAAACATATGGGCTCTTTTCTTTGGCAGCATTCTCATTATATGTTCCTATGGAAAAATCTAAAAAGGATCTTAAAAATGTAATGCCAGATAATTGCTGGTTACAAAGCAGTTTTATTTTTTATTAAAGTGCTAACATTGTTATACTTATATTTTTATGTGATTACCGTAGTTTGACATGACTTGGAAGAATAACCTAATATGAAATATTACTAGTAGTCATGAGGGCCTTCACTGGGTGCCTTTAAACCAATGCCCCTCATTTGGGGAGGTGCTAACCATGTATTGCTAGTAGTTATGAAGTCCTTCACCAAGTTTCTTTAAATTGTGGCCCTGTGTTAGGAGGTGCAGGCAAGGCATTAACTGCTGTCTGTGAAAATGGTGGTGAAATTCCCCCAGGGACCTATATTGACAAGCAGTTTGATTGTGAACCTATGGCTTTGTTTTTTTGGGGGGAGCCATTCTCAATATACAGTATATTCCTATGTAGAGTCTGAAAAGGAGCATGAAAAACCATAACGTCAGATAATTGCTGGTTATGAAGCAGTTTTATTTTTATTAAACTGCTGATTTTGTTATATTTATATTTTTATGTAATTAGTTTTACATATGAAATATTGCAAATAGTTATCAGGGCATTCACCAGGTTTCCTTAAACTGTGGCCAGCATTGCTAGTAGTTATGAAGGCCTTAACCAGATGTCTTTAAACTGTGGCCCTGTTTGGGGAGGTGCTGGCCATGCTTTACTACTGTCTGGGATAATGGTTAGAAATTTCCCCCAGGGTCCTACACTGACAGGTAGAGCTTGATTGTGAACCTATGGCCTCTTTTTTGGTGGGCATTTTCAATATACTGTATACTCGTATGGAGAATCTAAAAAGGAGCTTAAAAAACATAAATCTAGATAAATGCTAGGCATGAAACAGCTTTATTTTTTATAAATTATTGATTTTCTTATCTTCATATGTTTATGTGATTCGTTTTACATTTATGTTGCACCCTCCTAGTCAGCTAGGGGGAGCTAGACTCCAATCGTTAGCAAGCAAGGCTGAGTAGCACCCTGGGTGTGATAGCTACCAGGAGTCAAATTGTGGTCAGAGCTGAGAGGGTCTGCAGACCAGCCCTCTGGAATTTCCCCCTACTCTAGATCTTTGGAGAAAGGTCTAGAAGCAGTAGGTGCATCTAAGGAGTGGCTGGTCTGTATTCTTGGAGGATCCTGGCCAATCCCCAACAGGAGGCTTGGCAAGGAGCCAGGAAGGCCTTTAAGTGTGAGGGAGCCTGTTCAGCAGGAGGGGAGTTCAGGTGGAA
The DNA here is from genome assembly GCF_062004578.1 of Staurois parvus. Taxonomy (NCBI): domain Eukaryota; kingdom Metazoa; phylum Chordata; class Amphibia; order Anura; family Ranidae; genus Staurois; species Staurois parvus. The sequence goes on from NW_028318886.1 coordinate 3,665,003, forward strand.
GACAGAGAGGATGTGAGGCTGGAGGCAAGAGCCTGTGAGGAGGCCAAGATGGAGAGGTGCTCACCTACAGGCAGAGGAGCTAGGAAGGAGGAAAGCTCAGGGAAGGAGTGGCCCAGCTAAAAGGCCTGGTAGCAGCCACTAACCCACCAGCAGCACAGGGGAAGGGCTGAGTGGGTAGACCTGCACCCCCTGGGCCAGAAAGGAGTGGGAAGCTGGATTAGCCTTCCACCCAGGACTGTTTCACTATTCATGTGGCAGACACCAGATCCCCTGCTCGGAGATTCCTCCAGACAACTGCAAGAAGATGAATTATCTGGGGTCTGGGGTGGTACTACAGGAGATGCTGGCTAGCTCACCAAAAGAGACTGTTTGCTGTAACCACTGTATATAGTTCAGGAAGTTTCTCAGTTCCATTGGGCATCCTGTACAACCTTACCCTATCCAAGTTGAAATCCCCCTAATAAAAATCCAAAAACAAGCTGAAGGACTGGTTACTGGCTCTTGAAAGCAAGTCGGTGTGGAAATGTGTGTTGCCTGGCTCTGCAGGATTATAGGGGGACACAAATACTTCAGCAACTTGTAAAGGGGTAGTGCTACATTTAGGAAGAATAACCTAATATGAAATATTGCTAGCAGTTATGAAGGTTTTCATTGGGTGCCTTTCCACAGTGAACCTGTTTGACGAGGTGATGGCCATGTCAATAGAGAACACAGTTTCAGTTGGATTTCTGTGAACATCAAATGTCATTACACTTCTCCTTTATGTGGCACACAGTAGGTAAAGGAGAAGGGCTGAGTGGTGTTTGATCTGATAGCAAAAACATCTCAGCTCTTTAATTAAGGCTAGTTAAGTGCTTGCTGATTTGTGGGCTGCAGACAGTGGGCTTGCAGAGAGACAGCTAAGGGTTGCGTGACAACACATAGCAGATAACTGTATGAAGTTCCCCTGATTTGCTATCCTCTGCCGAGGAAACAAGGGGATTGAGTTTCAGTCTGCATTGTCATTGAGTATTTGAAGGGTAGAACCTGATGACAATCCACATCTTCCAAAAATATTTCTTCTCTCACATTGTAATTATGCATTGTTATACATACTTAGACTTTACATAACTAGCTGTCTGTAAAGTGTTGTAGTGAAAGGAGTTCAGTGAAATGTGTAACAGCTGTTAAAAAGAAAATTATACAGGCAGAATAATGTTTTGATGGTGATACATATTTTTTCTTAGAAACAACCATTTTCTTTCTAGGCATAGTACATAGTCAGGAATTACAGCATATGTTCTTAATTTTTCATATATAAATGTTTCATAGCACTTTTGAAATGTATTGTGTGAAATTTATTTATTAATTCATGTATTTATTTTAAATGCTTACTTGTCATGTTTTTTCTTTGTATAAATGATTTTGTATATCACTTTCAAGTAGATTCAGAGCTTTTTGGTTGTCTACAAAAGAGGCCTTTATAGGAAAAAAACATGAATAAATACACAAATAATCTTATTGGGAGATTTTTTTTCTTAATGAATAGACTGGCAACATGGTCTATATTACAAGTCCAAATTTATAACAGTAAACATTTTTCATTGATTCCTTGTTTATCATTTTATATAAAATTTTACTTTATTTATACCTTTCATGATTTTTTTTACTTTATCATTGCTAGACACAAGAGAAACTGGTTTCGCTTTGCCCAAATGTTGTCCAAGATAGCAGGATATCACCATTTTGGGAAATGGAAATGTATGAATGAGTGTCTTCAGTTATGGTCTGGTAATGGCCTGAGTATTCCTCCATTTATTTTTGGATGCACTTTGTTATTGGCTAAGATGTTTTAAAAAAATAAATGTGAAAAGGGTGTGCAACTAACATTTTGAAAAATGCAAAAAACAGTAAATGAAAAGGCAAACTTATAAACAGGGGCGGACTGACAACTCATGGGGCCCCCGGGCAATAGGGGATCATGGGGCCCCTGTGTCCTCGCCCACACTCAAACCACACCCAAAAAAAGCCTATGAAAGGGACCAGGAGCATCTCATGGGGCCCCCTACTGACCCCGGGCCCTCGGGCAGTGCCCGAGAGCTCGAATGGTCAGTCCGCCCCTGTATATAAATAAATGAGCAAAGGCCCAAAATTGTTAAATGTTTTAAATACATGTTTTGGGTATTTTTCCATTATAAATACCCGTAAATGAGGAACATGCTCTTAAAGTGTTACTAAACCCTGCATGACCCTGCATTCGCTATATCTGGTCTCCCACAGTGCACACAACATGAAAATGCAATTATTTTAGTAAATATAAACTGCTAAATACCTTTTCTCATCAGCAGTCTTGTGACTTCTACCGTGTCCAACTGGTTAATCTTATAGGAGGAGTTTTCATTCTGCTCTGACTGTCCTATGAGGCTGCATAATCCCTGACCCTCTGTCTGGTCAGTGTTGATTGGCCCTGTGCTGATCACATGCACCCACCCAAAGAAAAAAAAATCTCTACCAATAAACACTAAACTGAGCATGTGAAGAGTAACTCCTAGAGCTCTGTACTATCAGCAGATGGATTGGGGACAGTAGAAGAAGGTGAGGATCAGAGAAGACAGGATCAAACAGTCTTTTTACTCAATGTTGAGGATTAACCCCTTAGGTTCCACAGTGAGTATAACAAGCATGCTTTACTGCATATACAGACTGATTTTACTGTTGTGGGTTTAGGAACACTTTAATTTTTCATCCTTTTTCTATTTTCTTTCATATTTTTGGTGTTATACCATGTAATACCAAAATCAGAAAATGTTTGAGATATAAGATTTCCTATTATAAATATATGTGTGCCTAAATAAAATAAAGCAGTCATACAGTGTAAATTTTATGACTGCTTAAAATATACGTAAAGTAATTTAGGTTTAAAGTGTTTGTATATCTCAAACATTTTCTTTTGTTTTGTATAGAGCAGGATTAGAATCTTTGTCAAGTATTATTATTATCTGATTTACTGTAAGGTCGAAACTCCCTCTCTAATTGTCCTGGTGTCCATTGTAACTGAGACAGAAAGTGAGAAGAAATCCAAGCTAGAGGATTGTCTTTATAGCTCCTGGGTGACATCAGAGCCTGCCCACATCCTTCTCTATTAACAGGCATGCAGAAAAGCACAATGCACAAACAAATAAAATGTAGGTCATAAAACCAGTACATAAAAAGTTGTATGAGAATGCTCAAAACCTACAAATTACCATAGTAAAAAAAAAGTCAGAATGCTCAGAATTTGCTGACTTCTATTTACTTCTCTAAACGGGTCATGAATATACATGGTGTCCCAAAATTCAGGATCCATAAGCAAATATATATTTTAAAGTTTTATTACAGTAAATGTTCAAATTGATGGTCTTGGACTATGCGGCGCTGTACAATACAAGAACATTCAACATGAGTAGGGTATTAAAGATGATTTGTCTTCAATACTGCTTGACCACCACTCCACCAATAACCCATACCTAGGTAACCACACATGACACAAATTGGAGTTTAATGGCCATAGCAGCCCTTTATTAACAAATTGTATAAATAACATGGTGACATTCAATACAGTATGAATGGAGCCCCAAGGTTCTTGTAGGCATCTCTACTTAACAGAATAGCTTTGTAAAACTTGGAGACAATAACACCAGTAATCACAGATACAGTCCTGAACAAGCAACTCTTCACTGTCCCTGAACCATACAAAATAATGGGAGCCATACGCAAGATGGGCCTCTACCAATGTATATTTTGTATATAATGACTACCTTTAAGGACCTTGCACCCTGCCAGCTGCTATGACATATCTGCACAAAAACTGTGACTTTCATCCCAAAATCATCCCAAAACGAAAGAAGGGAGAGGGGGGGGGTGCAAAAGATGCCAGCTCTCTTCCCACTGACCATCCCCTTTTTACTTTGGGCTTAACTTTTCCTAGCTTTCCGCACTGATGTTGATTGTTGTTCTGGACCAATACCAGATAGACTACTGGATTCTGATTATCTAAAAGAAAAAAGTTGAGCACCGTTAGGTCTGGAGACCTAGGAGGCCACTGGACTGGATCTCAACTTTCAATCAACCTATTTAAAAAAGTTTGATTTGAAAAATGTTTCACAGCAATAGCAAAGCGTGCTGAAATCACATTATGCTGTTCGAACAAATGAATGTCATCTATCTGAGAGACAAAAAAGACTGTGAAATACAGAGGTAAGTTTCCTGTGTTATATTACTTTAAAAAAATATGGCCCAATTAATCCTTCGTCAAATATCCCTGCCCATACCATAATTAAACCTTCAGCCATCCAGTTTTGGTTGATTTCAGACCAGTAATGTTCATTTTCCCTTTTGATACTAGTACTACCATTGAAATGAAATCAGACTTTATCACTGTAAAACACTATTAAGTCTTGCTGTTGTAAAAAAAAAACACTCACAATGTTATTTTCCATGTGCCTGTCTGTGTCACCACAGAGCAGTTCTTGGGCTAGCTACATTTTATCAGGATGAAAATAATAGTTTCTAATCATTGGATCCCTATAGATCAAGACTTTGAAACACCCTGTATATTACTATTTCGTTCTTTTTTTTCCCTTTCCACTCACTTTTTGTTTCCATTCCTCTTCCTTATGTAATGCTACTAATTCATATTATTCTAATAGGCTTAACTGTGAGAGTCTCAGTCACTAAAATGTGATATCAGATCTGAGAATCTCAGGATGGCTGCTCAACTTGTTGTTGTTTTAAATAAAGATGCTGGTTGCGTTAAATTCTTTTTGATGCTCTATTGAACATGATAACATGAGAGAGGGAGTTTGAGCAATCAGGATACCCAAATATAGTCACACAGCTTCTTTAAAGTAGAAGTCACTACTTTTAATGATGTTCAGACTGTTCCAAACACAACTCACAGCTTGGAAGATATAAGAGGATTTTAGTATATGCTCCATGCTTGTTTAAAGGATTGAAAACCAATGGAAGCCCCTGTGTATTCGCCATCTAGACTGTCGTGTACCTGGTCGGAGGCTGACTTGACAAGAGGGCTTCCCTTGCAGCTGAGCGCCAAGCACCCTCGAAGGTGTGAACATGGAGTGCAAGGCTCAAAGACTCACTGGTGCCTTTTGGGTAGCTCTGCTGGTGGTTGCTGGCAGCAAATTAAACTAGATAGTTGTCAGCTGGTCTGTCAGGACTGATAGCAGGACCTCTGTTGCCCTTGGAAAAGCAAGCCCAAGACAGTGGCCACAAGCAACATGGCACCCAAGGTGGTGGTGTGGTCATATTGGCAGAATCAGACTGAAGAAGCATAGTCAGGATGGAAGCTGAGGTCATACATGGAGAGGCAAGTCAGAGAGCGAGCAGGAGCATGGTCAGGAACAATAATCAAGGTCATACACAGGAATCAGAAGGGGCAGACAGCTGAGTAATCAGGTAACAGGCCAGGGTCATGCACAGTTGGGCAGGAGAGGTAGAGTCCTTAGAGTAGGCCAGGGTCAAAACCAGGAATCAGGCAGCAGGAAGATCAAGAGACAAGCTGGGTTGGTAACAGTTGGTCTAAGGAATACAAGATACACAGAAGCAAGGAGTACTGGTAGCAAAACAGCAAACTCTGAGTATAGCCACCAGGGGCGGACTGACAACTCATGGGGCACCCGAGCAATAGGGGACCATGGGGCCCCTGTGTCCTTGCCCAAACTCAAAAAAACCTATGAAAAAGGTACCAGGGGCATCTTATGGGGTCCCCTACTGAACCCGGGCCCTCAGGCAGTGCCCGAGTTTCCAAATGGTCAGTCTGCCCGTGATAGCCACTGTCCTTATATAGGATGCTTGCTGCCAGTCCTGGCAGCAGGTGTGTGTGAACGTGTAACCCTGCTAACGCGCACGACCATGTAGTATTGGCAACTATGCCAGGTCTTTTCTTCAGTACATGCTCATTTTTGTTCTGCCGTCTTCTTCTCAGCACATGCCCGCCACTGCTCTGCATGGCACCCTGACATAGGCACTCCACACCCAAACTGATAAGTGTTTTGACATAGTTAAAGATGGTTGGCACACTACTCTCGAATTCACTAAAGGGATAGTCACTCAAATATTTATTAAGCATACAACCTATCCCATTGATCAAAACTAAATCATGTTCAAAGATCCTTCCAGCACTATATTGGACACAGGCTTTTTAGTTAATTCAACAGTTACTGGTAGAAACTTGCTATACAAACTTAGGGAAAGCTGATATTACCAAGAACTCTTTAGACAGCTTGGCAGGATAAAACCTAAATGGACAAGTTTTCCTATAGAGGTTCCAAGTCTTCTAACCTGTATCACTGTACCAAACTTGTCAGTTGTAGTAGTATGTTAACTTGTACTACAGTGGACCCCTAGATTTGTTTCATAAGCATCTAAACCACTTTTTTTATTTTAATAAAATATTTACTTACTCCTGTTGGTCTTTTTAAACTAAAGCACATAAGTCCACTTAAGGAATGGGGAAACTATGACAATAGAGGAAAAGAATGACTTTACATCAAAGAAAAAAAATCCAATTAGGAAACTATATCAATAACCAAATGAAAACTGTGCTTGAGAAAATATTACAACTGGAAATCAGAATAATTTGGAATTAATGCAAATGCGCCTGTGTTCTACCTCTATGATCACCCGGCTATCAGCTTCACTATTGTTTACCCTCTGGAGAATAAATGTGGATACTTTAAGGTGCTGCAGAATAGGTTTCATTGAGAGTGCTATTTGTCACAGATACAGCAGGATGTAGATAATTCACACTTCAAAAAAAAAAAAAATGGAAAAAGTAAACCAGAATTGTGCATTGGGAATCTGTTGATATAGCAACCAAGTGCTAAACACTGCTTTTGCGTCATTCGGTATGAGAAAAGGGGCTGAAATGTAATTTCCTTCTGCATTGATTTTAATAGTGATGGAACTAAAGAAGGAGGCTTTTGTCTGTTAAATCATTTGACCATTGTCTTGACTTTTCCAAGCTTCCTAGCTAGTGGCTGATAATTACATTGGCCCTCCAGAGCTTACAATCTTGTTACATCTTGTATCTGAAGTGCTGGAGTAAGTGACAACAGCATTCAAGCATTCATCAGAGATTATATTGCCTTGGAAGACTGCTGAGCAACTCGGGCACTTAGACGTTTATTGTTGCAGAATATTTTATATATCTTATGTATTTTTCATGTACAGTATTTTATGTATCTGAACTCAAGACAGATATAAAATACACAAATGAATGCAGATTTGTAATGATTAAGGCTCGGGTCACACAAGCATCAGTACATGTCGCTTTCAATGGCACCTCATCGCACCTTGCTGATGGACATGTATTGCAGTGCTATGGTTGTTGTGGTGCATTGGCAGAAAAGGTACATGTCCATTTTCCAGGTAATTTTAAATTGCTGCCTAGCACAGCAAAGGTTAATGTACAAAAAAACAAACAAACTTTAATGTATGTAGGTGAACCCCAGAAAGAAAAGTGTAAACCTATCTGAATACATTATCAAATGTATTTTTTAAATACAAACAGGGTAAATACCTGTATATGACCTGGTATCAACCTCTTGCAGTCTGTAAAAACAGAGCTGAAGTATGACAAGAAAAAAGAGAACAAGTGGCTAATCAATTCATGTGTTGATAAGGAGCATGTTTATAGGAGAAGAAAACAAAGTGCAAGAGATTACCTTGTCAATGTGCTGCTTCTCCTTTTTCTGTCCAGTCACAGGCTTGGGCAGGTCCAGGATGACCTGAACTTGGAACAAGTGGGTTAAAGGAGAAGTATGGCCAAAGCTCTTTTGACCATACTTCTCCTGTGGATCACAGGAGAGCCCTTAGTTCTGAACACCTGTCACCCAGATTCTGCCTACTGTCGGCTGGGGGTCACAGAGCCAGTCTAGACTCTGCAAGGATCCAGACAATAATGTCGGGATCTGCCCAGATGACTGACAGGCAGCTGGCTCAGCCTCTCAGTGCACAGCTGAGAGGCTGAGCCAGCAGCACCCAGCCCCTACACAGTTCGGCAGGGGTAGAGCACAGAACGGAGACTGACAGTCACCACTCTGTGCTCCATGCAGACCCAAGAACTGAGTGATCATCAGTCTTTGATAGCTCAGTTCTTGGTGTAGAGTCAGCAGAGGAAAGCTGCAGCATCGTATCAATGCCGCAGCCATCAAGGTGAGTATATACAGTATGTTTGGGATTTTGTCTTTCCCGTTGTTCTCTTTTAATAATGCTGGCCATCAGACTGAGGCTGCAGGGGGAAATATTTGGACTGAATTTGAATATTGCAGAAAAAGCTGTTATTTTACCTTTTAATAGGCTGTTCGTTTTTGTTATATTTTTGGCTCTGCTTTAACTTTCTTCTCTGAAACCAGATCTCTTTGTAAAAAAATTAAATATTGATAAACTGCTATGTAACACTAAATCAACATAATAATATACAAAATAATAATAATACATTAATGAAAAAGGAGAGGCAGCCTGATTTACACATGTTTGACACCTTACTCTGTCAGTAGCTTGGTAAAAGCTTAAAGGGCTTCAAACATAAAAAAAAATATAGCAAAAAAAAAAATAATATAGCATATAGAATTGCTATGCAATCATTTTGTACTTATTAAAAATTATCTTTCTATTTTAAATCTTCAGCTGCAGTAATTTCCTGCAAAATTCAGTAAAATATGGCAACCTGAAAGTATTTAGTACATCGTTGGTGTACATAGTTGGTGTACATAATGCCTTCACAAATTTAATTTCATAGCTGTGAGATTGGCTCACTAAATTTCCAAGAAGTCTGCATTAAGATACAAAAAAAAAACAGATTTTAGGCACTCCATGCAATAGGAATTTCAGTTTTATTGATGTAAATACTAAATACTTCTACATTACACCTTAGAGTGCACCAATTGACTATAATGAACCACACCCACCTATTCAGAATCAGTCTGCAAAGGGCATGGTGAAACAAACAACTATTTCTTTGGAGCACCAAAAGGTAAAAATTTGCTCCAAAGTTTGTTAAAATCCTTGCAATATATAGTGATCGCCCAGAGGGGATTGTTTTTTTCTCAGCAAAAGTGGAGTTACTCTCTAAAGCTGAGAAAAAAACAGAACTAAAGCAGAACTCTAAGAAAAATCTCTTCTCACGTCTGTTCTTTTTTATGTGGCTGCCGCTATGTTTGGAAAAACTCTTATTTTATTCAGTCTGTAAAGTACTGTAAGCAATGAACACGTTACACTGAGACATACAGTTCTGGCTGTAGTGCAGATTTTATAGTGGGCCACTTGCTTCCCACGTGTCTTGCATTCTTTTCACTGAATACAAGTTGTTGTGTGATTTGACGAGAGGAGGTTGTGAAGTTAAATCACACCTTCTTCATTTCCAAAATGCCTTGTATTCAGTGAAAAGAATACACAATGTGTTTGACTGAACGAGGTGGAGAGCAAATGACCCACTATCAGAGCTGTACTACATCCAGAACTGTGATTTTCAGCATTGATGTTTGGTGCTTAAGAGTTTTCCAGAATGCAGGATCAGCCACACATACCAATAGAGGTACTTTATATTCACATAGCAAATGTAAAAAAATAATTCTTTCCCAATGTTCAGCTTTAAAGGCATTTTTTTTTTGACAGAGGCTATAAACTTTCTCTGCTCCATGTTAATTCTGCATGAGGCTCCTGGTGCTGTGGACTAGGCAAAAATATTTTCTAATATGAGTCTATGAGGACACTGAAACCACTTGTACATGCATTGACATATGGCAGGCCAGTGCTAAAATAACAGTGCCAGTACAACGTGCTTTAGAGCTAAAGGAACACTTAAAAAAGAAATCAAGATTTTTTTTTTTCTTTTTAGAAATCATACTTAGGTGGATGGAGCATCGGTCCAATGCTGCATCTGTCCCCAGCCAGCTCTAAGACTGCCAAATGAACGATCAAAGACTGCTGATCACTAAGTTCCCAGTGCTCCATGAGCAGAGAGCTGGTGACTGTCAGTCACCGCTCTCCACTCTGCCCCCCCCCCCCCAATGCTCATTGGAGCACTGGGCTATGGAGGAGGTGGGAGCAGCTGGGGATGGGAGCGGCCCGCCAAGAGGCTGAGCCAGGTGTTGGTTCAGGGATCTGAGTGGATTTCGACTTTAAAGTTGGATATTTCCCCAGCCTGGACCAGCTGAGTGACATCAGCTGACAGCAGGCTTATGCTGTCTTCTCACACACACAGCATCTCCCACCCCCCCATTCCTCTGCTGCCCATTCACAGAAACCTTTCTATTCTGTGAATGAGTTCACCTAATAGAAAGGGTTCTGTAACTGGCAGAAGGAGGGGAGGGGTGGGCACAGCAGCTGCATGTGACTCTGCAGCTAAAGAAGTTGGGACTAGAGGATCCAGCATCAGAGCTCTGAAAACGTAGCAATAGCTATTTTTTGGGAACACCATAAAACCGACACATGTAAATTAAAGAGATAAGTCCAGGAGGTTGCATGCACCTTGTTGGATTTACTGTACCTCATAGTAGGCTTGCACAATTTTCAAAGTGGCTAAATTCCTGGAGCTCAGCTTTAAGTGTCCCTCTGGCTTTAAAACATGTTTTACTGGCACTGTGTTATTTTAGCACCGCCCTGCTTTTTTTCAATGCGTGTGTGGACGGTATAGCAATTGTACGTACAGATATGGACGCGGACATCCATTCTCACTTCAAATCAGTCCCCCTCCCTTTTTGTTGAATGGAATGTGGTCTGTGTGTGTGTTGAGTTCAGGAGTGCACCGGGCACAGCTGGAGACACTTCATGGTTGTAAACCCAAGTACCTGGTTCCAGGGTGTCTGTCAGCCTCTTGCTCTGGCCAGATCGTAAAGCTATAAACCCGTCAGTCACTGGACTTGAAAAGCATTCCAAAATAGCAGTAAAACATACATCCCACTTGGAACCACTTTTTCATACAATTTCATAACTCCCAGCAGGAAACAGGTACAAGAAAACAAAGCATATATTCAGATAGGTCAGTTTAATGTGAGTCACCTGATACCTTACTTCCCTAGATAACGTCTACCTGAGAGCAGAAAGCGATATCTCTTTAACCATCACAGACAGATATGTCATATCTGGTGTCTGGACGTTCAGCAGATGATTCTGCATATTATTCTACCAGTGGATAGGATACTACATGTACCTATGGAAGGTTATTGACCGTGGTATAAACTGGGAGGGATTTGGGCCACAGCCTGGGTCTCCGCCTAAACACCCTCCCCAAATGAGGCGATTGGCCCTTGGCTTCAGTAGGCACCCCTGCTGGGGGACTAGAAAACAGGCTGTCAGGCCTGAGAGAGGTAAGATGAAGAGATTCTCCCTTTTTGTTTGTGTTCCCAATGTATGTCAGGTATCTCCTGATGTGAAAAAAGCTGGAATACAAAAATATATAGTATATATATAGAAATATGAAAACCGAAAAACCATATCACATCCAATATTCACCAGGCCTCCCTCTAAAATGGTCAGTGGATACTACTATTACCTTCTCAAAGGTGAGGTTGACAGGCCAGCTTCTCAAGTGTAGGGACTTCCTGGATAGCCACCCCAAATAAAATAAAGTCCACAGTACCAAATGATTCTGAGGATATATATAGAAAAATAGTGAAAAATGTAAAAATCATGGGCATCAGGTCACCCTGAAAATAAAACACACACAGAGTGGGTATATTACCATCAATGAAGATCAAGAAGACATCTGTCGACTTGAAATAGGATCAGGTCCTTGATGCTTTTCCAAGATGCATATGGGGGTGAGGAGCCAGGTAGTCACAATACATAGATTCCAAACACATATACTGTGTATATAGCATATAACAGGCTATACGGGCCTGAATTCTGATACCCAATAAAGGGTTTCCAAAAATTGCTCAAAATGAGAAGATTATTATTCCATATACTGTGTATATAGCATATAGCAGGCTTTGCAAACCTGAATTTTAATACCCAATAAAGGGTTTCCAAAAATTGCTCAAAATGAGAAGGTTATTGCGGTTTCATGAGGATATGGCTATGTCACAGCACAACCCCTAGATAGGATAGCGTATATATATATATATATGTAGATCGTCCTCCAAAGAGGATTTGCAAAGATTCCCCGAATATACAGGGTAATTTAGGCCCAAATAACATGCCCTTATTGACACCATAAAAGCTCTATCAATCTCAACAGCCGTAAGCTAAATTAACTTGCCATCGGTGGAAGATAAATTTCCCTGAAAGATAGCCGTTTGCGAGCCGCTGCAACAGTAGCCTTATGGTAGTTTTCAGAGGGTCAAGGGCCTTCCTAGCAGGGAGCTGTGACACCGCCGTTCCTTCCCGCCTCGTGGGCGCCGCACCCAGTGAAGACGCCGAGCGTAGTGACGTCAATACGTTGACGCGTTTCGTCCGCCAATCACCGCAGACTTCGTCAGAACTGGGAGGGGACTTCAATACTTCGCCTTATATGGTGCTCTAATTGCATACCAAAGAGTCTCCACCTCGCCATCTTGTGTTGAAAGAGTATCACTACATTGGAATAATCCAAAGTGAATTAAAACACATATATTGAATTTAAAATGGTTGCTGGATATAGAAGAAAGGAGCCTAAATATTATTATAAATCAGATCTTCTTCAAAGAAAAATTAAATTAAAGATAAAGAGGAAATCTAAATTAGCACAATACTTGTTCCAGTGGGGAAGACATCAAGACCAGGTTCCGCTACCCAGGCTTTCAATATTAATCCAGTTATTTGAATTTATTTTAATTATCTAGAGAAAATAGAATCAGATACAAAATTAAGATTCATATTTTGTCCAAATATATCCATATTTAGTTCACATAAAGGATATCATAATATGGATTATGGCTTAGGATATGTAGAAGGCTCCAAGAGGCTCATTTCAAAAAAAACCCAAAGTTAAGTTCTGTATTAAGTCCATATGGGGCAAGTGCTCCCAGGGTATAAATCCAGAATTTTTCCTTTTGTAGGAGGACTTTATCAAAGTCACCCCGACGGGCTGAAATATTCAGCATGAAAATCCCTTTTACTTTTAGACCATCTGTTTTGCCCCCATGGACTTCTTTAAAATGTTGGGCCAATGGGTTTTCTTTTTCTCCCTTTCTTACATTCCTGTTTTCATTTCTGATGTCTCTCAGATGCTCACCAATCCTAGTCCTAAGGTTCCTTTTGGTTTTACCTATATACATCTTCTTACATGGGCATTCTATCATATACACTATTTTGCTACTTGAGCAATTAATGAAGCTGCGTATTTGGAATATCTTAGAATTATCATTATTAAAGAACTGATTAGACTTATGCACAAATGGGCATATCTGACAGTGACCACAAGGGAACATTCCATAAATACCGGTCCTCCTAGTTAACCAGTTTTTCTGTGGTGCCCTCTGGAATTCTGATTGTACTAGTATATCATTTAGATTCCGAGTTCGTTTTGCTACCATTTGAGGGCTCTCTCCTACTACTTTGGCTATCTGCGGGTTTTGAGTTAATAAGTACCAATGGGAGTCCAGGGCCTTCCTAACTTCCCCCCACTGTTGTCCAAATTTAGTTATAAATCTTACCGGTTGGTTTTCAAGGTTCTCAGCTAGCTTTAATTTTGGTTTGTTTATCAGTTCCTCTCTTGTTTTACCGAGGGCTCTTCTTTTTGCTCTTCTAAGAGTTCTATGTGAATAGCCTCTCTCTCTGAACCTCTTATAAAGCTGAATAGATTCATATCTATACTCCAGATCTTCTGTACAATTTCTTTTTATTCTCTGAAACTGACCAATAGGAATTCCTTGTTTTAAACTCCTTGGATGATAGCTATTGGCATGGAGAAGTGTATTAGCCGCTGTTTCCTTTCTGAATGTTTTAGTAACCAGATCGTTTCCGTAGACAGAGATTGACAAATCTAAAAAAGTTATCACCTCTCTATCTACTGTATAAGTAAGTTTAATATTCCTATCATTGTCATTCAGAAATTCCATAAACCTTTTAAGCTCATCAATACTACCATCCCAAACCATCAGGACATCATCAATATATCGCAACCAAGTTATTGCGTATTGGTTATAGGGAATAGAGGGATATACCAACTCCTCTTCCCATAGACCTAGATGTAGACATGCATATGCCGGGGCCCAAGGTGCTCCCATGGAGGTACCACATATTTGTTGGTAAAAGGAACCCAAAAACTGGAAACAGTTATGAGTCAACATAAATTCCAACAAATCCAATATAAATTCATTTTGAGCCTCCATTTCAGGAAAATGTGTCTCCAAAAAGTGGGCCACAGCTTTTTGTCCCCAGGTATGTGGGATAGAGGTGTAGAGGGATTCCACATCGATGCCGACCAGGAGTGCACCTTTTGGTACTTTTACATTTAGGATCTTTTTAAGTACATCTCCAGTGTCTTTTACATAAGATCTGAGTTCTAGAACCAGATCCTTAATTAAATCATCTACAAATTTACCTATTGGTTCCAAAGGGCCACCAATGGCCGATACTATAGGGCGTCCCGGTGGTTGAGAGGGATTTTTGTGTATTTTTGGAATTACATAGAAGGTGGGGATATTATATACATCAACTGTCAACATATCACATTCCCGTTTGGTTAATAGATTTGCTTCATGTGCCAATCTCACTTTTTTATTTAAATCAACTACAAGTTTTGGAAACGGGTTATTAGACAGTTTATGATATGTATCCTGACTCTTCAACTGTCTAAGTACCTCCTTCTCATACTCCACACTCTCCAATAATACTACATTTCCCCCTTTATCACTCTTTTTGATCACAATGTTTTTAGCATTCTTAAGTTCCCTAAGGGCTATTCTTTCGCTCTTAGTGAGGTTATCACCGTTCCTCATTGTCCAGTCTATTTTCCCCAGGTCATTGTGTACTAGATCTAGGAAAGTACTTAACCATTTGTTTTCCCTGATATTGGGCATTCTTCTAGACGGAGTTTTAAGTCTAGTGTGTCTTTTCCACTTATTAGAGACATCCACCTCCCCGAGCTCACTTTCTATGGAGGTCTCCTCAGAGAGGCTAATAAGGTCTCTCAAAGCCTGTTGTTCCCTCTCTGAGTTGAGGTCATAGGGATTTTGTTCTTCTCTAGATAAATATGGAATTCTCAGAAGGATCTTTCTCAGGAACAGGTTTAGGTCTTTATAGACCTCAAATAGGTCCATTTTATCCGTAGGGGAGAAGGTTAAACCTTTCCGTAGTAAATCATTATGTCTTTTTTTCAATACAAATTTGGAAAGATTTATTACCTTAAGATCATTCAGTCCCCCCTCTACGTTGGTCTTTATCTCTTGTGGCTTCGGGTGCGATTTTGATTGGGTGGTTTTAGGGTAACTAGAGTGCTTCTTTCTTCCTTTGTCCCATTGATTTGTTTGTTTGTTTGTTTTAGTATCCCCTGGTTCTCGCCCGCTGTCTTTTCTTCTAAAAAACTAACCGATCTCTTATAGCTTTCCTCATCATCTTCACTCATTGATGAATAGCCTCTATTATTCCTAGAGAAATGTTTTTTACGTTTTGATCGACTTCTTCCTCTGCTATTTGTTAGATCGAATATCTCACCTTTCTCCCAGTCCTCAAGATCTCTTCTAAATTTTTGTTGTTTCGTAACTTTCCGATTTTTTTGTATTTTTTCTATCTCTTTTCTAAGGAAGTCATTGTGTTTATCAAACTCAGCATCGTTCTTCAGGGGATCAAGTGATTTTGCACTCTCATTGATTTCATTAGAAAGTTCATTCAATTGGACTTTCTCTTCTTCCACAATTAATCGCATGATCTCTATGCCGTGCTTTATACAGACCTCTTTCCCCCTGCTGGGGGACTAGAAAACAGGCTGACAGGCCTGAGAGAGGTAAGATGAAGAGATTCTCCCTTTTTAACATCAGGAACCAACTTTGGGAGAACAGGTACCCTTTTGTTCAGGACACTTGAATCTTCTTAAACCAAGGACTTCGGCAAGTATTCTACCTCTCTAAACTTCTTTCTGTTATCTCTCTGTTGTGTTATTGCTCTCTGTATTTATATATACTGTATATATTGGCTACATCTTTTTCTGTAAATATTTTTATTGCACCATTTTGACCTTTTTAGTAATAAATCCTATTTTCTGAAAAGTGTTGAACTGTTTCTAAAGCTCTTTAATGCAAACTAAGAATCCCTGTCTCTGAAGATCGCTACTGTGTGTTTTAAACTTCTGCATACATCTGCCTGCGGCAACAGTGTGTGTACAGATGCTTATTCAAACATCATAGTGTTACTGCTAAGATTTCTGAGTTTCCTCCTTCTTTGTAAAAAAAGGTGGTGGTGGCAGTGTGAAGGGTTAATTGTGTAATTAACCTGACCCAGTAACAATCGCTCTCAGGCGGCTGGCACATAGATTGTGGTCCAGTGAGCTGGAAAATCTCTGTGCAGGGGGCAGCTGAGAGTGGCATTGTTACGCAAGTGGCAGTGCGGTTTTAGATTGGCTAGTCCTTCGGTCACAAGTTGGTGAGAAGGACTGGGTCTGACTCCGCGCCCGTCACAGATGGTTTCATTATAATCGTAGGCTCATAATAGAGAACCTTTTGCTTAGCTTTGAGTTCAGCTTTAGACAGATCCTATCACCACTTGTGACATCTATATTTTGCTTGGAAAGGCAAGCATGAAAGCACTTTTAACCCCTGTGATTAAATTTGCAGAGATATAGAAGCCTCTGTCATTTTTCACTTCCAACACTTCTGGATGATTCATAGCCTTGCATCTCCCCTCTGCCTGCTGTTTCCTGTAAGGTTCCATGCACACTGGGCATTTTAATAACGCTGGTAACGTTAGCTGTGTAAAGTCACGTTAAAAACGCAAGTTTTTCAGCATTTATGTATTAGCGTTTAACGGCGTTTTGCCGTGCTTTTTCACAGTTTACCGTGTTTTATAGCATTAGAGCATTTTTATAGCTAAACTCTTCTAGAAACCCACTAGTTCTGAGTTTTTTTTTCCAGCCCAAAAATGCCCCTGCTAGAAAACATTGATTACAATCTATGTGTGCATGGACACGTGGCCAAAAACAGCAGCTGTAAAAACGTCCAGTGTGCATGAGGACTAAGCATCCTAGCCACTACATTTGATTCACATGTAGGTACAAAATATCTTTAACTGAATCACTAGTTGCTGATTTTATGTACTGTTTACAGTATCACTCTTAATAGGGACACAAAACAATAAACCTTTCGTCCAAAAATAATTCATCCGCTATATAATTGTTTCTTACTGTGTTTTTCTGTCTCTCTGTAATGTTCTCCAGGAGTTTGAGTTGCATGAAACAGGTTAAAATGCTGGTTAGTGAGACTGCTGCTGCTGCTGGGAAGGAAACAATTACCCTGTTTCCCACACTTTCTACAGAGCTTTGCCTCTCTCCCTGTGCTGATAATAAAGAGGGAGAGGGCTCTGCCCAGTCAGACAGTCTGCATGGGAAGAAGACACAGACAAGCCACAGCATGTAATCTCCATCTTCTTACGCAGTTCTACCTCAGAGAGCAAGTCTTCCTGCTGTCACATTCAACATGGAGGGGGATTGCTGGGACTTGCAGTTCTCCCTAGAGAACACCAGTTCTGGTTATCTGCCACTATGGACTATGGCTATGTATGGATACTTGCCTGTGCAGGTACACTGGGACAGCCACCAGCCTGAGTTAGGGACTAGGTTAGGGAAAGACTGTTGGCTGTAATGCTGAAGTTATTTATGTAAATTGTTAAAAGTACTAAGCATTAAGTACTAAACAAGGATGAGATGACAGCCAGACAGTGAGAGAAAGGTATTGGCAGGGTTGACAGGTCTCATGCATAGTGAAGGGATCATTCGATGCCCCAGCAACCGGGACCAGACCCACGTAGCGGAGACCCTAGGGACCTAGCCAAATGGTATGGGAGAGAAAAGAGGGGGAGGAAGGGGTCCACGCTGGTGCTCAGCAGGACCCTGTTCTTTTACTGGGAGGGAAGTGGCAGAGTCAAGCTGGCCTGGGGGAAAAGGATGCCACATCCTAAGCAGGTATATGTATTGTGGGACATGAAGGCAACTATATGGCAGCTTCAGGCTATGATACAGAGACATCGAGGTGTACGGCTTGCTTGTGAGTCCAGGTACCACCATAATGAACATGGCCCCACCTGGTCCTGTGCATTAAGAAGCACATATACTGGAACGTCTGGAGGAAAGAGAAGAGTGAGAGAGAGCAAAAGGCCCCTCCCACAAGGGCTTCACAGAATATGGCGGTTTGGTGGAGGCTGAGAGAAAAAAAGAAAGTACTTTTCAGTGTTATGAATACAAAGTTAAATAGATTATTTTTCTTCTTTACCAGAGTTTAGTATCACTGTCAAACTGCTATAAACAAAAAATATGAATCACATCTGTCTTTGCCCCCCAAAAAACTTACAATTGACAGAATGGGAAACCACTGTGCAGCCACCATAAAAACATATTTTCATTCTAAAAGTGCTTACAGGGCCAGTCAGTTTGCAATCGCATTTGCTGCTGAGAACAAATAAACAAAAAGCCACCAAAAGGGCGGCCAGCTATTTTAGATAACAGACAGGGTAATAGTTTAAACGGAAATGCTTCAAACTCTGAAAGTCTAGATTTTCTGAGTTAAGCTTGTGGTTTGCAGAAATCACCGTGCATTATTCAAATTCTTTATCATGTTGAGGGCCTCCAACAGTATGGATGAGGCCGGCACATATGGCAGATTAAAAGCATACTAGGTATTTTCTTTCTTGATGACCAATCTACGGCATACTCCAGTAGATGGTTGATATCACTGTGAATTGTTTCTGTAAGGAGTAAGAGTCTTGTAAAAAGTAGAACTGAAATATTATTATAGCTGTGACTTAAAATCTGATCCCCTACTCCTCTGTTGATTTATTTTTCTTTTATAATGGCCCTTTGTATTGATAATTTTTTGTATAATAGTTGTATCTCCTATTATGATGTTATCACTTTGCAGTTTGCAAGGAATTTTTCCCCAGAGCATAGTGAATGTGGTGAAATTTTACTATGCAAAGGATATCCAAGGAAAATAAAAAAAAAAACAGTATTTTTGCTTGCACATGATTGGAAGATGAAAGTCATCAGAACATCAGATCATTTACTAGGTTCTGGAGAAAATTCACATGCAAAGTGAACAGTCTTTTTGCCTTTATTAAATCAACTCTATGGACTGTGGATTAATTATTTATTTAGTTTGATTTACGCATTTTATTTTTCACCTGTTGTTATTATATGTTCTGCTTATTATTATTTGTTTTTGTCATTTGAAAATCTTATGTTAAGGTATGTAGCACATATTTATGGTGATTATGTACTCTAAATAGTTCTATAGTAGCATGGTGTTACCATATATACAGTACTTGTGTGTCTCCATTAGGGGGAATTTTCCATCATTTTCCATCCTGTCCAGATCTCAGACACAACAGGAAGAAATATCTTCTATGGTGGCACAGCAGGGATTACAATTTGACATAAATTCTAAAACGTAAATGTTTTGGTTGATATTTGGTTTTAAGTCATACGTAAAAATTTTCATTGACCAATAAATTAACAAAATAAACCTCATCATTGAGTAGCCTGTTAAAGGGATTAAGTATGAGGAAATGGGCATTTATTGCAGAGATGTAGTGTATATATTGGTGCGGAGAAACTCAAATGGTCTGCACAGAACCCTAACCTCAAATCAATTGAACACTTTTTTGATTAAGCAGAACAAGAATCGTGAGCCAAGTCTTCTCATCCAACATCACAACTTCCGTTTTTTGTTAAATTGGCACAAATTTCCACCGACACTGTTCAAAATGTTGAGGTAAGACTTCCAGAAGAGGAGAGGCTGTGGGAGCAACTCCATATTAATGATTATAGTTTTGGAAGGCTATACAGAGGTGTGATAGTCAGGTGCCAACAACCCTCTGGCCATATTATATAATTAATGTGATAATTATTATTATTATTATACAGTATTATACAGTATTTATATAGCGCCAACAGTTTGCTCAGCGCTGTACATTATAATGGGAGTCAGTACACGAGACAGTACAGTAACAATACAGTGCAATACACGAGGGGTTCAAGGGCCCTGCTCCTTGGAGCTTACAATCTAGGACAGTGGTCGGCAAGCCGTGGCTCGCGAGCCACATGCGGCTCTTTACAAGCTTTAATGCGGCTCTTGTGTGCCGGGCGCCCGCTCCCCTCCCTCCTCTCGGGCGGCAGGGACTCTGCAGCGTGATCCAAAAAAAAACAGCCAGGGCAGCGCGCTCAAATGCAATGATTGGCCAGTCTCGCTGCCACTCACATCCTGATAGCCAGTGATTGGCTGTCAGGATGTGTGTAGGCGGGGCAGCGTGACAAACGTGAGAGGAGCTAGGCTCCTCTCACAGTCCGCCCTGAAGAGCGGAACGGCGCGGGAACACGGCGAGAGGAACGCGCGGAGCAAAGGTAAGTGAATTGACACAGGGGGGACTTGGCTTACTACTTGCTACTTACTTACTACTACTACTATATGAGGGATGAATTAATATGGGGGATGAATTACTATAGGGGGGATGAATTACTATGGGGGATGAATTACTATAGGGGGGATGAATTACTATATGGGGGATGAATTACTATGGGGGATGAATTACTATAGGGGGGATGAATTACTATAGGGGGGATGAATTACTATGGGGGATGAATTACTATATGGGGGATGAATTACTATATGGGGGATGAATTACTATGGGGCATTGAATTACTATATGGGGGATGAATTACTATGGGGGATGAATTACTATATGGGGGATGAATTACTATGGGGGATGAATTACTATATGGGGAATGAATTACTATGGGGGATGAATTACTATATGGGTGATTAATTACTATATGGGGGATTAATTACTATATGGGGGATTAATTACTATATGGGGGATGAATTACTATGGGGGATGAATTACTATATGGGGGATGAATTACTATAAAAACTTATTGAAACTAAAAACAGTGTACCATCCTATGTATTTTCAGTTTTAAAAATGTGGCTCTCAAAATAAATTTCAATCGTGGTTTTGGCGAGATTTGGCAATTTGATTTGAGAGTTGAAAAAAAAAGGTTGCCCACCACTGATCTAGGAGAATAATTTGCCGTACTTATCTACCAATTTGACAGATCCCCTTGAAGACTTACATTTCAGAAGCTTCTTGTTGTTGTCTGCTAGTTCAGTCAATGTTACTACAAGAGAATCTGAACCAAAGTAGGACCTGACACCTTTGTGCACAATGAAAAAACCATTATTTGACTGTGACAGGGAACAAAAAAATATAGGGAAAAAAATGAAATAGACAGCAGAGCATGCACATCAAGTTTTTAAAAAATGGGTGAGATGTCTGGACTACAGAAGGTCCTCTGTTAGTCAACAGTGTATTTTAAATATTAGTGCATTTAAAATATTATTTTCAATTTATAGATCCTGTTTAAAGTTGTTCCCTTTGATGAAAAACTATTTAATACTGGGTTTATCAGTTTGGGTCATGCCGTTATATAAACCCTATACACTTTGATATTTCTTAGATTTTTTTTTTTCCTGGAAGTAAAACAATAAAAGCTGTGATTGAGGAAAACAAATAAACAGGCTCAGGAAGCGCTCCTTTAATCCACTCTTAGCCTTATCACAAAAGGAAGCTCATACTTGGCATATTCAATTGATTGTAAACCATTGTGCCTGTGGAGCCCCCTGTAACAAATTAAGTTACATAATGTTTCCGTAACCTCTCTGATTCTGACCCTTTCTAGCTTTCCTGCCTGTGCATTGTTGCTAGAGTATTATTATTATACAGTATTTATATAGCACTCCAAAAGATAAACGAACGAAACCAGCGCTCTAGTCTTCATACAACCAAGGAGATGCCAAGATGCCAACCGAAGAGGTGCTGCCCTTCTAAGATCGGGAAATCTGACTAGTGAAAAAGAACAGACAAGGGCGCACTCTCATCGTGCATTACCGTGGTAGAACACGTGTTTATTGAATAAAAAGAGGATATATACTCACAAACCAACGTGATTAAAAGCAGTATAAGTGGTCCACAAAGACAGTCACAATACATCTGTGTCTAATGATGCGGATAAGTTGATGCATTTCGGGAGCTGAACCCCCCTCCGCACGATGAGAGTGCACCCTTGTCTGTTCTTTTCCACTAGTATTTATATAGCGCCAAAAGGTTTGCTCAGCGCTGTAGTATTGCCTTCCTAAAGTGGTACTTTCACTAAAGCAGATATTTACTGAACAGCTGTGTTTTTAGATATACAGTATAGCAATTAGATGAGGTACATATGGTTGAACTGGATGGACTTTTGTCTTTTTTCAGCCAGACTAACTATGTAACATAGCAATAGCTTGTAGAAATTCCTCTTTAGTGTGCCTTGTATGTTGTATAGAAATCACGACTTTGCTCCAGCACACCTTCAATTTCCTAACATTTAAGATGCACTCAAGCTAGCACTCTGAACCGGTCCTAGGTGCTGTTCAGCACCGTGGACTGGTTCCTCTGTGTAGTGTGAGTTCTCCTAATCATACCCAGGATTGCTTAGGTGTACAGAGCCTGGGATCACTTGGAACAGTGGTCCTGGGAAAGGTTCACTTGTGATCCAGTACAGTTTGTTGCAGTGTGAGTACAAACCTTGCAGGAGCAATCTGATGGTTGCACTGTTTAAAAAGTTAATCAATACGAGTAAGGGAGATATAAAATAATGTGTAAGGGTGCACTCACACTTGGGCTGGTTTAAATGAAGTCCTCAGGCAGATAGCTTCCACCATAAAATGAGGAAATAACTTGTGCACTCATTATCTGCAGTACATTTTTTTAAATGCGAAATAATTCAAAATCCACCATACCCAAGACACCAAAAAACATATTATTATGAATACATTACCCTCTTTTGTGGTCTACATCAGCTGCCAATATACATTCATTGAACTTTGATAAGTATTTAGTACTACGTTCTTTTATTTGAAAAATTAAATACAAACCTTAATATCAAAAAGCATAAAGCATCATACCAATAATATGTATACGATCAAGACAATGTTTCTTACTCAATTAAAGAGACTCTGCAACTTTGACAAGTCAGCGTAAAGTGACAGGGTCTTTTTAAAGACCACCACCCAACCCAGTTATACTGGTCTTCCCAGTGATTCCTCACAGCTCTTTCTTTTGCTGCAGCTGCCACAAAACACTGATACCTTAGGGTATGGAAGGACTTGTGACATTTTCACATGTAGTGCTCAAGACATCGTCAGGCATCTGTCATGTGATGGAGTCTCTTTAAATGCCTACTGCATTGGGGATTCCACAGTTGTATACTTTGATACTTTTCTGTACATAATTTTACATGAGCAATGTCCCTTTTAAATTCTTTAATAAGATGGCAGCTTACTAAAGGCCTTTATATGCCGATATATCTTCTAACCACAGCATTTTATATATTCACAATATCATTTCCCAATTTAGTACTCACTTGGATCGCTTCTTTATTGAGTTAACTTTTGTTCAAACTTTTTATTGAATTTTCAAGTCAAAGACAAATGTAGTACATTCAAATATATGTCCAGAAAAAAAGAAAGGGGGGCTCGGGTTGCCTCAACGTATGAAGGAGAATGTCATACAAAAACATACATCTGGGAACCGTATGGAGACAATAGAGTATACTACAATGTAAGGGGAGGTAAACCAAAATTATGATCTAAATATGGAAAGCTGCTCCCGAGAGCTACAGATAGGTTCCATGTAAGATAAGGGAAAAAGAAAGCAAAGACAGGATTAGGTAGAAAAGGAGAAGGGGAAAAAGAGGAGACCAAGAGGGGGAATGGGGGGGGCGGGGACGTGGGACTTCCAGGAGAGAGAAGGTAATCTCGGGACTGGACTAGGGTGTGAGAGTTAACTATTATTTAACACTTAACCTTTACTATTTCACAAACTTTTTTCTATATTGTTCTTACTGTACAGGACACCAGGGATGGGTCCTAGATGGAAGGTAAATGTCCCCATTATTTGGGTTGTGATCCCTTTAAGGGGGAAAAAAGAATCAGTTTGGGAGTACCCAGGGATTCTCACCCATGCAGGGTGATGATCCACGGTGATCCAGAAAAAGGGAAAAACTGACTTGTAGTTCTCCCATTTTTGTTAAGCCCTCATATAGGACCTGAAATTCAGAGGCTCAGAGAGGTTTTGGGTGAAAAGGAGCCTTCAACCCTGACTATGTGTATTTTGGACCCAAAAGGGTTAACAAAAGAGGACTGAAAAGAGCAATAAGCAGTCAGCAGGTGTCCGTGAGGTGTTGAGTGGAAGAGGAAACAGTTGTGAGAGGACTTTGAACTATCTGGCTACTGAGACAAGGCCCTAGGCTCCTGTGGCCTTTTCCTTGCCCCCGAAGCAGGCAGGAACCTTCAACCCTAGTGTGGGACTAGTATACTGACAGTGAGCTGTTGTGTTATTTGCTGTATACCAGAGTTATGGACTGTTTTTGTTGATCTCCGCGAGATTTACCCCCTTCCTGACCAGGCCATTTTTTGCAATATGGCACTATGTTACTTTGACAATTGTACGGTCATTCAACACTGTACATAAATGAAATTTATGTCATTTTTGTCCCCACAAACAGCTTTTGTTTGGTGGTATTTAATCACGGCTGCATTTTTTATTAACCGCTTCCATACAGGGCACTTTTAGCCCCTTCCTGCCCAGGCCAATTTTCAGGTTTCAGCGCTCTCACACTTTTAATTGCTTGGTCATACAATATTGTACCCAAACTAAAATTTTATCATTTTCTTCACACAACTAGAGCTTTCTTTTGGGGGTATTTAATCCCCACTGGGGTTTTTATTTTTTGATAAATTAGCAAAAAAAGACCAAAAATTTTGAAAAAAAAAATAGTTTTTCTTTGTTTCTGTTATAAAACTTTGCAAATAAATAATTGTTCTTCATAAATTTAGGCCAAGATGTATTCTATTACATTTTTTTGGTGAAAATAACCCAAATTATTATTTAGTCTGTAGGAAAGTTATAGAGTTCACAAACTATAGGATATATCTGAATATTGATCAATCCTGAAGTACTGACGGCCAATCTAATTTCTTGAGGTCCAAGAATGTCAGAACAGTACAGATATCCCCCAAATGACCCCTTTTTGCAAAGTAGACAGTCCAATGTATTTCATAAGAGGCATGGCGAGTTTTTGGAAGTTGTAATTTTTTTGTCATAATTTTTCTGAAATGAAATTAAAAAAAATTATTTTCGCTATTTTTTTTTTACATACTGTCACCAATGCAGTATAGCGTCATCATATAACTGGCATGGCGGTGATCAGGGACACTGACTGGTGACAGTACGAAAAAAAAAATTGCTAATTTTTTGTATTTTTTTTAATTATTATTTTTTATTACATTTTTTCTCTTTTTTTAAGATTTTTTTTCATATTTCACGATGACCAAAGTAGTATAATGTTACCATAGTAACATTGTACTACTTTGGGGAAGTGATCAGTATTTTTTTTTTTTTACACAATTTGCTTATAGCAAATAATTTCTTTGCTGTAAGCAAGCATTTACCTGAATGAAATCAATTCATTCAGAGTGTTTTTTTTGTGCTTTGCTGTGATTTGGCCACAGCGAATCACATGACACAGATGGGCTGTGATTGGCCCAGCTTGTGCATGTAACCGCTGTGACCAATCACAGCTAGACACATTTGTATACAATGGATGGCATGAAAGGAAGCCATCCATTGTATACAACTGTGACATGCTGTGATTGGTCACAGCAGGTCACATACATGGTACTGGCAACGGGGGCGGTACACAGATCTGTCATCGGCCATGTCCGAGGTACACGGCCGGTGACAGATCACGCAATATGCATGCCTGGAAGGATGCCATATGGCGTCCACCAGGAGGGACGAGCTAAGGAAATCAAAGGGTTAACTGTGTGCCTAGTCAGTGTTTTGTATAATGTGTTATGTGCTTTTACTAAGGGAGGTGATGGATCTTATTCCTGACCCAGGATCCATCACTACCCCCCCCGGGCGAATGGAACTTTACCTTGTTTACATAGGCAGAGCTCAGTGCTGTGTCTCTGCCTGATCAGACATCCGTTGCTATTCACAGCAGAAGCGTGAGTATCCATAGCAGAAACAACACGCCTTAGATGGTAGTGCACAATTACGTTTATATACAGGATTTTACACAGGAGGACTGCCTTGTAGCAGTATATTTGCTATGAGGACGTGCTAAAATGGTTAATTTTTTGAAGAAAGCTGTTTTTGTTTGCCTTGGTTTTTTGGAATTAAAATAAAGACTGTTTACTTTTACAAGTGGCTGGCTAGTGTTCCAATTCCCACAGATTGCCTTACATGATTGTTTGTATCTATAAAAAATATTTTTCTTTTTCTAAGCCAGATTTTGTGTTCTGTTACATTGGTACATTCCTTTTAATTTAACCTGTGTGGACATCAATTTACATTACTTTCTGCAATAATTGATGCAACGTAATCTCATTATTTATCTCTCTCTGGAATAGTATAGAAAAAGTATATGTCTACATACATTATCTTTGGAGCAAAATACAGTCAAAATGACCATGTGTAGATCTAATTTTTAACTGGCAGATACCTTTGAATCCTGTCACCAGATCCTTCATGACATCTGTTAATAATATATGCTGGTAACTGGTTTATTTTCTTTTTAGTATGAATATCTCTTATGCTTTCCACAATGTGGATTCTCAACTCCCTCTTGGTTTTATGTACATTGTATAGGTCACAAGTGAATTATACCTAATATACAAGTTTCATAGATCTACAGCTCAATACTACATTTAATAAAATGTGTTTGGTACCACTGAAAGTATAATATTCTCTGCTTCTACCATTTTTATATACTGAGCATTTTAGACCACTTTTCGATCCCTTTTTACCCTGATGAATCCTGCCTAATGGGTCTTTCATATACCTTTGTGCCTAAAGAACATTCACTCTTGTCAGGCATATAATGCAAATTCTGAGATCTTTTTAAAATTTTTAGAATGAAAAGAATAGAATGTCATATCCCTATGTTATCCATAAAATGCTTGCTTTTTCTCCTGGGAAATGTTTTTGAAAGGGGGTTCCTCCCCGTACTGGGGGAACACTTTTAGGCTACGTTCACACTAGCTTTGTCAGCAGGCATCAGACAGGTGTGTGGGAAGCGTTTTTAACGCTTCTCAAATGCCTCTGAAAATTCTGCACATGGCAGCACATGGTGCTGTTCACAAGGAAGCGTTAGCATCGCATCCTGGAAAAACTGACGCCTCGGGTCAAGTCAGGAGGAGTTGAAGCCTCCCATTCAAGTCTATGGTGCCACTCCGCAAATGCATAGCAGGCGGTTGCGAGGCATTTGCGGAGCGTTAATACCATTTAAACTTCATTATAGGAGTTTGTGATGCGGTTTTAATGCTTGGCAAACACCTATCAACCGCCTCAAAACCGCGCAGAGGGCGTTTTGGGAGCATTTGCGGAGCATTAAGAACGCTTCACAAATGCCTGTCTAACGCCTGTCAAATGCTATAGGGGCATTTGGTAAGAGTTAGAAATAAAGTCAAGTGTGAACGAGCCCTTAGGGACAAATCAAATTCCGAACCCAGTGGTGAAGTGGCGGACATCGGAAAACATGCCCGTGCGAAGTGATGTGACATAAAGGTAAATCTGTATATGATTTTATGAATGATGTAAAGATTCGATATATGTGTGTGATTAGCATTACTATCTTAGATGAGATATTCCTATGAGGTGTACATACAGGTGAAACTCGAAAAATTAGAATATTGTGAAAAAGTTCATTTATTTCAGTAATGCAACTTAATGAGATAGACTCATTACATGCAAAGCAAGATAGTTCAAGCCGTGATTTGTCATAATTGTGATGATTATGGCTTACAGCTCATGAAAATCCCAAATCCACAATCTCAGAAAATGAGAATATTGTGAAAAGGTGCAATATTCTAGGCTCAAAGTGTCCCACTCTAATCAGCTAATTAAGCCATAACACCTGCAAAGGGTTCCTGAGCCTTTAAATGGTCTCTCAGTCTGGTTCAATAGGAATCACAATCATGGGAAAGACTGCTGACCTGACAGTTGTGCAGAAAACCATCATTGACACCCTCCATAAGGAGGGAAAGCCTCAAAAGGGAATTGCAAAAGAAGTTGGATGTTCCCAAAGTGCTGTATCAAAGCACATTAATAGAAAGTTATGTGGAAGGGAAAAATGTGGAAGAAAAAGGTGCACAAGTAGCAGGGATGACCGCAGTCTGGAGAGGATTGTCAGGAAAAGGCCATTCAAAAGTGTTGGGGACTTTAACAGGGAGTGGACTGAGGCTGGAGACAATGCATCAAGAGCCACAACACACAGACTATCCTGAACATGGGCTTCAAATGTCGTATTCCTCTTGTCAAGCCGTTCCTGAACAACAAACGACATCAGAAGCGCCTTACCTGGGCTAAAGAAAAACAGACCTGGTCTGTTGCTCAGTGGTCCAAAGTCCTCTTTTCTGATGAGAGCAACTTTTGCATCTCATTTGGAAACCAAGGACCCAGAGTATGGAGCAAGAATGGAGAGGCACACACTGCAAGATGCTTGAAGTCCAGTGTGAAGTTTCCACAGTCTGTGTTGATTTGGGGAGCCATGTCATCTGCTGGTGTTGGTCCACTGTGCTTCTTTAAGTCCAGGGTCAATGCAGCCATCTACCAGGAGATTCTGGAGCACTTCATGCTTCCTTCCGCAGACAAGCTTTATGGAGATGCTGACTTCATTTTCCAGCAGGACTTGGCACCTGCCCACACTGCCAAAAGCACCAAAACCTGGTTCAATGACCATGGGATTACTGTGCTTGATTGGCCAGCAAACTCGCCTGACCTGAACCCCATAGAGAATCTATGGGGCATTGCCAATAGAAAGATGAGAGACATGAGACCGAAAAATGCAGAAGAGCCGAAGGCCGCTATTGAAGCATCCTGGTCCTCTATAACACCTCAGCAGTGCCACAGGCTGATAGCTTCCATGCCACGCCGCATTGAGGCAGTAATTGCTGCAAAAGGGGCCCAAACCAAGTACTGAGTACATATGCATGCTTATACTTTTCAGAGGTCTGATATTGTTCTATGTACAATCCTTGTTTTATTGATTGCATGTAATATTCTAATTTTCTGAGATTGTGGATTTGGGGTTTTCATGAGTTGTAAGCCATAATCATCACAATTATGACAAATCACGACTTGAACTATCTTGCTTTGCATGTAATGAGTCTATCTCATATATTAGTTTCACCTTTTAAGTAGCATTACTGAAATAAAGGAACTTTTGCATGATATTCAAATTTTTCGAGTTTCACCTGTACATCCTTGAAAAAGTGAATGCTGTTCCATTGTGTTGGATGAACTGTTATATGTGCAAGAAATTGATATGTGATTTAGAAGAAATACATGAATACATAGTCAGTAACATATATATATGGTACAACTTTGTGTCCATAGGGATATCTTATAGATGTACGCTCTGGCTGAATGTGTATTCTCTTTTTAAAGAATCAACAAGCTCTTTTTTATGTGATACAGTCCAATTAATGAAGTGTTTTAAAACTATTTCAATGTTTATTTGAGGTAAATTGGCTCTAAAGACAGAACATTTTTTTTCCTTAATGCATTCCCTGCATTAAGGTAACCTACTGTATGTCCCAGCATTTATATCTCCCCTTCACTAGTTTATACTTACCTGAATCCTATATCAGTTAAGTGCTGTGCCCGGCTGCTGTGCCACTGGTTTCCTCTCACTCAGAACACAGAGGCAGCAGTAGACTTGATGCTGCTGCTGTCATGCTGTGTATGTCTATGGATGCACACAGTCCAGCTCAGGAGCAAGCCCACACATGTGACCCCATAGCAAGAGGCTTGCTATGGAGGTGCACGAAGAAGAGGGGTAGCCTGGAGCACTGGCAGGGGACTGCAAAAGAGGGTCTACACTATGCAATACCATTGCACTGAGCAATTAAGTATAGACCTCTTTTTTATTTCATGAAAAAACAATTATAGTTTTTGCAATCACTTTTTGGGTTGTATTTTTTTTTCTTTTAACCACTTCCCAACCGACCGTTGTATATAAACGACCGGACGGTGGCACTGCAGTGTCAGGTGGCCATTTATAAACGGCCTCCCCGCACCCTGCTTGTGCGCGCTCCCCGGGAGCACGCAGCACCACGATCCAGTGCCCGCTGTGTCTTCCGGACACAGTGAAACACTGATCGTCGGACGGGACCTCTGTACGAGGTCCCGATCATGTGATCACTGATTGACCAATCAGTGATCACATGCAAAGTAGTAAGCAAGATGTCACTTCTGACATCATTGCTTACTACGTATGAAATCTGTGAATGATCGCAGAGGTCACATGGTACAAAGCTATTCACAACAGCCTTGTACCATGTGACAAGCTGTGACCAATCACAGCTCAGTCAGTAGTTCTCAATGGCTGCAAGAATGCAGACAGAGAGAAAGAGAAATGATTGCTTTTACATCCTATACTGGTGTAAAAGCAATCCGTGTAAAAAAAAAAAAAAAAAAAATCTTCATCACCCCCCAAAAGTAGTAAAGTGTCACCATGTGTCAAATAATAAAATAAATAATAATATTAAAAAAAAATGTTTAGAAATTATAATTTTTGGTTATAAACTAATTTGGCTTTTTTTTTTTTTTTACTAAAAAGATAATGGAATAAATTTTGGCCAAGATTTATGATGAAATATTATTTATTTGCAAAATTTTATAAGAAAAACACTTTTTTTCAAAATTTTTGGACATTTTCATTTACATAGCAAAAAAAATAAAATCCCAGCAGTGAATAAATACCACCAAAATAAAGTTTTATCTGTCTCAAAAAAATGGTAAACAATTCATATGGGTACAGTGTTGCATGACCGCGCAATTGTCATTCAAAGTGTGATAGCACTGAAAGCTGAAAATTGCCCTGGTCAGGAAGGGGGTAAAAGTGTCTGGACTGGATGTGGTTAAAGAGAATATATACACTTAATAGATGGATGTTAGGCTGGGATTTTGAGGATATATGTGACTGTTTTAAAACCTTTTTAATTTAGGTAATTTTTACTGAAATTTAAACTAGTTCCAGAAGTGAGGTACACAGATCACAGTTATACAGTATGATATGTGCCTTGTCTGGCAACTCTAATGCAATATAGAGGTATGATCTTCTAGTAGTTCCAGTAGAGTGCCTATAGTTGTCTTGAACTTCTGTCAATACTATGAACCTGGGGGGAAGGACAGGGTGGGTGATAGGGAGGGGGATAAGTATATTAAAATACAAACTGGGGTAAGCAAGATACCGGTCCAAATAGCATAACGTACTCCGTTGTCAGTTGGGCTATCAGAATTGAACAGTACATTTAGGATTATGAGATCATAAGGAGCATCTATAGACAAATTTAGTATAGGAGAGGTTAAGAGCCAACCTCTTTTCCATTTTGCATTGATAATTTAAATCCATGACTGTCGCTGAATATTGTTTGTGATGTGAAAAATGTCCACACCCTGGTAATGTTGATTATAAGCAGGTGGATTATAATACTTTTAGAACTGGGAGGAAATTTTTCCAGATCAACATGAAATAATGTTATATTGGGGTTAGGGCTAATTGGTCTTCCAATTATTTCAGAAATTGTTCCAGAAGGATCTAATTGATTTGCAGGACCACATAAGGTGTAGTAGGGATCCTGATTCACCACAGTGGCACCAACAATGTGGTGGGTGGATAGGATAGATTTTTGAAAGTCTTACAGGCATTAAATACCATTGATGGAGGAGTTTCAAATATGACTCCCAGTGGGTGGTACTATGGGAGGATCTGGATGTAAATAAGAAAGGCCTTCTGCCAATCTTGGTCTGAGATATTTTGACCTAGTACCATTTTCCATTTATTCAAAGAGGATGTTCTAGGGGTGAATTTCAGACTGGTGAGATAGGAGGAAGAAAGGGAAATCCCTTTACCTGGATATTTGGGGTTGTTGAAATATTGAAAAAAGGTAACAGGAGGGTGGTATTAGGGGGAACCTTGCTAAAATGGATACAATAGCTAATCCTCATATAAGTAAAGAGGTCTGAGGGAGGTAGGGAGAATTTTTTAGTAAGTATTGGAAAGAAGCTAGTTTATTATCCATGTGAAGATCTAGTAGTGTGTGTATACCACATTGTTTCCATGAAGTGTTTTAAAACCTTTTTATAATTACTAATGGCATTGCAAAAATATTTTTTGGCAATGCAGCCAAATATATATGGCACAGATTGATTTAATTTGTGTGGGAAAGAATTTTGTACGAAACCATAAAGTGATATTAAACCCAAAACCAAAAATGTAATAAAATGGAGCTTAACAATCCTTACATGTGGTGGCTGCTGTTTTATTTTTTTAGACTTTTTTCATTTATTTTCACCTGGTGATCGAAACATAATTGTTGCCAATTTTCAACTTTTTTTTATTGTCGGTCCAGCAAAAGTGGCAGTTAGCGTTTACAGACCAACCATTTACCACTGACAGGTGTGCTTACAATGGTCAATTTTTATTCACTTATGTAAAGCCTTTATTTAAAAAAAAAAAGAAAAATGTTACTGCAACTGCTTTAAAAGTGTTAGCTGAAGTTTGGCTTTCATTTGTTAGTCAAGTGCATCTAAATCTGCTAGTGCATCTATACTCTCCTCTACCCAGATTGAGAACACTGCTGTCCACAGGTGTCTCCATTTCCCCATTAGTGGGATGGAGAGACCTCAAAACAAGAAGTATGTTAATGGTCAGATCACCATATGATAATAAAGGAACCCCCCCCCCCCTTAAAAAAAAATCTAATCCCCTTGCTCTGTGTGCAGTTTGATTAGATAAGGTTATATTATCTTATCCATATTATTCATTAATTCTGTGTACATTTGTCCTGAAAAAAGAAAAAGGTGGTACTGTGATTTTGAGGACAGACCCAAGGAAATAGGTTTCCTGGGAGGTTTGCAGTGGTATAGTACTGTATTAAAGAAAAATGTTAAATTTCCATCAGCCTTGCCCTAATCCTATACGGCTTCTTTCAGGCGGTACAGGGTCCATTGGGTCTCAGCATAATCACATCATGTGGTGACACTTGTTTTGTGACCATTTACTACTATGTTTGTGAGTATAATTTTATTGAGTTTTTAATAACCTGATCCTTGGATAATGCACTCTCTGATTGTTTATGTTAGTGCCATCACCATGTGTCAAACCCATGCCCTCATGCAAAGCAGATCTCATCACATGCTGGACCCCTTTAGTGTGCACATATCTGTCCTACACTGTTAAGCATTTTTGTGTTCTTGTGTTGGTGTTGTAAACCCATCACCTTTCATTTGTTTCCTAGGTTGATGAGGATCCTTCTTAAAAGAATATCTAGTCCTCTGTGAGAAAGAAGATGAAAGCCATGGATACTTTCTCTGCCTGTTTATGAGAAACTACTGTTACATACTTCCTTTGTTTAACTGGGGGGTTGACCACTTCTAGGCTCTCCTTTCTGAAAATACTGATTTATCATGCCAAAATATTTTTTCTTTGTTACCAAGTATTAAAGCATTCTAATTGCTCTTTAAGTTGTTCCGGAGGATCAGGTATAAGAACAGGATCAGGATCAACATGCAGGTACATGGTGCACAGATCAGAGACACATAAGCAAAACAACAAGACCAGGGGGAGTAGCACAGGAAGAGCTAAATATCCTCCCAGCAATCAGCATCAGGTGATGACTAATTAGTAGGAGCTGCTGGCTGCTGAGAGACACCCACTGGTGGACACCAGAACTACAACCTACAATTTTGGGATCGACAGTACCACCAGCTGTGAACCCATTCCTGACTAGGGGTGGACTGACCATTGGGGAACTTGGGCACTGCCCAAGGGCCCGGGGTCAGTAGGGGGCCCCATGAGATGTCCCTGGTACCTTTCATAGGCTTTTTTGGGTGTGGTTTGAGTGTGGGCGAGGACACAGGGGCCCCATGATCCCGTATTGCCCGGGGGCCCCATGAGTTGTCAGTCTGCCCCTGTTCCTGATATAACTATCTACTCCTGCACGTCTTTTTTCATTAAGGGTTCCCCCTGATGATACATTCCCTCCTTATTGCCTAGCAGATAGGGTGGGAAGGCATCAGCAAAGCTAGAAGGGCCACAATGCAGCATGGGGGGCCTACCAGACATAAAGGTATAGAACGTTTTTACACAAATCCATCCATGAACTGCCGAATGGTTGTTGAATCTCTAACACCTGTAAATCAAAGCAGTATGATCCAGCCTGCAGCTTGGTTCATTCATCTCTATCAGCAAATTAAATATCAGCCCTTTCTTGCCATAATGAACTATTCTGGCCACAGAAATGAAGTCAGTTGGGTGATGGAACATTCCAGGTAAACATGCTGTGTTTTTGTGCTATGGAAAATCAGAAGCTCATGATGCACTGAAACGAATACACCTGGAACTCATTACTATACCTTGATCAAAGACATGCAGATCTTTTTCCTTTTGCATTTTATTTCACATTTATAATCTTTGTCCCAGCTGTACCAGATCCTGAGCATTCTCAAGTCAGTGTGCCTTGATCTACTATGAAGTGTATTGAACAGGTGGAATTGAATTCAAAACCCATTTTCAGGCTTTGTGCCTCCCTCAGACCTCCTTCCCTTCTTGCGACACCCACCAGCAGTCATACTTTTTTCTACTTACTTTTTATTGATGAGTTTTGGACAGTCATGTGACACACTGGGTCTCACATCAATGTCATTCTCTGCATGAATATTCTGTGAGTGCAGGGTTCACTGTACCATGCACATGGGAGGGGAACAAAGCCAGTTTTCTGTGTTAGGTGTTATTCAACCCATATGATCATATGGTGGCGAAGAAGAGGTACTGCAGGGAACAGCTCTAGACTCAAGGTAATTATCACAGCCAAGAGTTAGACTTAATTCTATTATTAAAGTGTATGTAATTGCAAATTTTTTTCCTTAATGCATTCTCTAAATTAGGGTAAAAAAACCTTCCATGATTAGTTCTCAATCAGTCCCCCCTAAATACTTACCTGAGCCTGATCTCGCTCTAGCACTGTGCCCGACAGCAGAAGTGCTGCTTTCTCTGTCTCCTCACAGGATCCAGAGGCAACAATAGGAGCCATCAGCTCCTGTTGATGTCAATTAAATCCATTGAGGAGGGAATAGGGGGGTGGCTGAACCATGCTGGGTGAAGCTTATGCTGACATCATCACGCTGGCCCATGTAGCGGAGGAGGTGTTTTTTTACATGTGATTATCTTGATCTTTTGTGAGTAGCCTTTTTAGAATTATATCTTCCAATAAATCTGGCAGTTTTATGCTATGAGACCTGTTACCTGTGTTTTTTGCCATATGTATGGTGATCTGAGAATGGGAAAGGTGACTGGATGTAGCTTCCGCGGATGGCCCTGAGTCTTTCCTGGCCTCTGTGAGATGATTGCTGCAGCATTTTTCTGGTGCCTGTGAGTAAGTTTAGATCTAACTATAATTTGGGGGGGTTGATCATTGGTAAGAGGCAGAATTTGACAGTGGTAGTGGACCTTACCTGGGGGAACACATGGAGTCTCAGAGGCTTCCTTATGTACGTTTTGGTTGAGAAATTATACAGTGGACTTTAATTTTGCACATTTATGATTTTTTTCTCTTTGAGGTGCATATATATTTGGTTTACACAATTAAAGGGACAGAGCAACAAAATATTTTTAATATAGACACACAGAGCCGGACTTCGGATTGAGTCTGCAACATCTCCCCCCAAAGGATCGAATTGGTCAAATTGGGAGCATCACATTTGAAATTCTGTTTATGGCCATCCTAAATTTTTTATGAAGTTGTCTTTTCACTATAATGTGTGTGTTTAACCAGACTGTTTACCAGCATGTCTGACAGGGGTTGTGTTATAAAAACAAATCATAATAAATAGCTTTTTTTTTTGTCTTATCATGAGTATTAACCTCATCACAGCAGCTGGGTGGGCTGACAGTTCTGGCAAATGGTCCAGGAGAACTCTGGCAAAGAACTCACAAAATGAATTACAAGCTATGTGTCATAGAGGTGGAGCTCCATTAAGAGAGATGTATAACAGAGCTGGAATGTACTGTAAGAGGAAAATATACAATGTAAGTAGTTTTTCCCCTGTTATAATGTAAAGTTTATTTTTCATATTTAAAATACAGTTTCTCAGATCATGGAACAAGAAGGGTAAGGACAGGAGAAATTATGGAATGCAGACAGGGTCGTTGATTTTAACAGAAAAGAATTTGTGAACTTTTCCATACTCTTAAAAAATATCATCAACTTGTTAGATTTTGGGACTCTACTAGCCGCCTTTAGAAATCAAAGTGCTCTATGGAATAGAGAATTATGACACCAAATCCATGGACATATTATGAATTGGTGGAGTGTACTCCTGTCTGCCATTAACCTGCAGCAGTTAATCAGACATGGGGTCTCTGGATTATAGAGGTAGCTGGGTACATTCTCTGTAGGTGCAAGTACACACCACAAATTGTCTACTTGTAAGGTCACAGCAGAGGCATGCTGCAAAAGCTCCTCCTTTGACACCAGGTAATAGTCAGCACAAGGGGCAGAGGGATTTAGTCTCAAAAGAGAAACAGTCCTCCTAAAAGAGGCCCAAGTGCTCCTCTGATGTCACTTGGCAATAAGTATAGATTTTGTATAAAGATATACACATTAGACCAAAAACTGAGGCTGCATGAGGGACAGAGGGCTTTGGTCTCAAAAGAGAGATAGTCCCTTCAAATGAGGGACAATTGGGAGCTCCTCTGATATCACTTGGAAATAGGTATAGATTTTGTTCACTGTTAATAGTGCCTTAACAAAAAGATTTCTCCTAATTTTCTGTGGCACTTTCAAAGAATGATCTGAGAACTTGACTAACCCTGGCAAAAATGTTGTCCACCTGCCTATCGCCTTTACTAGCTACTGCAATAACTTGTTTTCATTTACCTGATGCCCACTTGGATCATTGCTTATTCCATGACTCTGCCTGAATGCGCTTGACTTTTTCTATGATTCACTCTTTTATGAATGCATTTTCTATAGTTACCATAAGGGCACCTTGGGAGCATCACTGGGCAAAACCTAAACCATAGCTCCCACCTGTGCTTTATATGGAGGGACTGCCCTCCTTCAAGACCATATCCCTTCATCCCTCGTGCAGCCCTAGCTGTCCCTTGATTTGATCTGATGTGTAAATTTTTAAGCAAAAATTTACTATTTTATCATTACTGCAGGGTTATGCTGCACTAGACATTTTATTCAACCTCTACATTACTGAATTTGTTATTTTTAAATGCCAGTATAAAGGAAAAATAGAGATTTAAAAAAAAAACAACTTGTGTGCTGTTGCCAATTATTTTCTGCATGTTAGATCTTTGTTGTCCATGTAACCAGAGCTGTAGCAAGGATGTGTTCTTTCCCTCATGGTACAGTATGTGCAAGAAAGGTATCATTTCAGAAAGTTGGGTGGTATACCTATACCTCTTTGTTGGATTTCCACAGTGATATTGCACCCCCCAGCATTCAAATTAACTAGGTTCCAAAGGCACATGTCTATTAACCCCATGGACAACTATTGCTGATTATAGCTTACAGGGAAAACAACTTATTAACTCTCTAAATGGAGTTGTATCATTGAAGTTGATCAGTCTATTGTCAATTTTTCAAGCCCTGGTTCACACGTGAGTATTTTGGCGTACGTATGCCCTACACTAAGTAAAACCGACATACAATAGTTATGGGGTCCACACTGACACTGATGCTAGAGGTACCCATAACAACCAATCAGTTTCCTTCCTGCATTTGTAAAAGAAAACTGGCTACCTATTATTACAACTATCTCAATTTTTTTTTTTATTCAATTCCTATGTGGTTAGTAAATTAAGATATGTACAGGTCAGTATACAGACACCAAGCATTCTGGCAGCTCCCTGCTGTGAAATCTCAGTAGACAATTCTCTTATGCTATATTAAGAACTGAGTCTATGCATGTAACATTAGGTGGCATCTAGTGACAGATATATGAAGACGAGGTGACATCTGCACGCAGGGGGAAAACAAACCACAATTTCAAATACAGACTGTAATTTTAAACAGTGCGGCAAGTCAAAGAGCAAGTGTCTGTTTCTGATTAGCTGCTACAAGCCTTCCCAGCAGCTCGATGCTTCTGTATATTGAGATGTTTATCGTTGTGGAAAAATTTAGGCACTTACAGTTGCAAGAAAAAGTATGTGAACCCCTTGGGATTACGTGGAGTTTTGCATGAATTGGGCATAAAATGTGCTCTGAACGTCATTTAAGTCACAACAATAGAAGAACACAGTCTGCTGAACATAATACTACACAAACATTAGATGTTGCCATGGTTTAATTGCACATAACATGTAAGCATTCACAGTGCAGGGAGGAAAAAGTATGTGAACCTTTGGACTTAATAACTGGTTGACCCTCCTTTGGCAGCAATATCCTCAACCAAACGTTTCCTGTAGTTGCAGATCAGACCTGCACAACGATCTGGAGTAATTTTGGACCACTCCTCTTCACATAACTGTTTCAGTGTAGCAATATTCTTTGGATGTCTGGTGTGAATCGCTCTCTTAAGGTCATGCCACAGCATTTCAATTGGGTTGAGGTCAGGACTGTGACTGGGCCACTCCAGAAGGCGAATTCTGTGCTGTTGCAGCCATTGTTTTGTTGAATTACTTGTATGCTTTGGGTCATTGTCCTGTTGCATCACCCATCCTCTGCGGAGCTTCAGTTGGCGGACAGATGGTCGTACGTTTTCCTGCAAAATGTCTTGATAAACTCTGGAATTCATTTTCCCATCAATGACAACAATCCGTCCAGGCCCTGAGGCAGCAAAGCAGCCCCAAACCATGATGCTCCCTCCGCCATGTTTTACAGTGGGGATGAGGTTTTGATGTTGGTGTCCTGTGCCTTTTTTTCACCACACATAGTGTTGTGTGTTCTTCCCAAACAACTCAATCTTGGTTTCATCTGTCCACAGTATATTTTGCCAGTAGTGCTGTGCAACATCCAGGTGCTCTTTTGCAAACTTCAAACGTGCTGCAATATTCTTTTTGGACAGCAATGGCTTCCTCCCTGGTGTCCTCCCATGTACTTCATTCTTGTTTAATGTTTTCCTTATTGTAGATATGTCAACAAAAATGTTAGCATGTGCCAGAGATTTCTGTAGGTCTTTAGCTGACACTCTGGGATTCTTCTTTACCTCATGCAGCATTCTGCGCTATGCTCTTGCAGTCATTTTTACAGGACAACCACGCCTAGGGAGAGTAGCAACAGTGCTAAACTTTCTCCATTTGTAGACAGTCTGTCTTACCGTGGACACATGAACATCAAGGCTTTTGGAGATACTTTTGTAACCTTTTCCAGCTTCATGCAAGTCAACAATTCTTGATCGTAGGTCTTCTGAGAGCTCTTTTCTGCGAGGCATGGTTCACATCAGACAGTGCTTCTTGAAACCAGTAAACCCAAAACAGGTGTGTGTTTTTTAAGGGCAGGACAGCTGTCAGCAACACATCCAATATCATCACACTAATTGGAGTCAAGGCTGGCTCACTCCTGGCTCCAATTAGCTCTGGGAGAAGTCATTAAGCTAGGGCCTCACATACTTTTTCCTCCCTGCACTGTGAATGTTTACATGTTATGTGCAATTAAACCATGGCAACATCTAATGTTTGTGTAGTATTATGTTCAGCAGACAGTGTTCTTCTATTGTTGTTACTTAAATGACGTTCAGAGCACATTTTCTGCCCAATTCATGCAAAACT
Organism: Staurois parvus; assembly: GCF_062004578.1. NCBI lineage: Eukaryota > Metazoa > Chordata > Amphibia > Anura > Ranidae > Staurois > Staurois parvus. The sequence goes on from NW_028318886.1 coordinate 3,705,000, forward strand.
CCACGTAATCCCAAGGGGTTCACATACTTTTTCTTGCAACTGTATATATACCACTGCACACAATGCAGATTTCTTCCTATATATTAATGTGTCTTACGTTTACAAAAGATTCTTGCTTTGTAAGGATTTTCTTTGCATGCATCTCTTTATAACGTTGTATACACTATATTGCCAAAAGTATTGGGATGCCTGCCTTTACACACACATGAACTTTAATGGCATCCCAGTCTTAGTCCGCAGGGTTCAATATTGAGTTGGCCCACCCTTTGCAGCTATATAACAACTTCAACTCATCTGGGAAGGCTGTCCACAAGGTTTGGAGTATGGTTTTGTCTATGGGAATGTTTCACCATTCTTCCAGAAGCGCTGTTGTGAGGGCAGGCACTGATGTCGGACCAGAAGGCCTGGCTCACAGACTCCGCTCTAATTCATCCCAAAGGTGTTCTTGTTGAGGGGTCAGGACTTTGTGCAGGCCAGTCAAGTTCCTCCACCCCAAACTCGCTCATCCATGTCTTTATGGACCTTGCTTTGTGCACTGGTGCGCAGTCATGTTGGAACAGGAAGAGACCATCCCCAAATTGTTCCCACAAAGTTGGGAGCATGAAATTGTCCAAAATGTCTTGGTATGCTGACGTCTTAAGAGCTCCCTTCACTGGAACTAAGGGGCCATGCCCAACCCCTGAAAAACAACCCCACACCATAATCCCCCTTCCACCAAACTTTACACTTGTCACAATGCAGTCAGGCAAGTAACCTTCTCCTGGCAACTGCCAAACCCAGACACGTCCATCAGATTGCCAGACAGAGAAGTGTGATTCATCACTCTAGAGAACACATCTCCACTGCTCTAGAGTCTAGTTGCGGCTTTGCATTGTGCTTAGTGATGTAAGGCCTGGATGCAGCTGCAAAGCCATGGAAACCCATTCCATGGAGCTCTATACACACTGTGCTAATCTGAAGGCCACACAAAGTTTGACTCTGCAGACAGTTGGCGACTTCTGCGCACTGTGTGCATCAGCATATGCTGGCCCTGCTCTGTCATTTTACATGGCCTATCATTTCATGGCTGAGTTGCTGTTGTTCTAAGTTGCTTTCACTTTGTTATAATACCACTAACAGTTGGCCGTGGAATATTTAGTAGTAAGGAAATTTCATGGATGGACTTATTGCACAGGTGGCAACCTATCATAGTACCACACGTGAATTCACTGAGCTCCTGAGAGCGACCCATTCTTTCACAAATGTTTGTAGAAGCAGTCTGCATGCCTAGGTGCTTGATTTTATACACCTGTGGCCAGGGAGGTGATTGGAACACCTGAATCCAATTATTTGGAGGGGTGTCCCAATACTTTTGGCAATATAGTATATGTTCATCTACTGTATATATACAGTAAATGGCATGCTTCCACAGTTTAAATGGAAACAACCATGGATGTAAAAAAAAGAGAAAAAAAAGCTCAAAGGCATATCACCTTTAATGAATCAAGAGTTGCCTCAAGAACAGATCTGGTTAAAGATAAGAATATAATATGCTTCAATAAAAGAAGATACTTCTGGTCTTGATGATTGTTCAAAGAACCTTCTTTCCATTGTGTGTAAAGCTGCCGAAAGGACTTCGACATCCAACAAACGTGTGATACCAGCATCCCCAAATGAGGTCTGTAGTTCCTCTCTGTATCCTTTACATGACGCCAAGAATCCAAACAGACAAGCAAGCATGTTGTATGTGAAGATCCTTTGGGTGGCTTTTTGGGACACAGTAGCTGTATGTAAGCTATCCATGACCCAACAAATGGAAGCACTGTGGCAAATCTGAGTATTGTTTGTTACAGTAATTTATGTAGAAATATGATACCAAGAATATCCAGTTGTTGGAGACAATCATTATCACATGGAGAAAATTTCTAACTTCAAAAAAACTGCTTTGGGAATAGCCAATTGTTCCCTTTCAAGCCTGTGGCCATGTGTTGCTTGAATAGCCTAGTAAAGAAAGGGCTGGTGTCTAACAGATCTGCAGCAGTGAGCCAGTAGTACAGCTGGAGCTGTATTTTCTTGGAAAACAGATAACACATTTTAAACAGATAAAAGGTACAGTTCATACATCTAACTGTACATCCACTGGTGTACAGTACATATAAAGCCTAATATTATAAAGTCATTTATCTCAAATGGCATAGAACTGGTTCAGGCTTTTTGTCCATTATCAGTGTAGTGTATAGAAACTACGGCTTCCATGGCATAAGGGTGAGGTTTGGGTTGACTGCTGCATGGATTGGAGGCGAAAACTTTGGGTTTGAACATCACGGTCCTGGAAAATATATGAACAGATTTCCTGGGATATATTTTTAAACCACAATGCACTGCATTTTGAACTATGGCCAACAGTGTCCAATTTTAGCTGTTTTGTTCATAGCAAACTTTTTTGGCTTCCCTTTAAAAAAAATTTATTTTGTTTCAGGGGCAGTATTTTGGGGTTTTAATTTTTTAGTGTGTATATTGATTTTTATTTTATGTTGATAAGGTCTATTTTAGGTTAAACTGCTTTTTGCAACAACTCTGCTCTTAAAAAGAAGTAGTTATTTGTTTCAAGGTGGTATTTTGATATTTTCAGTTCCTTTGGGGGTTTCTTTATTTATATTTAATGTAGATAGGGACTTTTGGGGGTACTCAAAGTACAGCATTCATTTATATAATTTGTTCTTGGAGCTGCATTTTATTTGCTACAAGATGATGCATCTTTTGAAATAAACAAAGAAGTGCAATAACAGTGTGCTCCTAAACTACTGTAACTTAAATGATATAAATCACATTTACCGCACCCACTATCCCAAAGGAAAAAATACAAGTTATGCATACATTGGTTGGGCCAGGGGCGAACTGACCATTTGGAAACTCGGGCACTGCCCGAGGGCCCAGGGTCAGAAGGGGGCCCCATGAGATGCCCCTGGTACCTTTTTCATAGGCTTTTTTGAGTTTGGGCAAGGACACAGGGGCCCCATGATCCCCTATTGTCTGGGAGCCCCATGAGTTGTCAGTCAGCCCCTGGGTTGGGCCTATTATTCCTGATAAAACTGTCCTGCTTTTGGCCAGTTTACCCTGCTGTATTCTATGAAATATTTGTGTGGCAAACCCCCTGCCTGTGCTCTTAGTCTCTGAATTTGGGCCTTACTATGCTTGTTAAAATTGTCCTGCTGCTAGCCATTATTATACTGCTGTATTATCTGCAGGCTCCTTATTCTTGTAGTAAAACATCTGCTTGGACTCACTCTCTCTAGTTAATTTTGGTCAATTCTACCCAATTAAAAATGTTCTACTACTGGCCAATTTACTTGGCTGTATCATCTGCAGACTCTTAAAGCGTAATTCCACTGAAATGAAAAAAATATAATATAGCATATACAATTGATACACAAGTCATATTGTAATTGAATGTTATTAAAAATACCTTTCCTTCTCAATCTGCAGTGCTATAATTTTCTGTAAAATTCAATGCAATATGGCAACCTGGAGGCATTCTGAACACATTTCCTGCTTGTCTGATTATTTTACTGATTTTTGCTGACGTCTGCACTAAGCTACAAGTCAGATTTTGAGCATCCCTTGCAACAAAAATGTAATTTTGGTGAGATACTCCAAAAGAGAAATTATGTCTAAAGGGATGCAGATCCTGAAACTTTCCTCATTAAAGCCCTGCAAGTGCAGCAGCTGATCGATAATTATAAAATTACTCATACAGATTCACTCTGCACATGGACACAGACAAACAAACAGCTATTTTTTCAGAATAAAAAAGATAGGAATCTGTAACAAAGTTTGTTAGAATCCCCACAATGTACATTCCAGAGGGGAATATTTTCTCCTTAAAATGTTATTAAACCTGTAATGGTCTTGTGTATCTGGTACACAGATAGCTGTGTGGGTAGTAGCCATTTTGTTCATGTCAAAAGTCTCATGCCATTTTGTCATAAGAAGGCATAGCACAGTGATATTTTCCTCTCTCCCCCTCCCTTCTCCTTTCAGGTGATGCAATCCACAAAATCTCCCATAAAAGTGTCCTCAGTGACTTGAAAACTAACAGACATTGGGTCATAAATACCTTAGTTGGAAGGTGGTAGAATACACATCCCTGATAGACTGGTTATCAGCAAGACTCTAAAACTTCAGCATATTTCATAACTCATGAAATAATAGTAGCACAGTCAGAATAAATCCATATTCACCTTCATCAGTTATCGGGTAGCATTTTGAACTCAAACACCCCTATGCTAGAAGGTACCAGAGTGGAATAGGCCTCCATACCTAGTGAAGTAAATATCCGAGACCTGTCATATCTATATCCATTGTGAAGCTAATGTCATGCTGGATAATAATATGCAGGGTAGCCAACCATACCCTGCAGATATTCAGAGTTATTAAAATTTATAGAAAAACTGTATCAGGGACTTGGTCATAAATGGGTGACCTCCCAGCAATCACCCCTTAACCACTTACCTACTGGGTACTTTTACCCCCTTCCTGTCCAGGCCAATTTTCAGCTTTCAGTGCTGTCGCACTGTGAATGATAGTTGTGCCATCATGCAACACTATACCCCCATGACATTTTTGTCACACAAATAGAGCTTTTTATTGGTGGTATTTCATCACCACTGGGTGTTCTATGTTTTGCTAAACAAACAAAAATTACCACAGATTTTGAAAAAAAAAATTTTTCTTAGTTTCTATTATAAAATTTTGCAAACAGGTAATTTTTCTCCTTCACTGATGTGCTTTGATGAGGCTGTACTGATAGACTGCACTGATGGGCACTGATAGGCAGCACTGATGGGCACTGATGATGTGGCACTGATAGACAGCACTAATAGGCTGCACTGATGAAGTGGAACTGGTGGGCACTGATGACGTGGCACTGATAGACAGCACTAATAGGCTGCACTGATGAAGTGGAACTGGTGGGCACTGATGAGGAGGAACTGATAAGGCTGCACTGATATTTGCCACTAATGGGCACTGATAGGCGGTAATGATGGGCACTAATAGGTAGCACTGGCTAAAGGCACTTACTGGCAACACTGATGGGTGGCACTGACTGGTGGCACTGATGGGCACAGATTGGAAACACTGATGGGCACAGATTGGAAACACTGATGGGCACAGATTGTCAGCACTGCATGTCACAGATTTGCAGCATTGCTGGACACTTTTGGGGCTGCACTGATAATCAGGGCACTAAAAATCAGCGCCCTGATTATCGGTGTAGATGTCTCCTTTCAGGCTTGACGATTATCGGCAGTACTTTCCTCACGCTGTGACAGCATGAGGAGAGTACTGCCAAGTGTATTTTCATGGTGATCAGCTGTGATTGGACAAGTAGTAAAAGTCTGCTGTGATTGGCCCTCTAACATGTCATGTGATCGACTGTGTTCAAAGAACACAACGATCACAGCGAACGTTCTGACAAGATGCCATATAATGCCCTTTCAGAAATGGATGACAGTGCTGTAGCCATCATTATTCGGCTATAGAATGGCCAGGAAGAAGTTAAACTGGATGATTGGTCAGATGGTCTCTGTCAACACCCCTTTGATACCACAGAAAAAGGGACATTTTGATAGCTCTTGTACACCAACCAAGGAACATCTGTCAATTTATGAGAGCCAATAACACCTTGCTCCTTGATTGAATGCTGCTAAAACCAAGGACTTTGCATGTATTTAACTTTTTAACCTCTTTGTCTTGCTATTGCTCTTTTTCTTTGTTACCTTGTGATATCTTTGCTTTTGTAAATATTTTATTTGCACCATTCTGACCTTTTTATTATTAACCTCCCTAGCGGTATTCCCGAGTGTAGCTCGGGGTAAAATTTCAGTACCAAAAGCGGAACTCCGAGCTACACTCGGGCTTACCATGCGGCGCTGCATAGGGATTCCCTGCAGAGCTTACCTTGTCCATCGCTCCCGCGATGTGTCCCCTGCAGCGTCCCCGGCCATCTCCTCTGGCCGATGCCGACATCTGGCTTCTGTGTTCCGGTCCCTGTGACGTCGGGATGTACAGGCGCTGGAACCGGCGGCAAATTTGAAATTTTTTAAAAATTTCATTTTTTTCTAAACAAATTTTACATAGTAAAACATTGCTGTTTCAACCCATTTCACATACATTTTGTCCCTAGTGCTTTGTCCTGTGCCCTGTCTGCATTTTGACTGTTCTTTCTGCCTGGAAACTTAGAAAAGTCCATGGCGTCCAAAAAGCATCCCTTTAGGTCAAAAGCGGTTTTAGACCAGCTAGAGAACAGCGATAGTAAATCAGAACCACTTGCAGAATTGAGTGATAATGATTTGTGGGGAAATTCGTCATCAGACACTGAAAACGATTTTGCGACTTTGCTCAGTGATGTGCGAACTTGGCGCTATATTTCAAATTTCAGTGTTTTTGGATTGATTATATTATTAAATTAAATGTATTATTATTATATTATTATTTTTTATGATTATTTATTAAATTATAATTTATGATTTCGTGTTTCAAATTTTATCAAGCCCGGGATGTTTACTAGACTCTTGTTCGGACAGATTTCAGTGAGTTATTCCTAAAAATTACAGGCCTACAATAAAAAACTACATATTTCCATGCAAAATAATGGTACCGCTTTCAGCATCAAAAATCTGAAATAATCATACCGCTGGGGAGGTTAAACCCTAATTTGAAAAGTGTTGAAACTGTCTCTAAATCTACTAATGCAGACTAAGGGCTCATGTAAACGGGGCGTTTGGAAAACTTTTCTGACCGATGGAAACTGACTGCTAGAAAACATAAGTTAAAAACGTCAGTTTAGCCATGTTAACCTACCGCGTTTACGTGCGTTTAGTCGCGTTTATGCGTGTTTGCGTTTAGAAGCGTTTTTAAAAGATAACCTCAGGAGACCCTCCCAAATGCCCAGAATGCACTGAAAAATAGTAAATAACTATTTCAGACATTTTGTGAGAAATAGAGAGAGCAGAAGCAGAGAGAGCACTACTTTCTGATGGGTGTTGCAACTGTAGCAAAAGTGGCTGGTGAAACATGCTTGGCACTGTGGGAGGAGCTACTTAGTGCTGTAAGGCCTCCGGATGCATTCTGGAGTGCACACAACACTCCTTGTGCTTTTTTTCTGTGTTTTGATTTGTTCCAGTACAGTTCTGTGCAGATATAATGCAGCACATTCTACCATTTTTTCCTGCACGCGAAACCTGGAACTGACTGCACTGGTGTACTGGGTCTATTTGAATACATGGAATACGCTGTGCATGCATTTTTGATGAAGAAAAAAGGCTCTGGACAGCATCTGGATATGGATCAGCCCAAAAACGCATCTAAACGCAAACGTGCACAAATACGTTTACAAGCGGTTACAAGTGTTTGGGGTTTGAAACGCCGGTAAATTCTACTCCTGAACATGATTTTTGTGCTTTCAAAAAAACGCCTGTAAACTCAACTGCCTGTAAACTACTGTAAACGACTACATGTACATGGACACATAGGAAAACATAAAGGAGAGTTCAGGGGCTGCTGAAAAAAACGCACAACTGCTCCTAAACTTCAGTTTGACAACTGCAGTGTACATGAGCCCTAAAATAATTCCTATCCAGGGGCGGACTGACCATGTGGAAACTAGGGAACTAGGGCACTGCCCGAGGGCCCGGGGTCAGTAGGGGGCCCCATGAGATGCCCCCGGTACCTTTTTCATAGGCTTTTTTGAGTTTGGGCAAGGACACAGGGTCCCCGTGATCCCCTATTGCCCGGGGGCCCCATGAGTTGTCAGTCCGCCCCTGTTCCTGTCTCTTGAAGAGTGCTACTGTAGTATATTCCTCTGAATATACCTGTTTGTGGTAACATTGTCTGTTACAGACATTTATTCTAAAATCATCACCTCCTTCTTGGTAAAAAAGTGGTGGTGGTAGCTTAAAGAGTTAATTGCTTTGTTAACTAAACCAAATGACAATCGCTCTCAGGCTGCTGGCACCAAGATTGTGGTCCCGCAAGCTGTAAAAGCTGAGTGACAGCGCGGTGTGAGATTGGCCAGTCCTTTGTCACGAGTTGGTGAGAAGGGCAGGGGTCAGACATCCGCGTCTGTCACAAAACCCACAACAGTAAAATCAGTCTGTATATGCAGTAAAGTATGCTTGTTATACTCATTGTGGAACCAAAGGGGTTAATCATCTGCATTGTGTAAAAAGGATGTTTGATCCAGTCTTCTCTGACCCTTCCCTTCTACTGTGCCCAATCCATCTGCTGATAGTACAGAACTCTAGAAGTCACTCTGCACATGCTCAGTTTAGTGTGTATTGCTAGAGAGTTGCATGTGATCAGCACAGGGCCAATCAATACTGTCCAGACAGAGGGTCAAGGGTTATGCAGCCTCATAGGACAATCAGAGCAGAATGAAAACTCCTCCTACAAGATTAACCAGTTGAACACTGTAGAAGTCACAAGACTGAATATACTGTTGATGAGAAAAGGTATTTAGCAGTTTATATTTACTAAAATAATTGCATTTCCATGTTCTGTGTACTGTTGGGGACCAGATATAGTGAATGCAGGGTCCGGTGTTTAGTAACACTTTAACAAAAGTGGAGTTACTTTTTAATTTTTGATGAGAGCTTAACAAAAACTGGCCAGTGGCATCACGGTTTTGCATCGAGGACAGCCACAGTGAACTACTGGCAAATTTTAACCTGCCAGTCAGAGTGAGCCTATTACCGCTTGATGACAAAACATGAATCGTTGTTAAAATTACCAAAAAAGTTTTTTTTTTTTTTTAACTGAAACAAATGATATTCAGGTGCTGCTGCTGTCTGTAAGCCAAGTTACAGTGCCTTGAAAAAGTATTCATACCCCCTGAAATTTTCCACATTTTGTCATGTTATAACCTAAAATGTAAATGTATTTTATTGGCATTTTATGTAATAGACCTACACAAAGTGAAGTGAAGTGGAAGGAAAATGAGAAATGGTTTTCAACATTTTTTACAAATAAATATCTGAAAAGTGTTGCGTGCATTTTTATTCAACCCCCCTGAGTCAATACTTTGTAAAACCACCTTTTACTGCAATTACAGCTGCAAGTCTTTTTGGGGATGTCTCTACCAGCTTTGCACACCTAGAGGGTGACATTTTTGCCCATTCTTCTTTGCAAAATCGCTCAAGCTTTGTCAGATTGGATGGAGAACGTCTGTGAACATCAATTTTCAAGTCTTGCCACAGATTCTCAATTGGATTTAGGTCTGGACTTTGACTGGACCATTCTAACACATGAATATGCTTTGATCTAAACCATTCCATTGTAGCTCTGGCTGTATGTTTAGGGTCGTTGTCCTGCTGGAAGGTGAACCTCTGCCCCAGTCTCAAGTCTTTTGCAGACTCTAACAGGTTTTCTTTTAAGATTGCCCTGTATTTGGCTCCATCCATCTTCCCATCAACTCTGCCAGAGCATGTCTCTACTGAAAAAAAGAATTCCCACAGCATGATGCTGTCACCACCATGTTTAACGGTGGGGATTGTGTGTTCAGGGTGATGTGCAATGTTAGTTTTCTGCCACACATAGCGTTTTGCTTTTAGGTCAAAAAGTTAAATTTTGGTCTCATCTGACCAGAGCACCTTCTTAAATGTTTGTCGTGTACCCCACATGGCTTCTCACAAACTGCAAATGGGACTTCTTATGGCTTCCTTTCAACAATGGCTTTCTTCTTGCCACTCTTCCATAAAGGTCAGATTTGTGGAGTGCACGACTAATAGTTGTCCTGTGGACAGATTCTCCCACCTGAGCTGTGGATCTCTGCAGCTCCTCCAGAATTACCATGGGCCTCTTGGCTGCTTCTCTGATTAATGCTCTCCTTGCCCGGCCTGTCAGTTTAGGTGGACGGCCATGTCTTGGTAGGTTTGCAGTTGTGCCATACTCTTTCCATTTTTGGATGAAGAATTGAACAGTGCTCTGTGAGATGTTCAAAGCTTGGGTTTTTTTCTAAATAACCTAATCCTTCTATAAACGTCATGGTCTTCTTGATGCTGTTTGATCACTAATGTTCTCTAACAAACCTCTAAGGGCTTCAAAGAACAGCTTTATTTATCCTGAGATTAAATTAAACACAGGTGGACTCTATTTACTAATTAGGTGACTTCTGAAGGCAATTGGTTCCACTAGATTTTAGTTAGGGGTATCAGAGTAAAGGGAGCTGAATACAAATGTACGTCACACTTTTCAGATATTTATTTGTAAAAAAATGTGATTATTTATTATTTATTTTCCTTCCACTTCACAATTATATGCAACTTTCTGCTGGCCTATCACATAAAATCCCAATAAAATACATTTATGTTTTTGGTTGTAACATGACAAAATGTGGAAAATTTCAAGGGCTATGAATACTTTTTCAAGCCACTGTAGTTGTGAAAAAAAAATTAGCTCTATAACCAACTTTACTCTGCTAATGTATGCTGTTGCTGAGGCTATCACTGAAAATCATACTGTTCCATAACAGCATACAGCTTTACAGCAATCCCACAAACATGTTATTTTAAACAGTTCATTTTCACATCACTTTTTTCCCGCTGTATGGTATTTTTTTAAACGTTGTTTTTCATGGCAGTGCTCAGTTTCCCATGTCTTTTTATTGACAGTAGCTTGTCCGAAAAATGACTAGACTTTACTAAAAAGAAATGCCCGTAGCGAATAGGGAAGAATGGAAATAGCGCAGGGCATACATGACTAGGCCCAGAGTGGTTGGGAACGGAAAGGGTTAAAAATTTAGCTCCAAGGGGTGGGGAATGGGATTGGGAATAATTGGATTGGCAGACGTGGAGTGTAGGAGGTGTCTGTGGCACCGTAGGGTGGGGGTTGCTGCGGAAGGGGCGTCATTGCAGCTGGATGAGTGCAAGGACCAGAGCTTCATTTGAGCTGGGTCCTGAAAATTCCCCCTCCTATCTGACCTGCGGCATGGAGGCCCTGGTGGCACAGCTTCGGGAGGCAGCGGAAGAGCGAGGTATGGGCTGGTTGCAGGGCCGGGTCTCTGATCTGTTGGGAGACCCGGTCTTGTCACCAGCAGCGGGGGGGCGGGGGCGCCCACGTGCTCGGAGGTCTAGGCCTCCGGAGCGCTTCAGTCCGGCCCCACCCCCTGGAGCTCAGCGCCGCATTGGGAGCCCCCCTCGGGACCCTCCGGCCCCGCTGGCAGGGCGCTCGCTGGCCTCTGCTAGCGGCGGTGCCGGGAGGAATCCCCGGCGATGGCGGAGCTCGGCGGGCGGGGTTTTGTCGGGTGGCCCCTCCCCCCCGCCCGCACGGAGAGGAGGACGACATGTAGTGTGCTCGGCGGGCGAGGTTTCGCCGGGTGGCCCCTCCGCCCCGCCAGCGCGGAGAGGAGACCGTGTCGTGAGTCTGGTGGGCGGGGTTTTGCCGGGTGGCCCCTCCCCCCCGCCCGCACGGAGAGGAGGACGTGCAGTGCGCTCGGCGGGCGGGGCTTCGCCGAGTGGGCCCTCCGCCCCGCCAGCGCGGAGAGGAGACCGTGTCGTGAGTCCGGTGGGCGGGGTTTCGTCTGTTAGTCCCTCCCCCCCGCACGGCGGGGAGGCAGGAGAGAGAGTGATTTTACCGGCTCCTCCGCTGACATAGTGCCTGTCAGGGAGGGAGCTCGGCGCGGGAGGCGGTCAGCTGCGGCTGCTGGGCTGTCCCCTGATGCGGCTGGTGGGCCCCCTGGACAGTCGGGAGCCAGGGCTCCCGGACGGCGGAAGAAGACGTGCAGCGCTGGGCGGAGTGCTGCTGGACGGAGCCCAGGGCCGGCGACAGGCATGGCTGGTGCCCAGAGGCGGAGTCAGGAGCGGCACAACCCTGCGGGACCCATGGCTCCTGGGACTGGGAGGCCATCCGGTCGTCGAGTGGTGGACGAGAGGTCGGAGGGCGAGCTGTCTGAACCCGATGCGGGGGTGACGGCTCGTCGCTCTTCATCGATGGAGCGGGAGTGCGCGGCTGATGGGGCATCTCCTGGGCAGCCTGGTGAGTTACCTGTTCCTGTGTCTGTCTCTTTTTCTTCTGCGTTGCGGGATCTGCTGGGGGGCGGTCAGGCCGCCCCGGTGGGTGCGGCCTCGGCGGCGGTCGTTGGCGGCGTTCCCCTGTCTGGTTTTGGTGGGGGTCTCGGGGAGGTACTTTCCGGTTTGCGGGACTTGGTGCGGCGGCTGGAGCGGGGCGGTGTTGGGACCCCTGGGCCTGTTTCTGCGTGGCTCCCGCCGGCCGGTGGGGACGGGCTCGCGGTTCCGGGACAGGACAGCGGGGTTGTGCTGGGCCTGGGGGTCTCTTCTCCGCTTGGTTCTGGGCCTGGGGTGGTTTCCGCGGAGTCTGGGATTGTGGGTTCTGCGGTTCCTTCCGCGTTTTTGGGGGAGGGTTCGGGGGTGTCCGGACCTGTCGGCGTGGCGGACTCTGCGAAGGGGGAAGTGTATGTGTGTTTTGAGGGCCCCTTGGGTGCGCATTTGCAGTCGGCCGTGCGGGAACAAATTTGGAACGGGGAGTATGTGGACATATTCACGCTCTTGCCTTTGGAGCGTTTTCCGTTTGATGGGTCCCGGGTTGATGACGGTAGACGGGAGGATGCGGAGCGGCGGCGTTTTCGGCTTATTCCCCGTACTTTTGCGAATTGGTTGCAGGCTTTCGCAATCATGGCCAGTGTCATTGGGGAGAAAGCTCCGGAGCATTGCTCGGCGTTGTTCTGTTACCTGGACGCCATTGGTGAGGCTCACAGGGTTTACGGCGGGTCTGCGTGGCTTCGGTACGATGAGCAGTTTAGGCAGCGTAGGGCTGTTCGCCCGTCTTTGCGTTGGGACCACAAGGACATTGGCCTTTGGATGCGGCTCATGGCGCCGCCGCGGGCTCCTGGTCCGTTTTTTCAGGGCGGGGCTGGTGGTTCGTTTTCCCCGGGACAATCGGCCGCCAAGCGTAGGGGTTTCTGCTGGCAGTTCCAGGAGGGCACTTGTCGTTTTGGAGGGTCCTGTAGGTTTAGGCACGAGTGTTCCGGGTGCGGTGGATCCCACCCTTTCTCGCGCTGTTTCAGGCGGGGTAGAGGCCCTCCCGGAGAGCCTGCGGGTAAGAGGGACGACGCCGGTGCGGGTGGAAAGGATGGAGCCTTTCTTAAATAGATATCCTGATCGGGCTGCGGCGGTGCTGCTGACGGCAGGTTTTTCGGAGGGTTTTCGCATCCCCTGTACTTTGACTTTGGTCCCCCCCTTAGCTCGGAACTTACGGTCGGCCTTGCAGCATGCTGAGGTGGTTTCGGCTAAGTTGCGGAAGGAAGTGGGGTTGGGTCGTATGGGTGGTCCGTTTACTTGTGCGCCGTTTGCGGATCTGGTGGTTTCTCCCTTGGGGGTTGTGCCTAAGAAGGAGCCAAATGCGTTTCGGTTAATTCACCACCTGTCCTTCCCTAAGGGGGGGTCGGTGAATGACGCTATAGATCCGGAGTCGTGTTCGGTGTCTTACACGTCCTTTGATGCGGCAGTGTTCTGGGTTCGTCGATATGGGCGCGGTGCACTCATGGCGAAGTCCGACATTGAGTCGGCGTTCCGGCTGTTGCCGGTTCATCCGGACAGTTTTCGTTTTTTGGGTTGCCGTTGGCAGGGCGCGTTTTACGTTGATAGGTGTTTGCCCATGGGGTGTTCTATCTCTTGTGCGCTGTTTGAGAAGTTCAGTTCGTTCGTGGAGTGGGTGGTTCGGGATGTTTCCGGGGTGAATTCGGTCATCCATTATTTGGATGATTTTCTTTGCGTGGGTCCGCCGGCTTCCGGGGTGTGCGCGGTTTTGCTTGCTACTTTGCAGCACGTTGCTGACCGTTTCGGGATTCCTTTGGCGGCTGACAAGACGGAGGGTCCGGCTTCGGTGATGACTTTCTTGGGCATTGTTTTGGATGCTGGCGCCATGGAGTGCTGGCTGCCGGAAGAGAAGCTGTTGGCCCTTCAGGGTGAAATTCGTGCGGTTCAGGGGAAGCGTAAAATTCAGCTGCGGCCCTTGCAGTCATTGTTGGGAAAACTTAATTTTGCTTGTCGGATCCTGCCGATGGGTCGGGTGTTCTGCCGCCGGTTGGCGGCGGCGACGGCGGGTATTGCCCCCCCCCTTTTCATTTCATTCGGCTGACTCGGGAGCATCGGGAGGACTTGCAGTTGTGGCACACCTTTTTGGATTCTTTCAACGGCCGGGCGCTTTGGATGTCGGGCCCGGTTAGTAATTTTGACTTGGAGCTGTTCACGGACGCGGCGGCTTCTGCGGGATACGGGGCCTATTTCCGGGGTCGGTGGAGTGCGGCCTCGTGGCCGGCTTCCTGGCGGGAGGCAGGTTTTCTCAGTAACCTTGCGCTGTTGGAACTGTTTCCAGTGGTTTTGGTGGTTGAGGTTTGGGGGGAGAATTTTCGGAATCAAAAGGTGCGTTTTCACTGCGACAATTTGGGGGTGGTTCAGGTCATCAATAGGGTCTCGGCTTCTTCCCGACCGGTGGTGGCCCTGCTTTGCCACTTGGTGTTGCGTTGCTTGCAGCTGAATGTTTTTCTTCATGCGGTACATCTCCCTGGGGTTGACAACACCTTAGCTGACGCTTTGTCTCGTTTTCAGTGGGACAAATTCCGGGAGTTGGCGCCGGCGGCGGAGCAACACGGGGTTCCTTGTCCCGACTGGCTGTGGGAGATTGCCTTGGAGTCGTTGCGGGGTGGATCCGGCGGTCGGTGAGTGAGGCGACTTGGTCTGCTTACTCTACGGTCTGGCGGGAATGGCTGGAGCTGTTGGGGCTGGTAGCTATTGATCCCTGGGGGCCGGAGGTGCGTGTGGCGGTGTTGTACTTCTTGGCGCGGAGTTTGGAGCGGGGGGTGTCGGCGTCCGCAGTGGATCGCCGTCTAGCGGCATTGGCGTTTTTCTTTAAGTTGCAAGGGTGTAGGGATTTTACTAAGGATTTTTGGGTTCGACAGGCTTTGCGGGGTTATCGGAGGGCTCATCGTTGTAGGGATTCTCGTCGTCCGGTGTCGTTCGCGTTGTTGGGGTCTTTGTTTGAGCATTTGCGGACTGTGTGTTCTTCGGATTTTGAGGTGGTTTTATTTCGGGCTGCCTTTGCGGTGGCGTTTTTTGGGGCTTTGCGCATTGGGGAGCTCGTTAGTCCGTCCAAGTCGGTTCTTGGGGGGTTGTTGGTGGAGGAGGTTGTGTGCTCCGGTGATTGGGTGGAGGTTCTGGTCCGTCGGTCTAAGACGGATCAATTGGGCAGGGGTGCGAAGGTGCGTTTTTTCGCTCTTCCGGGTTCACTGGTGTGCCCTGTTCAGGCGGTTCGGGAATTTTTGTCCCGTCGCCCTGGGGGGCGGGGGTCCTTTTTCAGGCATGTTGATGGCTCCCCTTTAACGCGTTTTCAGTTTGTCGCGGTTTTTCGCCGGTGTTTGACGGCTGCTGGTTTGGATGCGTCTTTGTTTGCGTCGCACTCGTTTCGGATAGGGGCTGCTATGGAGGCGGCCAGGTGGGGGCTGTCGGAGGATGTGGTGAAGCGCATTGGTAGGTGGGATTCCCAGAGATTTCGCCTGTACGTTCGGCCGCATTTGTTGCGGGCTTAGTGGGCGGCCCTGTGTTTTGTTTGTTTGGGTTGTGGGAGGTTGTTGCGTTTCTGTCCCTGTGCTGTATTGTTCTGGCGGTATTGTTTCTTTTCTTTCAGGTGGAGCGGTGTGCCTGGTGTGGATCCTGGGTCACTCGTATGTTTTTTGGGGGGCCAGGCGGGCTGATGTTCGGCCCAATGGCAGGCAGCTGGGGTTGGATAGACGGGAGGTTTGTGTCCGCTGGTTAGGTGTGCCGGGCATGTTGTGGAGTCGTGTTGTGCCAGAGGTGTGGCGTTTTGCGCGGCTGGATAGGCCACCGGATGTGTTGGTGATTCACGCGGGTGGCAACGATTTGGGGGGTAGGTCCATGCGGGAGCTGGTTAGAGATGTCAAGCTGGATTTTCTTCAGTTGCGGCGTGAGTTTCCGGGGCTGGTGGTGGTGTGGTCTGACATGGTCGCCCGCACTTCTTGGCGCTTGGCGCGGTCGGTGGAGCGGCTCAACAAGGCCAGGATTAAGGTCAACCGGGAGGTGGGACGCTTTTTTAGTCGTAATGGGGGATTGGTGGTTCGGCATGTGGAGTTGGAGGTGGATACTTGGCGGTACCTTCGCAGTGATGGAGTGCATTTGAATGCGGTGGGCACGGATTTGTGGTCCCTGGAGCTGCAGGACGGCATTCTACGGGCGGTTCGTTTGTGGCGTGGCACGCATGGGTAAGGGCTTACCCAGCGTGCTGTGGCGGTTGTTGGTCTTTGGAGGCGGTTCTCATCTTGGAAGGAAAACAATGGTGTGGGACCCCATCCGTGGTATGGGGGGCCCGGTGGATATTCCCAGTTAACCAAGGTTTAGCTGGAAGGTGGTGGTGCTGCACTGCGGACGGTATGGTTGTCTCCGAGCTGGTTGGTTGCGGCTGGAGGCCTAGTGTATAGGGTTGTCCGCAGGTGCATTTTGGATCGTTTGTGGGTGCCTTTGAAGACCAACAACAATTCTTTGGTTTCGTTAAGGAACGGTTGATGTATGTAAATTGTGAAGTTGTTAATAAAAGGCCATGTTGGCCATTTACTCCAAAAATGGTGTCATGTTTTTGTAACGTTTATTTGGTTAAGGGGGGGGGGGGGTTTGGGGTGGTATGGATAGGCAATGGTGAAAGTAGGAGTGGACAAGCCTATCTATGGTGCAGTAGTCATGATTTGCCCAATAGACTTCAGTCGAATATGTGATCTCCAAATTTCAAATAGGATTCACCAAATTGCTGGTGAATTGAACCCAGGCAGATTTGCTCATCGCTATAATAGGGTAGGGTTCAAGCCCAATGAGAAATTATATCTATAAAGTTTATGGTGAAAAAAGATAAAAAGAACCCAAAAGCTGCCCAATAAATCTGTGCATAGCACAGTAGAGCATTTTTATAAAAGACGATATTCACATATCCCATTCCTTTACATGTCCTAAAAATTAGTTTTGGAATTAGACATGTGAATACATTCTGTTATGAGAAGGGTTGTACTGTGCTACACACTGGTTCACTGGAGGGTTTATTGGTCCCTTTTATCCCTTCTCACCATAACCTTCTAGGTTATACTTTAGCGTTGGGTCCCATGCCCTACTGCATAGAAGCCATTGTTTTCATACATTGCATGAATGATGACCAAACATTCCCGAAATATCTGTATGCAGTTTGGAATGATTGGCTCCAGAATATTAGACTGTGCATGTACTATTCAGAAGCAGTTCTGGATGTACAGCTGGTCATTAGGGAAAAATGAATGATATACCCCCCTATCCCGAAATAAGGAACAATCCTCTTATTTATGGGATATGCAATAAATGAGAGATGTGAATACCCTATTATAAGAAGGTTCTACAAAAAGAATACAGCCAGCCATATACTACTACAAAGCTGAGTTAAAGACCACCTTAGAAATCTAATGCACATCAATGAAAGAAAAAGGGACCTAATCTTGTTTCTTAATGCATTCTGTGTGTTGCAGGGCCCAGCACTGCAAGTGAATTGGCACTTACTGTATTTGTGAATTTCTAAATGTATGGCACTGTAAATAAACCGAATGGAGTTGCTGGGCTCTTTGCCGACTTGGCATTGGCTACCCTGCTCTCTAAAATAACATCACTTCTGGGTCCTAGGGCAGCCTGCAGAGACACATTTCCTGAGTTTTTGGAAGATGCAGAACTAAGAGATGAAAGAGGATCCATGAATGGAGGGCAGGCAGATGATTGATAGGTCCACCCCCTCCATTTAGAGCTTGTGTTCTATTCATAGAAGCTATATTAATGGCGTCTATGAATGGAGCAGTTTGGTGTAAACGGTGGGCATAATTGGGCACTCTTGATGAATGCCTGTTACAGCCCCTTAGTTCTATCAACCCTCGCTGCACCTGAAAATTATGGTGGTGGGGGTAAAGAGGGTGTCAGAGGAGAGTGTGGCAAAAAGACACAGCAGCACAAGGGACTGAAGATAAGTCATGTCCCTTATGATGACTTTTTTTTGTTTTGTTTTAGGTAAACTCAGGATTCTAGAGGCTTGTCAAAACCAGATGACTCCAACGTTTGCCCAGTAAGTTTACAAGTTTGGGACTGATAAGCTGCAAAATATAAAATGTTTGTTCTTGGGATTACTATTTCAATATTTTTATTAAAGACGTTTTTTTGGCATACAACAGGCTCATGATACGATCACGCAGGGGCAGAGTGGAACAAAAGGATACAAAGGCAGATACAAATCAGCAGGCTATATTAGCCAAGTAACAGAATGTTCAAAAGGCACCAAGGGGGAACGGCAAAAAGCAGAACCAATTAATATCAGCAGCATTCCATCATCTTACCGAAACAAAACAAAGATGAAAAAACCCCCACTGAGAAGTATCAGCTCATGGAAAATGGGAGAGAAACATGAACTAATGAAAAGAAAGTATAGGAAAGTAGAAAGTAATAAGGAAGGGATAAAAGATTCAGGGAAAAAGAAAGTAAGAATGGAAGAATCACGGATCCAGGGCCAGCATAGGCAACGACTAGAAGAGGCCATAACTAGTAGGAGGCAAGGACGGCAAGGACTAATTTATCCAAGGGTCCCAAACCCTAAGGAATCCTGGATTTGTTCTTGGGATTAAATACGTTTTTTAATCCACTTGCCCTCTGGCTTTAACTGACAATTGCACAGTCATGCAACACTGTACACAAATTAAATTTATATAATTTGTTTACATAATAGAGCTTTATTTTTGTGATATTTGATCATCACTGGGTTTGTTATTTTTTGCGTTATAAATGAAAATTAAAAAAAAACTATATTTTTTACTTTTTGCTATAAAATATATTCAATAAAAAAATAAAATGTCGTCATAAATTTAGGCCAAAATGTATTCTGCTACACGTCTTTGGTAAGCAAAATCCCAATAAGTGTATAGTAACTGGTTTGCATGAACTTTCTAGCATCTACAAATGGCAGCATATATACTGGAATTTTTTTTTTATACTAGTAATCATCGACTTATAGCAGGACTGAGATAGTACAGTGGGCATTCTGACACTAACCGACACTGGGTGGGAACTAACTGCCATTGACATATCCAGTGACACTATTACAGTGATCAGTGCTAATAGGAAGCACTGACATTGTACTAATGACGCTTTACACTCACAGATCTTGTGTCAGCTGCTCTGCTGATCACCGAGTCCCGGCCATAAATCACTGACCTATGTGAGCCAATAACAGCGCGGGTAGGACGGCTCACATGCCCCCTATAGGTTTGTCCCTATGTCCGGCACAAACCTATATCAAAGGCTGTGCCGGACGTCAGAGATCTGCCCCCTGCGGTGCGGTTCATACCACTCCCTTTGTCTTGGCGGGCACAGCGTGGCCCCAAGTTTCCCGCGCTCTGCACCCGCCGGAGACAAAAGCCGCGCTCCCTGTGCGTGGCCGGTGTGAGGGGGCGGTGCTTGTTGCCCTGGAAACCCGACGCCAGGCTGGCCATTGCCGGGGAACATGGAAGCGTTCTGCTCCGGCGATAAAAGACCGGAGCAGGACCTGGGTAGGCAGTTCGTCCCCCGCTCGGGATAGGGTGCTGTGTGAGGTCTGAGCTGAGGCCAGACCCCACAGCCAAGACCCTGCCGAGTCCCTGCAAGCCTGTTGGTCCCTTGCTCTGGAAGAGAACAGCTGTGTGAGGTCTGAGCTGAGGCCAGACCCCACAGCCCAGACCCCGCTGAGTGTCCACTGACTACTATGTCCCTGGAAATTTGTTCCTGTCTGCTAAATGCTGTTGTCCCTGGAAAGTTGAGTACCCTGAGGGTCCCTGTCTGCTGATCGCTGGTTTTCCCTGGAAAGCAAAGCCCCGTGAGGGTCCTTGTCTGCTGACCGCTTTGTCCCTGGAAAGCTGTTCCTGTCCGCTGGCCGCTGTTTGGAGGTCTGAGCTGAGGCCAGACCCCACAGCCCATACCCCGCTGAGTGTCCACTGATCACTGGTCTTCCCTGGAAAGCAATCCCTGTCTGCTGACCGCTTTGTCCCAGGAAAGCTGTTCCTGTCTGCTGACCACTGGTTGTCCCTGGAAAGCTGAGCACCGTGAGGGTCCCTGTCTGCTGACTGCTTTATCCCTAGAAAGCTGTTCCTGTCCCCTGGCCGCTGTTTGTCCCTGGAAAGCTGTTCCTGCCTGCTGACCGCTGTGTCCCTGGAAAGCTGAGTGCTGCACGGGCCCCTGTCTCCTGACTGCTGTGTGCCGCTGGGAAGTTACCCCTGCCTAAACTGTGAGTGCTTAGATTCTCCTGCCTGAACTGCCCCCCTTGAATCCATATATTGCCCTGTTCAGACTGCCCCCACTGAATGCACCCATACTTTTCCTGCCTGGACTGCCCCATTGAATCTCCTTGCCGGAACTGCCCACTTGGATTAATACTTGCTCGGACTGCCTATTGCGTGTCTGGATTATTGTAGCTACCTGGACTGCCCCCCCTCCCGAGTGCTTGGGCCATCACTACCCGAATCACCCTATCGTGGGCCGGATCATAACTGTTTGGACTCCCCCCTCCCCCCCCCCTTTTGGGTACCCGGACGCTAACTTACTACCCTGATTCAGTGCCTCCCATATTTCAATAAAGCTTTCTGTGTTTATCATCCTCCGTGTGCGTTCTGTCCTGCCTACGCTTCCGTCACAATATATATATATATATATATATATATATATATATATATATATGTGGCTTTGTGCAGAGCAGCTACCCTGTAGCAGTAAAACTGCTATAGGGAGGCCGAGAAGTGGATATATGGGACCAAAGGAGAGATAACTTGGGAGAAAAGAGGGAAAGAGGAATATCAGTTATTATTAAGAGTTAGTCCCCTCTAAATAAAAATATAACTGTAACACTACCCCCTTAGGAGCTGCTGGATGATATTCGAGCTCCCTGTTGCTCTGGACCCCTCTCTGAAAGCCCAACCCCTGCTGACACCATAGTATACTTTTAACCATATAAATCACCCCCAAAAAGTAGACTCCCACACTGAATGGCATAACCTGGTAAAAGATTTATAGCAACTTCAATGTAGCTTGCTTACACAAGATAAACAGAATTTGCATGTGTCAGTTACTACTTATGTTGACTTTAAGCAAAGAAAGGAAACAACACTTATCACAGAATCTCAGTTAGTGTTAGCAGGTCTGCTTTTCAGAAACTAACCCAATAGCTTCAACCTGAGGTGGCTCTACAGTCCCCAGTGAGCAGCGAGAACTATCAAATGGGTAGACTAGCTTACTTTGGACCCTCAGGACCTGCCCACATGGAAGAAAAATATATTTGAAATGCTACACTTTTGGCCATATTCAATATATTTCAAAATATATTTATGTGTGTGTGTGTGTGTGTGTGTGTGTGAATTGCATATTGAAATCTGAAGAATATATTTAAAAAATATTTAAAAAAATAAATATATTTTTAAATATATTCTTCAAATTTTTTTTAACATATAAAGAGTCACTTTAACATACATCTTTACATATATTTGTAAATGCATTCCAAAAATGTAGATTTATATTTTTAAAGACATAAAGTATATTTGAAATGTATTTTTAAAAATATTTTTCATATATTTTGTAATAAAAACAAATTTTAACGTCCAGTATATATATATATATATATATATTTATGTAAATATATTGAATATGGCCAAAATTGTAGCATTTCAAATATATGGCAATATATTTGGGAAGAATATTTTTAAAATATATTTCAAATATATTTTCCTTACATATGGTAGGTGGCAAGGAGATGGCCTAAAATAAGAAAAAACAACCAATGTTCTTTAAAGGCAGTGAAGAGGCTTCTGCACGCATGATGGGACCCAGTTGGTGCACAGTGAGAAGAAGTCTGAATTATGGTTCCCTGAGGAACAATGCAATAAATGAAGGAAAGAACAGCACTCCCCCTGAAAGCAGCAATTCACTGGTGTAATGTTCATTTAAAGCACTAGTCACTAGTGAATCTAAAGCAACAAGTGGCTAAGCTGGCAAAAGTGATTGTTGGCACAGGACAACTCCTCTCTTCACTGGAAGACTATTGGCACAATAGGAAAAAGCCTCCTTAATAGAGTTTATTGATGATGACACAGCAGTGGTTCAGCCTGCGTACAGATTGTCCTGCTATCAGCTCTGATGATAAGGCTGTGCTAAGTGTGGACAAACGATAAGGAACTAGGCCACAACTTCTAATAATATGTGCAATGTCCGTGACTGTGTGCAGAAAAATAGCAAAGGTAGAGCAGGTGTCAGTGTTACCTGGTAATGCTTGGGACTCTCTCACTCGAGGGATGGCGTCTGGCAAATTCTGGTGGTCTTCCTCTCTCCTTCGATAAGGCCTCCACAAACTCTCCAGTCCCGCTTGCAGAGTTCTGTCCAGTCACCTGCTAGCAGATTAGCAGATTAGTTTTCTCCATGATGCGGCAAGGTCAGCGATCAGCAGATTGTTCTTGCCTCCTCTCTCTCTTTCCACGCCTGGTCCGGCCCTCCCACAGTCAGCACACTCCTCTCTCCAGATCTCGCCCCTCTCACTCCCTGTCTCATCTCCCAGGCTTTCACATATATATGCCCCCCACCCACACGCCAGCTCCTCTGGGAAATGTATTCTTTACTACACTGCTCCTGCTGTTCAGCATACAAGTTCCATGGGGCTGCTCCACAGAGTGTGAATGCACTGTGTTGCAAGACACTGCCATCTTGTGTTCGTTTTAACATCCTGCATCAATGCTTGTAGCAGGGTGTTATATAACTATGGATAGTTTGTGGTTCAAAAGGCAGCTATGGATTTTTAAGATTTACATAGCTCCTAACTCTATCATTGATTGTGGATTAAAGTGTTACTAAACCCACAACAGTAAAATCAGTCTGTATATGCAGTAAAGCATGCTTGTCGTTCTCACTGTGGAACCTAAGGGGTTTAATCCTCTACATTGTGTAAAAAGACTGTTTGATCCTGTCTTCTCTGATCCTCCCCTTTTTTTAAGCGACCACCTCTTATCTCCTGATAAGACAGGCTGAACCATAGGCATTTGCACATGCTGAGTTTGTTGTGTATTGCTAGAGAGGTTTTTTTTTTCTTGGGAAAGTGCATGTGATCAGCACAGGGCCAATCAGCACTGGTCAGACAGAGGTAAGGGGTTTTGCATCCTCCTAGAGCAGAAAGAAAACTCCTCCTAAAAGCTTTAGCTAGTGCTGGGCTGGACACTAATAGAAGTCACAAGGCTGTTCTAACTGCTGATGAGAAAAGGTATTTAGCAGTTTCTATTTACTAAAATAATTTCACTTCCATGTTGTGTGTACTGTGGGAGACCAGATATAGTGAATGCAGGGTCCTGGGTCTAGAAACACTTTAACCTTAATTCTGGGCCCCTAAAAAGATGGGCTTTTTAACACTGATAGTGCTTTGAGCTTTGGTATAGTTAAGATTTCCACATTTGATGGAGCTTGAGTTCACCATGTGAAAATATTGAGTTTGGCATGCAAAAATATTCAAAGGTATGCATGTACAGCAGTTCCATTTCAATGTTAGTCTAGTATAATTATATCCACAGCTACGCAAAGCGCTTCCCTTCTTCTTAAATGTTTTAATTACTTAAAAATAGAAGGAAAACAGTACAGCACCTGCTTTGCAGATTTCTAACAAGGAGGCTGGTGACCCTTACATATTCTGAAATCAAGGAATCCCATGACAATGTGAGCAGAACCCCACTGACACTAAACTATGTGCTGCTTGGTGTAGCTGGAATAACAATGACATCACTCGGGGAAATGGCAATCAGCCTTCTTCTCCCTCTTGCTTGTTTAGGTTGGAACTTGAATTTATTTGTGGCTTTGAGAAGATAGTAAAACCGGGGATCTCATTGCAAAGTAATTTTTGCCATTCAAAGAAAGTCATGAGGATCCTGTTTCATAACTGGGCAATTTAAAGCAAAGGTATTTAAGGAGGAATGTATCTTTGTTTTCGAAAAACCATACCATTAGCCTGTCATATGATTGTCACTGTAATTCTAGGTGACAGACAAAAAACAAACAATCATAAACATGATTCTTTGAAAGATAAAGCAAAGTGGAAAGTGTAGACGGATTCCAAACGTTTGCACAATCTGCAGTTAAGAGGAGACCATAACCTAAGATCTTGTTTGTCTTGTGTGATAGGGAAGCATAAAAATGGACTATGTAACTGCTAAAAGTGTTAAACTACACTAAACCTTTTATCCAACCTCTAAACTAAAGATAATTAGAGTAAAAATACTTGTGGATTTAACCAATCATTTCTTTAACCTCCCTAGCGGTATGATTATTTCAGATTTTTGGTGCTGAAAGCAGTACCATTATTTTGCATGGAAATATGTAGTTTTTTAATTGTAGGCCTGTAATTTTTAGGAATAACTCACTGAAATCTGTCCGAATAAGAGTCTAGTAAACATTCCAGATATGATAAAACTTGAAACACGAAATCATAAATGATAATTTAAGAAATAATCCTAAAATATAATAATATTGTAATAAATTGAATTCAATAATATAATCAAACCAAAAACACTGAAATTTGAAATATAGCGCCAAGTTCGCACATCACTGAGCAAAGTTGCAAAATCGTTTTCAGTGTCTGATGACAAATTTCCCCACGAATCATTATCACTCAATTCTGCAAGTGGTTCTGATTTACTATCACTGTTCTCTAGCTGGTCTAAAACCGCTTTTGACCTAAAGGGACGCTTTTTGGACGCCATGGACTTTTCTAAGTTTCTAGGCAGAAAGAACAGTCAAAATGCAGGCAGGGCACAGGACAAAGCACTAGGGACAAAATGTATGTGAAATGGTTTGATACAGCAATGTTTTACTATGTAATATTAGTTTACAAAAAAATGACAGTTTTTAAATTTTTTAATTTGCCGCTGGTTCCGGCACCCGTACATCACAGGGACCAGAACACGGAAGCCGGATGCCGGCATCGGCCAGAGGAGATGGCCAGGGATGCTGCAGGAGGGACATCGCGGGAGAGAAGGACAAGGTAAGTGCTGCAGGGAATCCCTGAGCAACGCCGCATGGTAAGCCAGAGTGTACCTCGGGGATACCGCTTTTGTTACTGAAATTTCACCCCGAGCTACACTCGGGAATACCGCTAGGGAGGTTAAATACACATTTTCTTTCTCTTTCTCTTTCTCATTGAAAATTTGGGAGGTACGGAAGATTACATTTGCATTTACAAGGTACATTTATCTAAATATAATGCAGAAAAGGATCAGTTTTGACCATTTGGGCTGATAATTAGGATATTTATGGGCTGTGACATACTGTATAGCTTTTGTGCAGTGTGGAGTATGCTATAGTTCAAGGGCTTTATCTATGCATTCAGTTCTTTAATGAATGGGCAGCACAGTGGCTAAATGGGTAGCACTTCCGCCTGGCAGTACTAGGGTCGTTGGTTCAAATCCCAGCCACGGCCCCACCTGCCTGGAGTTTGTATGCTCTTCCTCTGCCTGCGTGGGTTTCCTCCAGGTACTCCAGATTCCTCCCACACTCCAAGGACATGCTGGAAGGTAAATTGGATCCTGTCTAAATTGCCCTAATATGTGTATGGATGAATGTAAGTTAGGGACCTTAGATTGTACACCCCTTGAGGGTTAGGGACTGATGTGAATGTACAATATATATGTGTAAAGCTCTGCATAAATTGACAGTGCTATATAGGTACCTGAAATAAATAAAATAAATAATGAATAGGTCTATATATGAAAAGCTAAACTCAAAGTTGAAAGACTACCTTGCTTTCCTTACATACCTGTCTGTATTTACACCAATAAAAAAAGGGGAATTAAAGTGAACCTGTGTGATTTGGTAGAGGTGGAAATGGTCAATCCCTGATTTAATGTATGCTTTTTCTGGGGTGGTGAAAGTAAAATGATTTACTAGAAATATATAATAGAGTCACACTCCACTAATAAAAATATGTGATATCAAGACCAAAGTATAATCCAAAACAAATTCTCTGTAAAATTACAATATCACTATTGTAGCAAAAAAATTTCTTAATCAATCCGTGACTTCACACTCCTTCTGGTGATGTAACAAAATTGATTTGTGTGCAATCCACCAATAATAAATTGTGATATCAACCAAATGTGCACCTTCACCAGCTGTGCTCTCACCTGGTATATATGACCAAACTGTTAAGTGAGGTCATATAAGGCTTGTGTCCCTTTAATTGGACTTAGAGCTGGATGGGAATGTCACTCTTCAAAGTTGGGGATCCCCTCACTTCCTTAGGACTCTCCCTCCATAAGTGTATGTACCATAAAGACTAATGAAAAACATAGTGCCTTATCTTCTTTTTAAAACATTTATTAAACAAATAGTAGTACACTCACATGTAATTAAAGCTGAAATTGCTTTAAACCATTGTAAAATCAGTCCACAGTGTGCATTTGTAATCTCTGCTGTATACTTGCTGTGTATTACCTGTCTCCTTTAAGCGTCGTGATGTTAGAGCCCCTCCCCTACGCGTTCCGCCACTGGGTCACGTGGCTTCATCAGGGGGAAAATGTTATCTTCATGAAAAAATGTAAAATGCAGCGCTGTACAATATTACAAAACTGAGGTGCTAATAAATAAAGTGACAATAGTGACAGACTTAAAGTGAGGCGCTCTGAAAATAGCGCTAAAGTGAAAAATAATTCATATGTGTCATGCAAAATGACAGCGAGTAAGTGAATTCTAAAAGTTACTATAAAGTGACAATAATGAACTGTCCATTATAAAATAAATGAATGAGATCATTCAGATGAATATCAAATAAACCTCCAAGCAATCTCCGTGATGAATAGGTGAAAGTGACTTCGTGCTAGATAATGCTTTTGAATGCACTCACCAGATGCGCATAATAAATGCATAATATATCCAGCTCCTCCACAAGTAGGGAAAACTTTCACCAGAAAGATCATGGTATGGAGACAAGAAGAACATCACTGGCTTCTCACAGCATTACAGGGATGACTCTGGCACCTCCACTGGCCTCTCACTGCATTACAGGGATGACTCAGGCAACCTCTCCATCATGGTCAGATCCAGCAGGAATAACATAATCCACCTTAGGGAAAATAGCTCACAAAAATGAGCCACAACAGGAGCATTTATGGTGTAGTATTTATTTATTTATTGAAGAAACATCCACGTGGGTAACAGAGAAAACTGGCAACACACTCACAAAAATTTCTGCCGGACCTCCGTAATGACACGACGGCTTGACGTCAGTACGGCAAGTTCCTCCCTGACGTGTTTCGCGCACATGCACGTAATCAAAGGGACCATTTTATCTTCATACCATAGTAGCTTCATACCATAGTAACTCACAAGATCCCATTGTTTAGGAAAATGATTTACTAAATTACTGCCACCAAGCTAAGATAAAGCACTAATGATTCAAATATTCCAGCACATGTTCCCCTCACCTTGCAAACACCCCCCCAATCCCCGGCTCAGCTGTGCAGGACTCCATCTACATAGCTGTATCATTTGTTCACAGGGATCTGTAAATGAAGAAACTACATGTCCTGTTTTCCACCTCCGCAGATGGCTTGTAGCTCTCAATGGACTGTGGAGGCACAGATGAGCATGCCCTTGTAGTCCATTCACAAATACTCCAGCTTTCGAACAGAAAGTCTGTGAAAGTACGAACAGAAAGCTGGAGGATGTGTCTATAGGATGCTAATATTGCAATTGCAGTCGGGAGTGCGACACTTTTCAGGCTTCTGGGGGAAAAAATAATATATGCACATTATTTCACTGCAAAATATGTACATTTATAATTTTTTCCATAAAGATGAACTCAACCTTTAAAGACTATTTTATTTTTTACATTTAAGGTAAAGTTGGGATGATTAAAACTGTATATGTACTGTACATGGTCTTGCGAGCTGCCATGCACAAATAACTAAGAACCTTTAAAACCCTTTATTACAGTGGTCACACACTATTGATCCATACGAAAGCAGCCCACACCCTTCACATACTCATATTTATGTGTTGTATACCAATATAACTCAAAAAAGTGCAGCGCTTTCAACATAAATAAAATTAAAGAATTGTGCTTAACAGATCGGAATATACTCTGCATATCATCAGATAAAACAAAGGAAGTCCTATCAGCCAAACAGTCCCCTTGTTTGTTGCTCAAACGTTCATTAAAATATATTCTCTTTAATGATCTTAGTGTCTTCTATATCACACTGGTACAGCACCTCCACCAACACCAGATGTGTTCTTGCCTGGAGCTTTTGACCTCACATAAAACGCTAGGGCAAAAAGCACTTGTGTCCTTTAATTGAATTTATAGTATAGCCTCCTCAATTCCCTTCCTGGTCAAAGATCAACTCCTTCTCTCAGATACAAATCAACTCCTTCACTCAAATTCTCTTCCTCCTTGCTCTTCCGCTCAGCATAAAAAGCAAATAGGCAAAAGATAGTGCTTTAGCCTCAAAACACTTTTATTTCCTCATATATATTAGTACAGAAAACCACTCACATGTTACTGGCGCTCCATCACACTGGATATAACCAGCGTTTGAAATACAGTATATACTGTGTACATTCTCGTGTTTACCAGTCCACTATCGTGAGCATTGTGATGTCATCAAGCCCCCCCACGTGTTACGCCACAGGGTCACAAGGCTTCCTCAGGGGGATATGATTGAGCGCCACTACGCTCTGCCTATTTGTAGGTTGTTACTTGTGGCCATTTTGTTGTAGTCCTTACCAACTCACAACAATCTACATTCTCATTTCCAATGCGGGCGCAATTTTGTTGTAGATAAAATCTTGCATACTAAAGATGATTTTCCGTTATGTGGATGCCATTTCTTTGTAGATGTTATCCTACTTACTAACACCAATCTTGCGTGGTCATTTTTATGGAGTCTACTGTTCACTCTCAAAGTTTTTTTATGTTTAAGAGATTGACGATTTCGTAATGATATTTCTACTATATATATACCTCTGCGGTTATCCTGTTTTTCTTTATATATTATATCTACTATATACTATCTCCCAAAAAATTTGTATAACTTAAAAATATTTTATTAAAAAAATATAAAAAATTTGAAAATATAAAACATTAAAAAAAGTATTGAAATAGTGTATACATATAGTCCTACTATTTATGTGCTATAAACATCTGTATACTGCATGTTACAGGTGCAAAATAAATACTTTAAGTCCTCTCTGACAACTAAATAGTATGTACCCTAAGTAGGTATACTCTCTAGGGTACGGAGAAACTACCAGTACTCTAACTAATTAAAGGGCCATGTATAAAAATAAAAATCTATACAAAATACTGCTATAATTAAATATTACTGAAGAAGCATGTCAAGTCAAATTCTGCATTGAGGCCTCTTGCAATAAGGGTCCTCAGTTCATGTATCCACTATGATTCTATTTTAATTAGCTCTTTGATCATGTTTCACCCCTCCAATCTTTCTAATATGCTCAATCCAATAATGTTTCTGAACATACTATAATAGTAACAGCTGATGTAGCATCGTTATATACAAACATTGACCATAAGGAGGACATGTAAGCTGTAAAATGGGTGCTAAGTAAGGGTGATGGATTAACTAGGAAGCACAAAAAATTTATTTTAAAATATCTGGAGTTTTGACTTAAGCATAACCAATTCTGGTATAATGAAAAATGGGAGTAGCCATTGGTGCAAAATTTGTGCCAAGTATAGCAAACATATACATGACGAAATGGGAAGAAGAACAGGTGTTTCAGAACAACATACCAGAGGTTAAATCATATCGAAGATTTATTTATGACTTAATGATGTTATGAGAAGGAACACTAGAAGACCTTAATATTTTTATGGGTAGTTCAAATAATAATAATAGGAATATCAAGCTCACATGGGAGTGCAGTAGGGACAAGATACATTTTTTACATCTGAAACTAATAAAGGTTGAAAATAATATTATTACAAAAACATTTTTTAAAAGTACAGATAAAACCTCATACATACCAATCTAGAGAGAGGTGCGGAGCTAAGCCTCCATTTCCAAGTGTAGCCGAGGAAGAACCACGTGTGAGCAGCACCAAAATGGCAGCGCCTACCGGAACATGCCTGTCATGGTCGGCCAGTGTAAGCTGCTCATGGCTTAAGACTCATAGAGCTGTGATTGGGAGGCTGAGCGTAACCTCAAGTGGACTGAGCACTGTACAACTGGAATGAACCGAACAGGGTCGGGACCGATGCTTGGAGGTTTTGCCTGCAACCACACACAGAGGGAAGAGACCCCTGTTTCCGATACTAAAGCAGAGAATGTAGCTGAAGTTCATCCAAGAGATGCCTCAGGGGGGCCATCACCCAAGCAAATCCTGTTGTGCCCGCAGTCAGGAGTGACTGTTTCAGCAGGTGAGCTGATGGAGAAAGGAGGAAGAGTGGGTTTAAGTTTTCAGCCACTTGACTTGTCCCAGGGCATAGGCTTGTAAACCTAGGAAGGCATGGATATGAAAGTGCTATGTGTAACTTTATTGCTGAGGACTTTGAGGCACATGTCCTTGCTCATGATTTGGCTCAAAAGGAGCTTTTCAAAAAGGCCCCTGATTCTTGTGTCCCACCGGGGAAGGGGAACCCACAGGAATTGCCAGGGCTTTCGTGGCTATAGCGCATCCTGCAGAAGAAAGTAGCTTTGGAATATGTGTATGAGTACCTTATGTGCCTTGCCAGGTGATGGAAGAGGTAGAGGTCCTGAGAGAGCAATGGGGTGAGGAATATATCTGGGACATCCTACTTGTGCCAAAACACTGCCATAACCCTCAGTATGCCCCTTTCTGGGAAAAGTTTCAGTGCCTCAAGGTTGAGTGGAGTGAAGGTCACTTCATCTACCTTGACCACGTGGTCCTCAGGAAAGCAAAACATGAGGATCAAGTGTGGTCTGTGTATGTCTGGATCCCTGATGGAAAGATGGTCCAGATTCCACACCCTGACTTCTACTGCTGAAGATGTAATTTGTTCTTGACGGGACTTGTAGTTAAAGTTCTTGCAATCATTGTGTCAAGAGGCACCTGATTGAAGTT
This sequence comes from Staurois parvus, assembly GCF_062004578.1. Classification (NCBI taxonomy): domain Eukaryota; kingdom Metazoa; phylum Chordata; class Amphibia; order Anura; family Ranidae; genus Staurois; species Staurois parvus. The sequence goes on from NW_028318886.1 coordinate 3,736,151, forward strand.
TCTCTGTTATTAAAGTATCATAGTTGTTGCTATAGGGCAAACCCTCTGTTCTCAAGTTCCCCTTCCACTTCTATTCTTGCAAATTTACAAATTGAAGAGGGGTGCATCTGGGGATTGTTGCTATTTCCAGGAGAAAATTACTTTTAGTATGAGGACTTCTCCTATCCAACACCCAGGACTACAACCTGGAGGGGATAAAACCCTGATGCTCAGAGAACTCTCTGTTTTTCCTCCAGTCAAGTCTATGTGGGCTGCTATTGTGGTGAAAGGGCAGCTGCTCACTTCTGTTCTACTCAAGTGCAGAAGAAAAGACTGCTTATTGAAAGCACTCCAGTTGTTTAAGATTCAAGCTCAAGTGGTAACTAAACTGCACCTAAAAAGGGATAACACCCTAGTTTTAAATCCCTTCCTTTACCTTCCTGTGACAAAAAGGAAGGGCACTTTGGCTCATGCCTGGACATGCCATGCTAAAGTGAGTTTGAGCGAGTCGTTGCCATAGCAGCAGGCAATGGCTTGCCGCAAGAAGTTGTGCACAAAGGAAATTGCTGCCCAGAGCAGGGGGCAGCCTCTGTTCATCTTTAAGAGATGTCTTCTTAGCTGTTGCCTTAGGGGCAGGTGATGGCTCATCAACAGAGACTCCTACAGAAAATCACTTTCATACAGCGGGGGAAGGATCCCTTGCCAAACTCTTCTTTTGAAAGGGCGCTTTGTTTAGATTCTTGTTATGGACACTTTGCGAAGATCTTTGCTGTGAAGTAATTGTGCCCAGTGAGGAAAGAATCCCTTGCTGAGTTCTTACTGCTGTATGGACAGCTATTCCTGGTACTGCAAGAAAAGGTGTGCTGCATGCTGGGAGACCTCAGCTCCCAATCCTCTGTGTGAGGGCCATGGACTTTGGTTAACAGAGCCTAGTCCTAAAAAAAAAAAGGTCTTTAAAGTTTGATGAGTTTATTTTTCATGGCATGCTTATGTAGCCAGATTAGTCAGGATGTCTACCTCTGTTTTCTTTTTTTCTGGGCTCTGAGAGATGATGTGTCAAGAGTTACCCTTAGGGGGCTATAATTGGAACTGTCTGCTACAAGAATGTTAGAGCAGATTTGATAGTTGCCTTTCTATGGGAGCATTGCCTTTTCAGGAGAGGATGTTCCCACACTTAGCTTGTAGACTAGGATGTGTAATGTGTGCATATCTGTTCTCTTTTCTCTTCCTGCATAACTACAAGGAACTACTCTGCCTCAGCTGAGGCCCTTCACTGTAATATATTGTACATTACTGATACTGTCAAAAAATGTATTAGATAGTTTAGAGTGTAGTTAGGTATGTGTTTATTTCACCCGACCAATTACTTCCTTTTTTGGCGGGGGGCGCACATAAAAGCTGCACTTGGTAGAGCTCTACCTAAAAAAAGTGTGAACATGTTTGAACCTGTGTAAATACTTGTACAGCAGATACTTTATTTTTGCACTGCTAATTTATTTGCCCTTATCGGGTTTGTACATATGTTACTTCCCTTTTCCCCATCAAGTTTATGGGACACTCCACTTAGATTTTTGTACAAAGTTTTTTGTAGGGGCAGCTGCCCAGGCCAATGAGGTCATGGCCTAGTATTGGTGGCAGGTGAGTGTAGCACCCTCCTGGTCAGGTGCTAGGATTTGTATAGTTAGGTTAAGCATACCTGTGTTTCTCTGCTTACCAGAGAGGCTGTCAGGGAAATTCAGTGTGGTGTTCTGCTAAACAGAGTGCTGTTATTGATCAGTTAAGTCTGCTCATGCTGCTCTGGTGCTGTTTGAGTTTGTCTGAGCTCTGCCTGCCTTCAGGAAGCAATGCGAGCCTTCCAGAACATGGGTAGGGGCTAGACAAATCAACAGCATGAATGTGGATACAGCCCTGGCCAATTTCAGGGGAGGGTGACCCCATTGCATGCTGGGAGTGGTATTTTAGGTTCTGTGAGCACATGGGCTCTGGGCCTTTTCCAGGAGTAGAGGCCAGTTGCCTCTCCTGGCACTTGCTCTTATGTGGTCTCATGCGGGTCGACCCGAGGGCCTGAAGTTAGAGAAAGTGACCTGGTTTTACAGTAAGCTGACTGAGGAGAGCTGTCTGCCAAAGATCTGTCTGGTATCACTGAAGAGAGTCGATTGGAAGGAAGTAACCAGTCTGTCCTTGAACTTGTGAGTACAGACACTAAGAGATCTTGGGGACTTTGCTACCCCTCTGGTGCATGATAGTCAGCGTGGGTCTGAGAAAGGGAACTGGCTAGTGTTCTGAAGAGCTTGTCCAATTGATCACAAAGGACTCTGCTAAGTTGCTATTGCTTCTAGACTGTCGCAGTCTACCGTAATGGGCCTGTACCTGAGGAGATCAACCCTGTTACTACTACTACAGCTAAAGAGACTTGGCTCACTCCAATAGCTACTTGCTGCTATGTGAGTGGTTTTCTGAACTGGTATACTGTATATTATTATACAGGATTTATATAGCGCCAACAGTTTGCTCAGTGCTTTACAATATAATGGGAGACAATACAGCAACAATACAGTTCAATACAAGAGGGAAAGGAGGGCCCTGCTCCTTGGAACTTATGAGGAAATAAGAGTTTTGAGAATAACTCCTCTGTCACATCAAACCCGACATTTCAAAGTGGGGTGACATGCCGATTTCAGGTGTGATTTTCAAGACATTTGACACAGATGTCTATGCAAATTGCACCAAAAGTAGTGAATGCACTACTTTAGAAATCTGTGCGGCTCCGACCAAGTCAGAACTGCACCGATATGACCACTCTAATTGTGGACAATAGGGTGCGACTTGGCATGTGATTTCCAAGCTGCATGACATGCAAATCGCATGCCAATTCGCATCCAGTGTGACCAGGGACTTAAAGCGGAGCTCCACCCAAAAGGGGAAGTCCTGCTTTAATGCTTTGTCCCCTGCTCCACATTAAGGATTGGCACCTTTGCTCCCACTTCCGCTGCGATCACCTAGAAGACCGGAAGCAGAAGTTGTTCTCCCCCCCTCCCTCCCTGTAGTTTTCTGGGACAAGTGATAGGTCCCAGAAGACTAAAGGACCATTCACAAAGTGCAGCGTTTCTCGTGCATGCGCAGTGGTTACCCAGCTGTGAAGCCGCAAGCTTTCACAGCCGGGTGCCCACACTAAAGATGCCAGGGAGAGAAGATGGCCGGTGAAACCAGCGGTGGTGAGGACACCGCTGGACCGAGGGACAGGTAAGTGGCTGTATTCTAAAAGTCAGTCTTTTATTTTTTTTTTTTCAGCTGGAACTCCGCTGTAAGCACTATCTTTTGCCTATTTGCTTTTTATACTGAATGGAGGAGCAAGCAGGACGAAAATCTGAGTGGAGGAGTTGAACTACAGTTGCAAGAAAAAGTATGTGAACCCCTTGGGATTACGTGGAGTTTTGCATGAATTGGGCATAAAATGTGCTCTGAACGTCATCTAAGTCACAACAATAGAAGAACACAGTCTGCTGAACATAATACTACACAAACATTAGATGTTGCCATGGTTTAATTGCACATAACATGTAAACATTCACAGTGCAGGGAGGAAAAAGTATGTGAACCTTTGGACTTAATAACTGGTTGACCCTCCTTTGGCAGCAATAACCTCAACCAAACGTTTCCTGTAGTTGCAGATCAGAACTGCACAATGATCTGGAGTCATTTTGGACCCCTCCTCTTCACAAAACTGTTTCAGTGTAGCAATATTCTTGGGATGTCTGGTGTGAATCGCTTTCTTAAGGTCATGTCACAGCATTTCAATCGGGTTGAGGTCAGGACTCTCACTGGGCCACTCCAGAAGGCGTATTCTGTGCTGTTGCAGCCATTGTTTTGTTGAATTACTTGTATGCTTTGGGTCATTGTCCTGGTGCATCACCCATCCTCTGCGGAGCTTCAGTTGGCAGACAGATGGTCGTACGTTTTCCTGCAAAATGTCTTGATAAACTCTGGAATTCATTTTCCCATCAATGACAACAATCCGTCCAGGCCCTGAAGCAGCAAAGCAGCCCCAAACCATGATGCTCCCTCCGCCATGTTTTACAGTGGGGATGAGGTTTTGATGTTGGTGTGCTGTGCCTTTTTTCTCCACACATAGTGTTGTGTGTTCTTCCCAAACAACTCAATCTTGGTTTCATCTGTCCACAGTATATTTTGCCAGTAGTGCTGTGGAACATCCAGGTGCTCTTCTGCAAACTTCAAACGTGCTGCAATATTCTTTTTGGACAGCAATGGCTTCCTCCGTGGTGTCCTCCCATGTACTCTATTCTTGTTTAATGTTTTCCTTATTGTAGATGTGTCAACAAAAATGTTAGCATGTGCCAGAGATTTCTGTAGGTCTTTAGCTGACACTCTGGGATTCTTCTTTACCTCATGCAGCATTCTGCGGTGTGCTCTTGCAGTCATTTTTACAGGATGACCACGTCTAGGGAGAGTAGCAACAGTGCTAAACTTTCTCCATTTGTAGACAGTCTGTCTTACCGTGGACACATGAACATCAAGGCTTTTGGAGATACTTTTGTAACCCTTTCCAGCTTCATGCAAGTCAACAATTCTTGATCGTAGGACTTCTTAGAGCTCTTTTCTGCGAGGCATGGTTCACATCAGACAGTGCTTCTTGAAACCAGTAAATCCCAAAAACAGGTGTGTGTTTTTTAAGGGCAGGACAGCTGTCAGCAACACATCCAATATCATCACACTGATTGGAGTCAAGGTTGGCGCACTCCTGGCTCCAATTAGCTCTGGGAGAAGTCATTAAGCTAGGGCCTCACATACTTTTTCCTCCCTGTACTGTGAATGTTTACATGTTATGTGCAATTAAACCATGGCAACATCTAATGTTTGTGTAGTATTATGTTCAGCAGACTGTGTTCTTCTATTGTTGTGACTTAGATGACGTTCAGAGCACATTTTATGCCCAATTCATGCAAAACTCCATGTAATCCCAAGGGGTTCACATACTTTTTCTTGCAACTGTATATATAAGAAGTTGATCTTTTCCCAGGAGTGGACATGAGGAAGCTACACTATAAAATCCAATTAAAGGGACACAAGTGCTTTCTGACCTAGCATTCTATGTAAGGTCAAAAGCTACAGGTGAGAGCAGATCTGGTGTTGGTGGAGGTGCTGCACAAGTGTGATATAGAAGACACTAGCATTAAAGAAAATATATATACAGTATCTCTCTCTCTCTCTCTCTCTCTCTATATATATATATATATATATATATATATATATATATATATATATACTGTATATACACTATATTGCCAAAAGTATTGGGACGCCTGCCTTTACACACACATGAACTTTAATGGCAAACCAGTCTTAGTCCGTAGGGTTCAGTATTGAGTTGGCCCACCCTTTGCAGCTATAACAGCTTCAACTCTTCTGGAAAGGCTGTCCACAAGGTTTAGGAGTGTGTCTATGGGAATGTTAGACCATTCTTTCAGAAGCGCATTTGTTAGGTCAGGCACTGATGTTGGACGAGAAGGCCTGGCTCACAGTCTCTGCTCTAATTCATCCCAAAGGTGTTCTATTGGGTTGAGGTCAGGACTCTGTGCAGGACAGTCAAGTTCCTCCATCCCAAACTCCGCTCATCCATGTCTTTATGGACCTTGCTTTGTGTACTGGTGCACAGTTGAGGTGGAACAGGAAGGAGCCATCCCCAAACTGTTCCCACAAAGTTGGGAGCATGAAATTGTCCAAAATGTCTTGGTATGCTGACACCTTAAGAGCTCCCTTCACTGGAACTAAGGAGCCAAGCCCAGCTCCTGAAAAACAACCCCACACCATAATCCCCCCTCCACCAAACTTTACACTTGGCACAATGCAGTCAGGCAAGTACCGTTCTCCTGGCAACAGCCAAACCCAGACACGTCCATCGGATTGCCAGACAGAGAAACGTGATTCATCACTCTAGAGAACACATCTCCACTGCTCTAGAGTCCAGTGCCGGCGTGCTTTACACTACTGCATCTGACGCTTTGCATTGCACTTGGTGATGGAAGGCTTGGATGCAGCTGCTCGGCCATGGAAACCCATTCTATGATGTTCTCTATGCACTGTTGTGCTAATCTGAAGGCCACAGGAAGTTTGGAGGTCTTTAGCTATTGACTCTGCAGACATTTGGCAGCTTTTGCATACTGTGGGCTTCAGCATGAACTGACCCCGCTCTGTCATTCTATATGACCTACCACTTCATGGCTGAGTTGCTGTTGTTCCCAGTTTTTTCCATTTTGTTAAATATCACTAACAGTTGACTGTGGAATATTTAGCAGCAAGGAAATTTCACGGATGGACTTATTGCACAGGTGGCAACCTGTCATGGTACCAAGCTTGAATTCACTGAGCTCCTGAGTGTGACCCATTCTTTCACAAATGTTTGTAGAAGTAGTCTGCATGCCTAGGTGCTTGATTTTATACACCTGTGGCTATGAAGGTGATTGGAACACCTGAATCCAACATTTTTGGCAATATAGTGTGATAGTGTGTGTATGTATGTATGTATATATATATATATATATATATATATATAAAAATATATATATATCTATATATATAGATATATATCTATATATATCTATATATATAGATATATATAGATAGATATAAATTTTATGAATGTTTGAGCAACAAACAAGGGGACTTTTTGTTTTGGCGATGGGACTTCCTTTGTTTTCTGTGAAGAGTATATTCTGGTCTGTTAAGCATAATTGTTTAATCTCATTGTGCAAAACCACTGCATAGAGCAGGTAAGTAGAGACATGTTTAGTATCACTTTAATTCAGTAGTCAAATTCCTCCTTTTAGCATAGTAATGGATGATCTTTTTAAAGCATCTCATCACAAATCATCTTTCCGTGCAGAGGATTCTTGAACTGACACTTGAATCTCATTGCATACTGTACATCTGAAAAAGTCAGCCAGTAACACAAGCAGGATAGATTTCAGTAACATTCTGTACACCAATAGTTGCCATATAGCAACGAAATGACATCTGAATTGCACTGACAATAAAATATAACACGAAAAGGTATTCTTTAATAACACTAAATGACAAGATGGCTTATTTAATAATTATGTAGGTTACCTCTGTTTTTAGACGAAAATTGACTTTTCCTTCAAGAAACAGAGCAGATGTTTTTTGGGGAGCCTAATCACACTATTGTTTTGCTTAGTGACACAGTTCCTAAAATATTATTATTCGTTTATGGCATGGATGTTAAATAACTTTTAAGTAATGAGCTATGAGATGTGAATTTGTAATTAACTTGAGTACATTTATTCCTGGCTTTCTTTTCCCCTCAGTTTGTGACAAAAAATATGATCATGTGGTGAAAAGAGAGAAGATTAATGACACATTTCTTAAAGTTAATTAAGCCTTACATAAATTTATGTTTGTAGGTCTGCAACGGACATGATTATGTGTTATTTTTTAAGATCATCAACAAATTTCAACAATGTTTTAATTATCCTACTTTACAATTCTAATGGTGGTCCAATGTTTGGAGAAGTATGTTATTCTTTCATCATGGAGAACCTAAAGGACAACTTTTAGGCTAGTGCTATTAAGATGATTACTTAAGTTGGTAGTGAACAAGGACTGTATACTTTAGTAAGAAAGCTCAAGGGCCGGCTTACAGAAAGGGGTGTGGGTATGTAACGGGTATCAAGCATTCGATTGATGTGTTTTGGACTTTGTCATCTTGCAATCCAAGACAGATATATGTATGTTCTGCATCTGTGGAGATGTTTGAATTTAATTTTTTATTTTACACACACACATTTCTGTTTTTCTTTTTTTCTTCAGTATAGTATAGTTATTTGATATGTATATGCATGATCACAAAATGCGTTAGGGCTCATGTACACGGGGCGTTTGGAAAACTCCTCCGACAGCTGGAAACTGACTGCTAGAAAACATAGGTTAAATAACGTCAGTTTAGCTGCATTTGCATACAGCGTTTGTGTTTAGAAGTGTTTTTAAAAGATAACCTAAGGAGCCTCTCCCAAATGCCCAGAATGCACTGAAAAATAATAAATAATTAACTATTTCAGACATTTTGAGAGAACTAGAGAGAGCAGAAGCAGAGAGAGCAGTATGTGTTGAGATTACCTGTCTTTTCTGGTTGTATTCAGCATGGATCCCATCATGAGCATAATGCAGCATGTTCTACCATTTTTTCCTTCACGCGAAACCTGGAACTGACTGTGCTAGGTCCATTTGAATACATGGAAAACGCTTTGCATGAATTTCTGATGATGAAAAAAGACTCTGGACAGCATTTGGATATGGAACAGTTAAAAAATGCTTCTAAACACAAATGCTTGTAAATGCGGTTAGCCGCGTTTACAAGCGTTTGGCGTTTTGACACCTGTTTGGTACGTTCAGAAAAACAACTGTAAACTCAACTGCCTGTAAGCGACTGTAAATGACTGCAAACGACATAGTGTACATGGACACATAGAAAAACATTAAGGAGAGTTCAGGGCTGCTGAAAAAAAACGCAGAAAAGCTCCTAAACGTGAGTTTATCAGCTGCAGTGTACATGAACCCTGAGCGTATTTTTTGGTTTGTATTTTTTCTTTTTATTGGTCTGTGGCTTAGATCAAGCATTCAATTGATGTGTTTTGGACTGTGTCATCTTGCAGTCCAGGACAAATATATGTACAGTATGTTCTGCATCTGTGGAGATGTTTGAATTTAAGTTTGTTTTCTTACACACACACATTTCTTTCTTTCTTTCTTTTTATTTGAAATGTATGTGAAATGCTTTGATACAGTAATGTTTTACTATGTGATTTTAGTGTACTTAGTTAATGTCACTTTTTGGCATTTTTAAATTTCCCGTCGTTCCGTCCCCCGTACGTCCTGACATTGCAGGGAACGGAACCCGGAAGACAGATGCTAGCATCGGCCGGAGGACATGGCCAGGAACACTACAGGAGGGACATCGTGGGAGCGCAGGACAAGGTAAGTGCAGAAGGGATCCTGGAGCAACACTGCAAGGTATTCCCGAGTGTAGCTCGGGGTTACTGCTTGTGGTGCTGAAACTTTACCCCGAACTACACTCGGGAATACCTCCAGGGAGGTTAATAGGGTGAAACACATTAGAGGGGGGTTCTCCCATGGGTGGAGATCAGGCTGAGGCCATTTGAAATACGAGTGACAATTTAAATCTGGGGGTAGACTGTAAAAAAGAAAATTTGCTTATACACTAGCGGCTGTTTTCACAGTCAAAGTAGTCCCATTGCAATGCACTTTTCTAGATTACTGTACCACAGCTGGAAATGTTCTTGAAATTAGTTTTTTTGGATGCTGTGCAGTATCCTTGTCACAACATGCTGGATGTCATCAAATCTGTGTCCTTTCAAGGAATTTTTTTAAATTTTGGAAACCGTCAAAAGTCGCAGAGTGCTAAATAAAAGGAATAAGGTGGCTGGCAAAGTTTTGGAATGGATTTTTGGGGCAGGAACTCACGAACAACTTAACACATCATGTGCAGGAGCATTGTTGTGGTGGAGAATCCACTTGTCAAGCCAGAGTTCCTGCATTTTCCTCCAAACAGATTCCTGTAACCTTTTCAGAGTTTCCAAGTAAAAATGTTGGTTGACCCATTGTATGATATCTGAAGAACTCCTAGTGAACTATCCCCTTGTGATCAAAAAAACCCACACTAGCATGGTTTTAACCTGCGAATGAGATATGCATATGTTCTTTGGACAAGTTGAATTCTTTGTTTTTCACTGCATGCTCTAGCATTTTGTTTCTAGATCATCCTAGAAAAAACATTTTTAATTACCAGTAATGACCCTATCAAACACCTTTGAATTCTTCAAAAGATTGGATGGAATTTTAAGATGGTATTCTTTCTGATTTTCTGTCAAGTTCAAGGCACCATCTTTGCAGAAATGTTTTTCATTCCCAATCCTCCCTTAGAATCTTCCACACTGTTTCCCTGTTCATGTTCAATTCTTCTGCCATCATTCGGTCACTCAAGCTTCAATCTGAGCGCATGAGGGTTTGCACTCTTTCCACATTTGCATACAACTTTTGCATTTTTGGCTGCCCACTTCTTGCGTCATTGTGGACATCTTCCCGTCATCCACCTTAAACCGTTTATGCCATTCAAAAACACTTAATTTCTTCATGGAATGTTCACCATAAGCCTGGTGTAAAGTTTCACTTACACTTTGGCCAATTTTCATGCAAAATATAATGTTAATCATCTGACCCAGGTTCCTGTCACTGATTTTCCATTAACAGGCCCACATACACTTATGTTATTTCTTCTACTACTCAATCAGGGACCCAAGAGAGTGCAAGTTAGAACATGACAGAAAACACTTGAGTGCGAACAACTGTGTGACTAACCACCATGGTGCTGCGGTGCGGGCATTCCGGGAATTAAATGGTCAAATCTCGTATTGATGACTGTGGTGTATATTAACAGAGTGCAGGGATGTGCCATCCATTTTGCTGTGAATGAACTTTTTATATATGTTCCCTTTGGTCTGTTAAATGCACCATTGAAAGCCTTGTATTATCTCTGGTAAACACCCCCCCCCCCCAAAAAAAAAAGTAATCCTGCCTAAACTTTTGTCAGCTGATAACCTCCTGTGCTCTCTGTCTATACTGCACTGTTATCAGTTATATTGGTTTGAGGACTTTAGAACCTTGCCAATCTATGCCATGTATAAAAGGATGGGGCATTCCAAAAAGTGCTATTCAGGTTCTGTTGTTCTGTTACAGTAGGGTGAGTGAGTGTTGTCATCCTAGGACTGGAAGTCTATTACTGGCAGAATTACCAGGTGAAAATGAAAAACAATAACTAATGCAGTCATCACATCTAAGGACTGGTGAGCTGCAATATATTACATTTTGTTTATGGGTTTAGATATACTTTAAAGTATTACCCTGCATTCACTCTATCCGGACTCCCATAGTACACAGAACATGGAAATGTAATTATTTCAGTAAATATAAACTGCTAAATACCTTTTCTCATCAGCAGTTAGAGCAGTCTTCTGGCTTCTATCAGTGTCCAGCAGAGCACTAGTTAAAGCGTGTGGAAGGAGTTTTCATTCTCCTCTCACTGCCCTCTGAGATTGCATAACCCCTGACCCTCTGTCTGAACAGTGTTGATTGGTCCTGTGCTGATCACATGCACCCTCCCAAGAAAAAGAAAACACTATCTAGCAGTATACACCAAACTGAGCATGTGCAGTGTGTCCCTAAGGCTGTGTTCTATCAGGAGATAAGATGGGCAATGTGGAAGAAGGGGAGGATCAGAGAAGACAGGATCAAACATCCTTTTTACACAATGCAGAGGATTAACCCCTTAAGTTCTACAGTAAGTATAACAAGCATGGTTTACTGCACATACAGACTGATTTTACTGTTGTGGGTTTAGTAACACTTTAAGGGTCTAATCTCTACTCTCTCTCTTGCAGCAGCTAGAAGTTACATAGTTACATAGTCTGGTTGAGAAAAAGACAAAAGTCCATCCAGTTCAGCCATAAAAAAAAGTAATAATCCTACACCGACAGTTGATCCAGAGGAAGGCAAATATAAATCCAGCAAAGCATGATCCAGTTTGCTCCTGCAGGGAAAAAAAATTCCTTCCTGATCCCCCGAGAGACAATCGGATATTCCCTGGATCAACTTTACCTATAAATGTTAGTATCCAGTTATATTCTGTGTATCTAAGAAAAAATCTAGGCCTTTTTTGAAACAATCCACTGAGCTGGCCAGAAGCAACTCTTGAGGGAGTCTATTCCACATTTTCACAGCTCTCACTGTGAAGAAACCTTCCCGTATTTGGAGATTACATTTCTTTTCCTCCAGACGTAAAGAGTGCCCCCTTGTCCTCTGTGATGACCTCAGGGTGAATAACTCTACACCAAGTTCACTATATGAACCACTGATGTATTTATACATGTTGATCATAGTTGTCAAATTCTTTTCACTGGACAAACCATACTATTGATTAGCAAGGCATCTATCAAAATGATTGGACAACTGTAAGGTGCAAGAGGAAGGAAAGGGCACTGACGGGGAAACCCAAAACTCATGGGTTTCAGTAACATTTTGACTGCTGAAGCCAGATTGAAAAGTAGATGTTTATTATACAAGCATGTAGCTAGAACTACATACAGCGAGAGCAAAACAAATACATGGTGTGGATTCAAAGTAATGCTCTAAACTGCCTTGGAAAGCTAATACAATTTATATGTCCTAAAATGAGTGGGAATCTAGCTGACTGCTTTGAAGTTACATTCTGGTTTCTGGTGGAGTTCTTTGAAATGTAAATGGCCATTCACACAAGCATGTTACATCCACTAGTTCCTTTAGATAGCAATCTTCCCAGCTGGAGGTGTGCATAGCATTCTAACACAAGAAATACATCTGTTACACAAAAAGACTTATAATAACAAAATATACATTCAATATATATCCACTTAATCAAAACTAAAATGTTTAATATATAAAATGGCTGTTCCATTTTCCCTCACAGCACGCAACCTGGTTGGGTATTTGCAGTGAACCTGGAGGTGCCTACTAGATGAAGTACAATGAGTGCTGTTGGTTTTTCTATTTTCTCCGTGTTCCTACTTTAAATTTAAGAAAACATGAAACAGAATAAAGATTAAGATTTCACTGATCAGTGGTAAAATATATTATATGTTACTCCCCTGACCTTTCGCCTGGATCCACAGTAGGTAACATTGTAGCCAGTCCACATCATGAAGAAGGTCATCCATCCATGTTAAATCTAGGGGCTAGATTGTGAATAAAGAGCGATCCAGTTCCATTCTAGCTTTCATGTATATACATAATATTGCTAATCCTGGTGGAGAAATAATATACTGGCAGCACTGCCATTTGTGGTGCCTGAAAGGTTGTCGCTAGCCCCTGGCTATCTGTCTTTATCATGCCTGTTGAAGGTACGGACGCGTCCGGAGAACTGACTTCATCTCAGAAACAACAGACATACACACAGTGATAGGTGAAATCAATCCCTCAAGTTTATTAGCGGGAAGAAAATTAATATAACAGAAAAAAGAAAGGTGGGGGGTACAGAGTATCAAAAAGCTGAGTTGTCAGTAATTGATTGGCTGAATACAAAAAGACAACATTGATGTCAATTCTGAAAAGTGATGAGAAGTGGAGTTTCACTTTCCCAGGAATAAGGAAAGTTTCTACATTGTTTTAAAACACTTATCTACTATATACAATAGAATCTCGCTAGATACTTGTCAAGGCTGTAAACATGACTTTCTCAGGCCTTGAAATCAGTTACAAGTATTCAACAATTATTTTCCCATGGGACAGAAATATTTGACTTTTAATTATATCATAACAGAAACAGGTGCTGTTAGTATAAAGAAATAATTGGATACTATCTCCGTCTCTACCAAAGCTAAGCTAAGATAAAAAATAGAAGAATATTGTGAGTACAGTTCTGTAACACATAACTGACACAGCATATTTTCATTAACTCATTCTGGGTATAATACAAAACAATTAATCAACATGTTAGTACAAAATGGAGTGGGGAAAACAAAATGACAGACCTAAAAGACATACATTTCCCTTCAGTGCCCAAATGCACAATTTCTGTAGGCTACAATGATGAGCAATAAAGATACCCACAGGGATCAGAAGCAGGATTTACTGTTTTGCATAAAGTGGACCTAACAATGGCTTATTTGGGCTTGGCAGTAACATAAAACTCTAAAATCGTCCAAACAATAGAGTTCATTTAGGCCAGCAAACAATGCCATATTACTTTATCATTATGCAGAGCATTATTTCAGTCTGACATCTAATATCCCCTTAATAATGTGTATTTCAGAATGGAACAAGTTATGACAAAGATCATACAATATCTGATTAAATGTCCATGAGATGGATTATCTCATTAACTAATCCTGTGTAAACAGGTTAAGCAAACTATTTCACTGATAGAACAGACTCTCTGTGCGTGATGCTACAATGAAGTGGTACAGATGTCTGAAGCTGGCAACAAACATCTGGAAACTATTCAGAGCCTGGTGTGGAAAATGAAACAGGGGTCTTGACCTGAAGCGGGAATATATCCAAAGAAAGGGGGCCACCAGATGGATTAGTGTGAAGGCTATCAGTCTAGGAGGTTTAACAAATGTACTAGCACATAACTGATAATCACTAAATAAATCAGTAACACTTGGGATACAATGGAAAAGAACTGTGCAAAAACCTAAAAGTATAGCATACGATTTTCTTGTTATACACTACAATATTTTGTACAGAAAAGTACTGCAGTCAAAGTCATCCTGTGGTCACTATAAGGGTCCATGCACACTGGGCTTTAAAAAACACTAGTTCCCTTAGAAAAAAAAAACGCTCTTATAGAGTTTTTTTTACATGCATTTAGACGCGTTTAGGAGTGTTTAGGACCATTTAGCTTTTTTCTCTGCCAGAAAACTCCTCTCAAAAACACAATCGAGGATTTTTTTTTCCTGCCTCTAAATGCTGAGCTTAAGCCCTGGTTCACACTAATGTGGTGCGGAATTTTCAGTGTTTTCTGTGCGAATTCTGCACTACATTAGAATCGCACCCCGTTCATGCGAACCGCTGCGGGTGTGTATGTTAACACCCCAAAAGCGATCCGCAAAACGCGGTGCGATGTGCAGAATTGGATCGCATAGGTGTGAATACCCATGCGTTCCGATGCTAGTGCGGACTCAAAAAAGGGTCCTGCACCTTTTTGGTGCGGGTGTGGTGTGATTAGAGCCATACAAAATGTATGGCTCCAATTGCACCGCACACAAATCACATTTGATTTGCACAGGAATGCGGTGCGGTTCCTGTGTGAATCACATGCGATATATCGCACCGCATATATGTGAACCCAAAGTAAAATGTGTCTGTAAACATCATAGGATAACACTGAGCTGCTTCTAAAGGCAAAATCCTGAACTCAGCGGCTAGACTCATCCACCTCACCACCCGCTCCACCTCTGCCACCCCCCTCTGCCTCTCCCTCCACTGGCTCCCGATTGCCCAACGCATCAAATTTAAACTCCTAACCCTGACCTACAAAGCCGTTCACAACACTGCCCCTGACTACCTCACCAACCTGATCCCCAAGTACCGCCCTACCCGTACCCTTCGCTCCTCACAGGACCTCCTTCTATCCTGCTCCCTGGTCTCCTCCTCCCATGCACGACTGCAGGACTTCTCCAGGTCCTCCCCCATCCTCTGGAACTCACTGCCCCAATCCATCAGACTGTCGCCTTCCCTCTTCACATTCAGGCGCTCCCTCAAAACCCATCTCTTCAGGGAAGCCTACCCCACCCTCACCTAACGGCCATTCTCCCTCTTTCCTCCCACCCCTCATTCCCCTCAGCCACTTCCTACTGTACCTTTACCCCCTCCCTCCTAGATTGTAAGCTCGAAAGAGTAGGGCCCTCTTACCCCTCGTACGTTGTTTGTTGTTGTTGTACTGTGCCATGTATTGTCCCCCCTCTATTGTACAGCACTGAGCAAACCCTTTGGCGCTATATAAACTCGTAGTAATAATAATAATAATAAACTCCTGTAGAAGCAGCATTTTATAAGCCCAGTGTGGCCAAAAAAGTTGCTAAATCAGGAGCCGTAATGAAAAAAAATTCTGATAGGGAATGGGAAGAGGAGTGACAACATGATCGTGGAGAAGGATAGGCTAAGTCAACCAATAAGTGTTTACCCAATTTTTGGTTGAAGTTGCCCAATTTAATCACACACAAGCCTCCTTACTAGTTACCAAAATCCTGAAGGGGAGGCTTCTGGGGGCTGGTCGCACAATTTGGAGGAAGCCTGCCGGCGCGAAGAGTATAGTAAGTATTACACCTTATCACTACACCTAGACTTTAAGAAAGGAGGTATGGATATTTTATACATTGTTATATCCAGCTTGGACCAATGTAACTGTGCATAAGTCCGCACCCCCCTCTCGCCACCACCTGCCGTTGCCACCACCCTGCCGCTGCCCTCCCGCTGGCAGCTGCCGCCACCGGCCGCCGCTTGATAGTTCAGTCTTACCTGAGAAACCTTCAATCCCGGCGCTGGGCATAGAGATGAGTGAAGGAAAGATGGCTGCCACATATCTCTATGCCCTTGGAGGATCGGTGCGATGTCACTTCCCGTTCCGGCCATTTTTTTTTTTTTTTTAAAGCACTAGATCAATGCTTTTTTTTTTATCCAATGCTTTACGTTGCAGAGGAGAGATATGAGGTCTTATTGACCCCATATCTCCCCATAAAGAGAACCTGTAACTAATTATTTCTATCACAAGGGATGCATGCATTTCTTGTGATAAGAATAAATGTGATTACATTTTTTTTAAAGAAACAGTGCAAAAAAACCCCCCAAAAAACAAAAAAAATTAAATAGATTTTTTAAAAAAGTTTAAAGTGCCCCCGTCCCCCAGTGCTCGCACATAGTGGTGAACGCATAGATAGGCCATGTCCACATATGTAAATGGTGTTCAAAACACATGTGAGGTATCGCCACGAATGTTGGAGCAAGAGCAATAATTCTCGCACTAAATCTCCTCTGTAACTTTACACTGCTAACCTGTAGAAACTTTTAAAGCATCGCCCATGGAGATTTTTAAGTACTGCATTTTCACGCCATTCCACGAGCATGCACAATTTTAAAGCGTGACATGTTGGGTATCTATTTACTCACAGTAACATCCTCTTTCATATTTTACCAAAAATTGGGGTATATATATTTTTTTTAATCAAAGTGTATTTTTTTCCAAAAAATATATATTCATTTTTAAAAACTGCGCATTTCGTTTTCGGTTTTTGGCCAAGAACATTTTTAATTTTTGGTTTCGGTTTTGGCACCAGAATTTTCATTTCAGTGCACCACTACATTCTATTAATAGTGACTGTGCCTAGTGGCTGACCTCTTGTTTTCACAGTGCAGCAGGGCAGCCACTTGGCAAGAGAGCCAGGGGAATTGACCAGGTATGGCAGATACATAGTATATACATAGTTACATTGGTCCAGCCTGGACCAAGTACATTGTAACTATGTATAAAATATCCATACTTATAATTCTTCTTTAACAAATGTTTAATGCTTGCAGTTGGGGAGGGCCCCACTAACAAGCATTTTTTTTGTGTGTCCAGAGTTGGGCTTTAAGAACTTTTGAATCACAGCCCCAGAACAGGCATGTGTTAACTGAGTACCAGAAAAGTGTCAAAACTACTTATCTCTATACTTGTTTCAAGTCAGCAAGTCAGATAGCATTAGGAGCCAGGAAACTAGCATTCTCAAAAGTAGAATTCACTAATGGTAGCTTACATCATTCTCTCATGACAGTCACTTTAAAGCGGTTCTAAAGTTGAAAAGTGTTTTACTTTAATGCATTCTCAGTATTATGACAAAAAAAAAAAACCTTCCACTGTGTGTTCCCTCTTCTCCCTTCCCTAACATTTACCTGACTCCTGTATTGATCCAATGCTGTGCCTGGTTGCAGGTCTCATCTCCCTCTCCTACTGGTCTCACAAGCTTTGCAGTCATTGGCTCCTGCTGCTGTCAGTCAAATCCAGTGAACTAAGAGTGGGGGTGGGGTCCAGCCACGCTGTGTGCATCAATGGACACACAGAGCCTGGATCAGGAGTGATACCGCACAACTGCTCCCATAGCAAGCAGCTTGCTAAGGGGCAGACAAATAAGAGGAAGAGCAGAGACCATTGGTCAGTTACCTGAGAAGAGGAGAAATACTGCTACAGGGTGGCAGGAGTGCGCAAAATCACGTATATATACGTGATTTTGCAGTTCCGGTAGGGGGCTCACGTTCATCTCGCACGTTCGGGCCTTGGCTGTGAATCAACGGGTCCCGGACGGTGATTACTCACTGGCACCCGGTGATCGCCGAGTATCTCCAACGAAGGAGAGACCTGTATGTAAACAATACAGATCTCTCTCCTGTCAGCTCCTGCACTCTGAGCTATACAAAGCAGTGTGCTTACAGTAAAACACAGACACGTAGTAAAACAGCACACAGTTAACCCTTTGATCGCCCCACATGTTAACCCCTTCCTGCCCAGTGCCATTAGCACAGTGTCAGTGCTTTTTATTAGCACTGATCACTATATTGGTGTCACTGGGTCTGTCAGTGACACCAAATCAGTTTCCCCCAGTGTCAGAATGCCCGCCACAGTCTCGCAATAAGTCGCTGATTGCTGCCATTACTAGCAAAAAAAAATAAATTCCAGTATCTATACCGCATTTGTAAACACTATAACTTTCACGTAAACCAATTAATTTACACGTATTGGGATTTTCTTTAGCAAAGACATGTAGCAGAATTCATTTTGTTCTAAATGTAAGATGAAATTAGATTTTTTACATTTTTTAAATGGACATGTTTACTAGCAAAAATACAAAAATATTGTTTTTTCTAAAATATTGTCAGTTTTTTTGTTTATAGCGCAAACAATTAAGGATGCAGAGGCGATCAAATGCCACCAAAAGAAAGCTCTATTTGTGGGAAGAAAAGGATGTAAATATCATTTGAGTGCAGCATTGCATGATCGCGCAATTGTCAGTTAAAGTAACACAGCTCCGGAACTAAAAAAAAATGGCCTGGTCAGGAAGGGGGGTAAATCCTCTGGAGGGCAAGTGGTTAATGCCAACTGACAACTCCCTGCATGTGGTTCCAGAGACACAATCACTGCAGCTGAACTTCTAGGATCTGTACACTTCTCCCAGGTCCTCCAGGGGGATAGAACAAACAGCAGAGAAAACCTGCTCCAGCCTCCACTATCCATAGGAGACAAAGCTGACTCTTTTGGGTGCAGCACTACCTCACCCTGTCCTCCAACCCTATTCAGGGCCTCTGCATAGCTGGTTACATCTGCATGTTGGTGGGGTATCTGGCTCCTATGCCCTGACTGCACTAGGCTTCTCCCAAGCATACATATTGACACTAACTGGGCCCATTACATCATTAGAACTCATGTACATGGGACATTTGGAAAACGATGGAAACTGCTGGAAACCGTAGATTAAAAAACATCTGTTTAGCCACGTTTGCATACAACGTTTATGCATGTTTGTGTTTAAGATAACCTCAGGAGACCTTCCAAAATGCCCAGAATGCACTGAAAAACGGTATAAAATTAACTATTTCAGACATTTTGAGAGACATAGAGCGAGCAGAAGCAGAGAGAGCAGTATGTGTTGAGATTACCTGTCTTTTCTGGTTGTACTCACTATGGATCACATCATGAGAATAATGCAGCATGTTCTACCATTTTTTCCTTCACGCAAAACCTGGAATTGACTGCGCTGGTGTGCTAGGTCTATTTGAATACATGGAAAATGCTTTGC
Source organism: Staurois parvus (assembly GCF_062004578.1). Lineage (NCBI taxonomy): Eukaryota > Metazoa > Chordata > Amphibia > Anura > Ranidae > Staurois > Staurois parvus. Next base: position 3,755,542 of record NW_028318886.1, read on the forward strand.
ATGCATTTCTGATTATGAAAAAAAGGCTCTGGACAGCATCTGGATATGGAACAGTTAAAAAACGCTTCTAAACGCAAACACTTATAAATTCAGTTAGCCGCATTTACAAGCATTTGGTGTTTGAAACGCTGATAAAATCTACTCCTAAACGTAAGTTTGGTGCATTAAAAAAAACCACTGTAAACTCAACTGCCTGTAAACCACTGTAAATGACATAGTGTACATAGACACATAGGAAAACATTAGGGAGAGTTCAGGGGCTGCAAAAAAAAATGCAGAAAAGCTCCTGAACGTGAGTTTATCAGCTGCAGGTACATGAGCCCTTACAGGAAGGCTTTGTCTAAAAGGGACCTAACACCCAATTACATTATTCCCTGTTACCACACACTATTCTGGGACAGAGCCGCCAAGTGGCAGACTGGCTAACTGCACTTATAGACATAAGCATCCTTACATATAGGCACCTCTGGGTTACTGCCAAAGTAAAGTTTGCCTGGAACATGTTTCCTACATTTGACTTATTTCCCTTAGCTCCACTATGCATAGGGCATGTCAAGTCTCTTGATCACACTTTATATTGTGAAAACCTTCTCTTCCTGCTAGGTATTTCCATCCTTTCCCTCTCCTTTTTGTCAGTGGTGCTCCACTATATTTCTCTTAGCTTTGCTTCCACCGTTTTTCTTAGGTGTTGCAACCAAATACTTACCTTCTGTTGTTGAGTTTACTCTTATGAAAGCTGGCCCACTTCAAATACATTTTTATCTTTTACCCATATTTTCTGAAAAATGGTTGCTTTTTAATGTTCATAGTTAATACTGGTGATCATTTCTGGCCATTTGATGCTACAAATTGATTAATTAACAGGTAATGAAGTTAGCTAATATTTTTTCTCTCATGTCCCATTTTTGTTACCTATAAAGTAGAATGGATTTGGTTTGTTCTTTTATTTAGATGGCTTAATTTTTAGATTAGTTGTACTGTAGTTGGACAAATAGCTGTTCTAGACTCATTAATGTGCTAATGATGTTTATGGTGGTGTCTCGATCTTTACTTGCACTGCTGCTCAGATATAATAAACGCATTCTGTATTTCCATTCTTTTGAAGAATTTTTAATACATACACCCACACTGCAAAAATCCAACTAGTGAGGTATGGTACGTTTGTGAGTGTGTTGGTAAGACAGTAAACTAAGATTTTAAACTGACATATGTTGGGCATAAACAAAAGTGCATTTACAGACAGTAATAAAGATTTTCAAACCTTTCCAACTCTTCTAAAAAAAGGATTTTTTTTTATGTTTATGTTCCTGACTTGGGCATGCATAGGCAAAGCAGAAATTCACTTTAATCTATCCTTTTCTACATAATCTTTAATTGTTAATTGTGGATAAGGCCATATTTTTCATTAGGCCACTTAAGTACTGCATAACCTAGCCATCCAGGCCACTTCTTCCACTTCCAAACTTCCTTGTACATTTGAATCGTTTGTACATGTCCCTCACCCAGACTTCCAATCCATCCCCAGCTACTCCTATTCCTACCCTCCTGTGTGCTGCAACATGGGGCAGAGTGTGCCTCTTGAATGGGCAATGTCAAAATGTAACTGACCTTGGATGGAACACCAGGCAATCAGGTACTTTAAAGCTGAGTTCCGCTCACCCGGTCAAAAAATAAAGGTCAGCAGCTACAAAAACTGTAGCTGCGGACTTTTAAAAAACAGCCACTTACCTGTCCCTTGGTCCCGCGGTGTGTCCCCCGCAGCCCGTTTCACAGGCTGTCCTGTATTCCAGGAGGCCGGCATCTTCAGTGTGGGCACCCGGCTGTGACAGCTTGCGGCTTCACAGCCGGGTACCCACTGCGCATGCACAAGTAGCGCTGTGCTTCATGAATGGTCCTGTAGTCTTCTGGGACCTGTCACATGTCCCAGAAGACTACAGGGAGGGAGGAAAGACACCACCTGCTTCCGGTCGCCTAGGTGATTGGACCGGAAGTGGGAGTGGGTCAATTTCCCTGTCAATTTCCGGTCCCGCAACACCCCCCCAAAGGTGCCAATCCTTAATGGGGAGTGGGGGGAGCAGTCCTTAAAGTGAAACTTCCCCTTTTGGGTGGAGCTTCGCTTTAAGATGCTCAAAGCAAGCAGTAATGAACAATAACACTTGAATATGCAGAGAATGGTAGATACCAAATAGTTCAGTGTACTCACAGGACTCACTGGTGGGAAGGGGGGGCTACAACTAGAGAGGGGCTAGACTGCAGGGAATCCTAATCCTATGGTTAAGCTCTATTTCGGCCAGTTCACACCCTGCAGGTAAGGGGATAAGGGTAGTCAAAGTATCAGGCCAGAACACAGTCTTTTCTGGCACGTTGGAGCTCAGTAATGTTAAAGGAATTATCCTTAGTTGGGGGGAAAAGGTTTAAGCAGTCAGCAAGCAAGTAGTGGGTATAGCAAACGTGGCGAGTTCCTTTGTGATCCAGGTTATGATGTCTGCATGCAGTGTTCATGTACTCAGTTTTACTAAAGAGATTTGGGTCTAAGCCCACTCACTAGATCCTGAAGGTAGTTGCCATACACAGGAAGCGATGCAGGGTCTGCACTCCTACATATGGCAGTCCGAATTCCATGTAGACACGCCAGTCTGGGTTGGTGCCTGCAGTGTAGTCTGCTGATCACCAGCAAAAGATCTCCTTATGCCACACAGAGGTGCAGGCTCACTCTTGCAAAGGCAGCAATGGCTCACAGGCTCCGGTTGGGCTGCAGTCCCAGAGGCAGGATGACAGCTCTGATGCACACTGATGGATCCCTGAGAGAAGAGAACCAGCTCTTTAAAGAATAATAAATAAAAGTCAGCAGCTACAAAAACTGTAGCTGTTGACTTTTAAAATACAGCCACTTACCTGTCCCTCGGTCCAGCGGTGTCCTCACCATCGCTGGTTTCATCGGCTGTCTTCTCTCCTTGGCGTCAGCATTTTTAGTGTGGGCACCCGGGTGTGACAGCTTGCGGCTTCACAGCCGGGTGCCCACTGCACATGCGTGAGAAGTGCTGCGCTTTGTGAATGGTCCCGTAGTCTTCTGGGACCTGTCACGTGTCCCAGAAGACTACGGGAAGGGAGGAGGGGAGGACAACGTCCGCTTCTGATCACCTAGGCGATCGCAGAGGAAATGGGAGCAGGTACCTGTCAAATTCGGGTACTCGCTCCCTCCCTCACTCCCCAAAGGTGCCAATCCTCAATGGGGATCAAGGGACAAAGCATTAAAGTGGAACTTCCCCTTTTGGGTGGAGCTCTGCTTTAAGTAACCTTTCCATAATCCCCCCTTTTTGATTAGCAGCTCCCTGGGAGATGTAGTCTAAGGAAAACTCCAGTTATGACTGAACACAGGACCACAAGACCCACTGTCCTTTGCTTCTGGGCTCAGGAATATGATGTAAGCAGCCTTAGTGCAGCACTAGAGGTAGAACTGAAACAGTCTGCAGCAATGAATGTAATGTCCATTGCATTCATATTATCGTAGCTGGCACCTGGCTACATCAGGAAGACTTGCATCTGACTTTCTGACCCTCATATGTATGTGGAGAAAATGTATTATAGATTATATAGAAAATTGTTTCTGTTGTTGCTGGATACTCTGACTTTTAAGGCAACAAGAGGACTGAGAGCTTTCTGATATATAAACGTATTTAGTGGGATAAGCAACTGTACACACAGAAAGGGTTTTAATTAGCCCTAGGAAAAAGATGGCTGTTACAGCCTTTGTCCCCAAATGGACAGTTACTGTTTTAACATTTTTAGAAAATGAGAAAAAAAGTTAAATTGCAGCATCTCTATATAAGTGATATTGTGTGGAGTCTTGAAAATGTATCTATAGCCAATTTTTTTTTTAATTTTATAGGGTAAAGACAGGTTAAACTCCACTGGGTTATTTTTTGCTATGTCCTGCTAGGTATATTTATGCATTTCCTGTTTTGAAGATACAACGGGAATTGAGAGTAAGTTGTCCCAAAAAAGGAAATCAAAGTCTATCCAATCTGTCCTTTATACCTAAATAAATTATATAGCCAAAAATAAATCCAGTGTTTCTTCATCCAAATTCAGATTCAGAATACTTTATTAGTCTCAAAGGAAAATTACTAAGGTACAATTACATTCAACAAGACAACACAAAAATCACAATATCAAGGCATAGCAACAATTCAATTACCAGTAACAGCAATTATTACCACATAAAGGTAAATTAACTATACTGTAATTAACTATACCATCCTATTAAAATACTACATAGAAAAAAAAACACTGATTGAAAAAATAGCAGAAAATCAACCTCCAACATACAAATTACACCACTGTCTCTAATATTCCAGAAATCATTATACATAGTTACGGTACCTAATACCAACATAATATATAAACTACATAAAATCTGGATTGCAAACCAGATTAAATTCTCACATCCAGCACTCACAGAGAGTTTATACAGTATATAAGAAATATATATAAATTATATAATTTGATGGCCACAGGCAAAAATGATTTCCTATGTCGCTCTGTAGTGTAACATGTAACATGATTGTAACAATCTATCACTGAAGGTACTCCTCAAACTGACCAGCGTATTGTGGAGTGGGTGGGAGGGGTTTGTCGAATGTACCTTGGACAACATTCTCCTCTCCAACACTGTTGTTAAAGAGGTAGTAAAATGCAAAAAAAAAAAATCTCCTTGCAAGTTAAGAGCATATTGTGCTAGTATGCATTGCATACTAGCACATTATGAAAGACATACCTGAAAATGAAGCCCTCCAGCAGAGCGCTATCTCGGTTCTCTGAGGCTGGGATTCCCTGAGTTCTGACTGGGCGAGCCACGATGATGTCACTCCCGTGCCTCACACCGTCCATTGAGAGCACACTGTGCATGCGCCGGTGGCGCTGCTACAGTAAGTATCTCCTAAACAGTGCATGTTTAGGAGATATTTACTGTACCTACAGGTAAGCCTTATTATAGGCTTACCTAAAGGTACAAGAGAAAAAAAAGACTTTAGTACCACTTTAAAACCAGTCCAACAACATCATTGGCCTTGCGAATCAGTTTATTGCTTCGGGTGGTGTCGGCTACCCTGTGTCTGCTTCCCCAGCATGCAGCTGCATACAGGAGATCACTGGCCATCACAGACTCATAAAATATCTTTAACATCATCCGGTAGATGTTAAAAGACCTCAGACTCCCCAAATTCTGTCCCACTTCCGTGTTCTTGCTCTTAGTCAAGCTTATTATCTATGGGCACCCCCATATAATTGTAATTCTCTACTGCATCCACTCCTTGGAGAGAGACGGGGATCACCGATGCCTTCCACCTTCTCAAATCTGCAGCAGTTCCTTTGTCTTAGTCACATTTAAATACAGATGATTATCCTCATACCATGTTACAAACTTCTCCACCACAGTCATACACATTCTCTTCCCCATTCCTGATAAATCAAACTACTGCAGAGTCATCAGAAACTGTCTGAAGTTAGATTTTGGTTTGGTAAGACTTTGTTTGGTAGCTGAAATCAGTGGCGTAGACAGTAAAGAGGGAAGGAGAGAGAACTGTCCCCTGTAGAATCCCGATATTGCTTGCCACCCTATCTGACACAATCTATGACACAATTGAGACATCAACCTGTATCGCTGCTAGCTTCTTGCCCCGAAGAGCCAGTCTGATGGTATCAAAAGCACTGGAGAAGTAAAATATTGTGAGCCTCACAGTGCTTGCTGGCTTATCCAGGTGTGCATACTTGCAATTTAGAATGAAAATGATAGCATTCTCAACTTCCAGTCTCAGCTGGTAGGAAAACTGCAAATATTCACTAACCATAACCGTGACTGATGTAAAACAAGTTTTTTCAAGGTCTTAATGATGTGGGGGTTCAACGCCACTGGTCTGTAACCCCCGGAGCCACAAGGGCAAGGTATCGTTGACACAGTAACAAGACAAGACACCTTCTACAATACAGAGACCTTTCAGACTCAAGCTCAGGTTAAAAGACCTGTTGAAGAACACCCCCCAGCTGGTCTGCACAAATTTCAATATATGCTCCAGCAATCCATGCATAGTAGACTACAAAACACCTCTTTCCCAAACCACAATTCCCATGCTCTTTTGGTGCTCACACCCAAATTGTGCACTCACCAGACCTCCATGAGCCTCCTAACTTAATAGGCAGGTCCATAATAGCTTAGATGTATTCTGTCCTTCCAGGCAACCTTCCAGCCTTCCAAGTCACCTCCTTCCAGCTTCTGATCTTTGCTCCTTTTAGCCCTCCAAATGTCTTTTGGCCATCATGAATAAACAGGAAAATAGAAAGCCATAGTGCAGTAATTTTTATTCCAATAGTGCAGCTTTCAAGGAGTAAGAGCACCATAATAGTAGCATAAACGCAGAATCTTTGTAGTTTTTCACATGTAGATTGCCCAAAAGGCAAGAGGAGTTAACAAAGGCAAGGACAGAGGGGAATTCCCTTCTCAGATACTTGTCACCAGAACATTTGTCATATTGGATGATTCCTCTCACCTCTTGCTCTTATAACAACGCTAAAATGTAAGATTTTACCTTACTTTCTGTGACAATGGTCATCATAACAAATATGGGGGCTAAACTCTCCAGAGGGCCCTGAGACCAAAATAAAAAAAAAAGTATAGGATCTAACACCTTACTTCTAGTCAGCCCCCCCCCCCAAAAAAAAAAAAAAAAACATTTTGCCTTTATGTGCAATTGAATTTACACCATATTATTATCATCTAATGCACACCGCTATACTAATACAGTATGTTGGAATTTAAAAAGGAAGATAGTAAACAGAAATAATAACATGTATTGATTGTTACTGGAGTTTTTCTTTAAACCTACTTCATTATGGTCTAAAATACATATGTCAGGTATGAATGATTTCGACACCTGTATCTTCACATCATAACTCTCAGTCTATCTGAGACACCATCTGGAAGCACACAGGACCACCGCTGGTGAATGCCTGCTTTACATATGTGTGACTATCTATAGCCATGCATCATTCACATATACAGCATATATGAATAAAACACCATATTAAAATCCTGACACGTAATCAATTATGTACACATGTTTCACAATCCGGAGAAACAGAAAGGTCTGGATTTCCATCACACCATGCTGATCTGTCAGGCTACATAATCCATGGAAAATGACAATTTGTTTGGGATGGTAGAGGCAAATCTTTTATCTTGCCTCCTGGTTACCTTTGAGAGTGGACCTCACAAACTATACTTACTGTATGTTGGATATACATAGGTAGAGACAATTGCAGCATTGCAGTTCACAGTTTATAGGCACACTGGAAGACCTCTGGTGGCATGGCCACAGATCTAAAGAATTGACAATTACCTACATCAATGAATTGTACCATATGGCATCTATCACCACTATCCTAGGGAAATATAATCATAAGACCATGGAAATGTTCAACCTAATAGCTTACCTAACTACAAAGATTAAATCTGTAATTAAATACAGGTTGAAAGGATGAGCATTGATTTATTTAGAGCAAGATCTTACATTGCTTTGATTTTATTTGCCAAGAGTTTATCTTTCTAAACTCTTGGCAGTAGAGGCGATGGCAATCTTGTGATCAAGATAGGGCTGCCAGACAGTAAAATCTGATTCTGGACCTTCCTGCAGGACTCATTGCAGTTTACTAATACAGTCTAGGCCAGGATGCACCCCAGCATGTGATTGGACACTAAAAGAGCAGCAGCACACTGATATGGTCATTGATGTGCCCTCCCTTCTGTAAGGAGATATGTCTTTTTAACTAGCATCCATTTTGTATAATGCCTCCATTTCTAGATGTGTGAACAGTTAGTTTCAATTTTGAGTTTCGCTTGTAATTCCTCTCTCTTTTCCTAAGTCTAGTTTCTATTCTCAAATAAAACCTTCTTAGAGTCTGTGAAATCTTCAAATATTATTCAGAATTCATGCTCCCAGTTGATCCATCTCCATGGAATCACTCTTTCAATATCCACGTGTGCCTCAAAAAAAACAAAAGCTACATATAGTGCATTATCCCTATTGCCTAAACATCAAATAAAACTCAAAATCCAAATCTCAGTGTATACTGTGTTCAAAATTATATTAATCCACCCAGTGTCCACTTCTATGTGGCTGGATAAAATACTCTTACCCTAAATATACTTGTACATGACTTCAAATTTCATTCCATAGTAAAAATCTACTCTACTGATTAGAGATGAGCGAATCGAAGTAGGCGAAGTGGAATTCGAGTCGAATAATGGAAATTTTTCCTAAAATGGCGGCGGACATGTGCGGCGACGGAGCGGGGATGTCTGGGAAGGCGCGCAGACAAGGCGCGCTGACCCATAATGCATTCCTTAATGACATGTGATCGCATTAGCCAATCAGCAGCCAGCCAGCCAGCACTGTGTAATGGTCGAGCTATAAATAGCGGCCATTTTAGAATTCTTCATTTGCCTCCAGTCATTCAAGAGAGGCAGACCGCTCTGTATTAGGGACAGAGTTAGGGCCACAGAAACGTTACTTGGGGACAGAGAAACGTTACTTAGGGACAGAGAAGCATTACTCAGGGACACAGAATTGTTAATGAGGGCCACAGAATCGTTACTTAGGGCCAAAGAAACGCTAGTTAGGGCCACAGAATTGTTACTCAGGGACAGACAGAATTGTTACTGAGTGCCAGAGAATTGTTACTTAGGGCCACAGAAACGTTATTAGGGCCACAGAATTGTTACTCAGGGACAGACAGAATTGTTACTCAGGGACAGACACAGAATTGTTACTGAGGGCCACAGAACTGTTACTTAGGGCCACAGAAACGTTATTAGGGCCACAGAATTGTTACTCAGGGACAGACAGAATTGTTACTGAGTGCCAGAGAATTGTTACTTAGGACCACCGAAACGTTAGTTAGGGCCACAGATTTGTTACTCAGGGACAGACACAGAATTGTTACTGAGGGCCACAGAACTGTTACTTAGGGCCACAGAAACGTTAGTTAGGACCACAGAATTGTTACTCAGGGACAGACACAGAATTGTTACTGAGGGCCACAGAACTGTTACTTAGGGCAACAGAAACGTTAGTTAGGGCCACAGAATTGTTACTCAGGGACAGACACAGAATTGTTACTGAGGGCCACAGAATTGTTACTTAGGGCCACAGAATTGTTACTCAGGGACAGACAGAATTGTTACTGAGTGCCAGAGAATTGTTACTTAGGGCCACAGAAACGTTAGTTAGGGCCACAGAATTGTTACTCAGGGACAGACTCAGAATTGTTACTGAGGGCCACAGAATTGTTACTTAGGGCCACAGAAACGTTACTCAGGGACACAGAATTGTTACTGAGGGCCACAGAACTGTTACTTAGGGCCACAGAAACGTTAGTTAGGGCCACAGAATTGTTACTCAGGGACAGACACAGAATTGTTACTGAGGGCCACAGAACTGTTACTTAGGGCCACAGAAACGTTAGTTAGGACCACAGAATTGTTACTCAGGGACAGACACAGAATTGTTACTGAGGGCCACAGAACTGTTACTTAGGGCCACAGAAACGTTAGTTAGGGCCACAGAATTGTTACTCAGGGACAGACACAGAATTGTTACTGAGGGCCACAGAATTGTTACTTAGGGCCACAGAATTGTTACTCAGGGACAGACAGAATTGTTACTGATTGCCAGAGAATTGTTACTTAGGGCCACATAAACGTTAGTTAGGGCCACAGAATTGTTACTCAGGGACAGACAGAATTGTTACTGAGTGCCAGAGAATCGTTACTTAGGGCCACAGAAACGTTAGTTAGGGCCACAGAATTGTTACTCAGGGACAGACACAGAATTGTTACTGAGGGCCACAGAATTGTTACTTAGGGCCACAGAAACGTTACTCAGGGACACAGAATTGTTACTGAGGGCCACAGAACTGTTACTTAGGGCCACAGAAACGTTAGTTAGGGCCACAGAATTGTTACTCAGGGACAGACACAGAATTGTTACTGAGGGACACAGAATTGTTACTTAGGGCCACAGAAACGTTACTCAGGGACACAGAATTGTTACTGAGGGCCACAGAACCGTTACTTAGGGCCACAGAATTGTTACTCAGGGACAGACACAGAATTGTTACTCAGGGACACAGAATTGTTACTGAGGGCCACAGAACCGTTACTTAGGGCCACAGAAACGTTACTCAGGGACACAGAATTGTTACTGAGGGCCACATAACCGTTACTTAGGGCCACATAATTGTTACTCAGGGACAGACACAGAATTGTTACTGAGGGACACAGAATTGTTACTGAGGGCCACAACCGTTACTTAGGGCCACAGAATTGTTACTCAGGGACACAGAATTGTTACTGAGGGCCACAGAACCGTTACTTAGGGCCACATAATTGTTACTCAGGGACACAGAATTGTTACTGAGGGCCACAGAACCGTTACTTAGGGCCACAGAATTGTTACTCAGGGACAGACACAGAATTGTTACTGAGGGACACAGAATTGTTACTGAGGGCCACAGAAACGTTAATCAGGGACACAGAATTGTTACTGAGGGCCACAGAACCGTTACTTAGGGCCACATAAAAGTTAATCAGGGACACAGAATTGTTACTGAGGGCCACAGAACCGTTACTTAGGGCCACAGAATTGTTACTCAGGGACAGACACAGAATTGTTACTGAGGGACACAGAATTGTTACTGAGGGCCACAGAACCGTTACTTAGGGCCACAGAAACGTTAATCAAGGACACAGAATTGTTACTGAGGGCCACAGAACCGTTACTTAGGGCCACAGAATTGTTACTCACGGACAGACACAGAATTGTTTCTTGAGGGACACAGAATTGTTACTGAGGGCCACAGAACCGTTACTTAGGGCCACAGAAACGTTAATCAGGGACACAGAATTGTTACTGAGGGCCACAGAACCGTTACTTAGGGCCACGTAAACGTTAATCAGGGACAGACACAGAATTGTTACTGAGGGACACAGAATTGTTACTGAGGGACACAGAATTGTTACTGAGGGCCACAGAACCGTTACTTAGGGCCACAGAATTGTTACTTAGGGACACAGAATTGTTACTGAGAGCCACAGAACCGTTACTTAGGGCCACAGAATTGTTACTTAGGGACACAGAATTGTTACTGAGGGCCACAGAACTGTTACTTAGGGCCACAGAATTGTTACTCGGACAGACACAGAATTGTTACTCAGGGACACAGAATTGTTACTGAGGGCCACAGAACCGTTACTTAGGGCCACAGAATTGTTACTCAGGGACACAGAATTGTTACTGAGGGCCACAGAAACGTTAATCAGGGACACAGAATTGTTACTGAGGGCCACAGAACCGTTACTTAGGGCCACAGAATTGTTACTCAGGGACAGACACAGAATTGTTACTGAGGGACACAGAATTGTTACTGAGGGCCACAGAACCGTTACTTAGGGCCACAGAAACGTTAATCAAGGACACAGAATTGTTACTGAGGGCCACAGAACCGTTACTTAGGGCCACAGAATTGTTACTCACGGACAGACACAGAATTGTTTCTTGAGGGACACAGAATTGTTACTGAGGGCCACAGAACCGTTACTTAGGGCCACAGAAACGTTAATCAGGGACACAGAATTGTTACTGAGGGCCACAGAACCGTTACTTAGGGCCACGTAAACGTTAATCAGGGACAGACACAGAATTGTTACTGAGGGACACAGAATTGTTACTGAGGGACACAGAATTGTTACTGAGGGCCACAGAACCGTTACTTAGGGCCACAGAATTGTTACTTAGGGACACAGAATTGTTACTGAGAGCCACAGAACCGTTACTTAGGGCCACAGAATTGTTACTTAGGGACACAGAATTGTTACTGAGGGCCACAGAACTGTTACTTAGGGCCACAGAATTGTTACTCGGACAGACACAGAATTGTTACTCAGGGACACAGAATTGTTACTGAGGGCCACAGAACCGTTACTTAGGGCCACAGAATTGTTACTCAGGGACACAGAATTGTTACTGAGGGCCACAGAACTGTTACTTAGGGCCACAGAATTGTTACTCAGGGACACAGAATTGTTACTGAGGGCCACAGAACTGTTACTTAGGGCCACAGAATTGTTACTCGGACAGACACAGAATTGTTACTCAGGGACACAGAATTGTTACTGAGGGCCACAGAACTGTTACTTAGGGCCACAGAATTGTTACTCAGGGACACAGAATTGTTACTGAGGGCCACAGAACTGTTACTTAGGGCCACAGAATTGTTACTCGGACAGACACAGAATTGTTACTCAGGGACAAAGAATTGTTACTGAGGGCCACAGAACCGTTACTTAGGGCCACAGAATTGTTACTCAGGGACACAGAATTGTTACTGAGGGCCACAGAACTGTTACTTAGGGCCACAGAATTGTTACTCGGACAGACACAGAATTGTTACTCAGGGACACAGAATTGTTACTGAGGGCCACAGAACCGTTACTTAGGGCCACAGAATTGTTACTCAGGGACACAGAATTGTTACTGAGGGCCACAGAACTGTTACTTAGGGCCACAGAATTGTTACTCAAGGACACAGAATTGTTACTGAGGGCCACAGAACTGTTACTTAGGGCCACAGAATTGTTACTCGGACAGACACAGAATTGTTACTCAGGGACACAGAATTGTTACTGAGGGCCACAGAACTGTTACTTAGGGCCACAGAATTGTTACTCGGACAGACACAGAATTGTTACTCAGGGACACAGAATTGTTACTGAGGGCCACAGAACCGTTACTTAGGGCCACAGAATTGTTACTCAGGGACACAGAATTGTTACTGAGGGCCACAGAACTGTTACTTAGGGCCACAGAATTGTTACTCAGGGACACAGAATTGTTACTGAGGGCCACAGAACTGTTACTTAGGGCCACAGAATTGTTACTCGGACAGACACAGAATTGTTACTGAGGGACACAGAATTGTAACTGAGGGCCACAGAACCGTTACTTAGGGCCACATAAACGTTAATCAGGGACACAGAATTGTTACTGAGGGCCACAGAACCGTTACTTAGGGCCACATAATTGTTACTCAGGGACAGACACAGAATTGTTACTGAGGGACACAGAATTGTTACTGAGGGCCACAGAACCGTTACTTAGGGCCACAGAATTGTTACTCAGGGACAGACACAGAATTGTTACTCAGGGACACAGAATTGTTACTCAGGGACACAGAATCGTTGAATTAAAGAGTATGTCAGACAACATGCAGAGGAGTGGCAGAGGAGGCAATGTTTTAGGAGCGAGCAGACGTGGCAGCAGAGGAAGGGGTCGAGGCAGCACTATTCGCAGCCAGAGGCCAGTGCTCCCGGTGTCATCCAGCGGTCGTGTCTCCACCGACAACCCTGCCGTCGTCAATTGGTTGGCTCGGTCGTCTTCCTCTTCCCAGGTCACCTCTGACACCTACAGCCAACGGTCGGTGGGTACGTCAGACACAACCGTTAGTTGGCATGGCCCGGGACCAAGCCCACTGAAATCACGTGTCCTCTACCTGCCCCTGTCCTTTGGTGTTCCCTCACCAAGCGAAGTATCGCATGCTGTGGGCTCAGCCCCACTGTACAGTGAGGAAGAGCTAACAGAGGGCGGTCAGGAACGGGGGGAGACATCCGCCTTTTCAGCAGCCAGGCGAAGAAGTAGTGGCGAGGAGAGTGGCTCGGTAGCCGGTCTAGAGACAGGTCTGTCTCCTGACCCAGACGCAGCCGAGGGGGCTAGTAGAGAGGCGGAGACCCTACTTGATGATGAGGAGGTTGATCGCACTTGGCAGCCTTGTCGTCATCAGGCAATTTCTTCCGCATCATCAGGAGAAGAGGGTGGCAGCTTGGCAGCGAGCGAAACAGTCGGTGGGTTGCCCAGGAGGCAGCAGGGTCGCAGCAGTGTCAGTGGAGCCAAACGGCCACGGAGTAGAGCACCAGCTCCACTGCAGCCTACCACCACGGCCAGTAGTGGTGCCGGTGTGCACGGAGGAAGCAGCAGTCAGCCAGTGAGGAGTATCGGGGGCAAAGTTTCCTACTCGGCGGTGTGGCAATTTTTCGTCAAGCCGCCCGAGGAAGTAAACGTAGCCGTATGTCGACTATGTGGCCAGAAAGTCAAGCGTGGCCAGGGGGCCCATGTTGGGACTACAGCGTTGCGGCAGCATATGCAGCGTCGCCATTTGGTGGCCTGGGAAAACCGTGATAAAGATACGGCGGTTCTGCCCGCCCCAGCCCCATCACCCGCTCCGTTACTTGCTCCGTCACCCGACGTCAATCGCCCTCCATCAGCCAGTCAAGGCTCCAACACCTCTGCTGAGGGGAGTTGTCGCTCGTTGCCATCTTCCGCTCGTTCAGATGCTCCTTCTCCTGCTACTCCTCTTCACGGATTCCGTCAGCAGTCTTTCTTGGAATCCGTTTCCAAGAGACAACAGTTTGCGAGCACGCACCCGATGGTGCAAAAGCTGAACGTCCTCCTGTCCAAGTTGCTGGTGCTGCAGTCCCTCCCTTTCCAAGTGGTGGACTCAGCACCTTTCCGAGAAATGATGGCTTGTGCCGCGCCGCGGTGGAGAGTGCCAAGCCGTCATTTCTTCGCCAAAAGGCAGTGCCAGCCCTGCATTCACATGTAGAAGAGATGGTGGGCCAGTCTTTGAGCATGTCGGTCTCTGCCAAAGTGCACGGCAGCGCCGACGTGTGGAGCTGTAACTACGGTCAGGGACAGTACATGTCATTTATGGCCCACTGGGTGAACGTGGTGCCGTCACAGCCGCACCAGCAACTTGGACAGGTCACGCCGCTTTTGCCTCCACGTTTGCACGTCCTTGGTCCACAAAAGATGTCCGCCTCTACCACCTCTTCTTCCGCCGTGTCCTCAGCCGCCACCCCCGTGCCAAGTCCCATTACCCGACCGGCATATCACATGTGCAGGGCGCAACGGTGTCACGCTGTTCTGCACCTGGTATGCCTTGGCGAACGTAGTCACACAGGGGAGGAACTTCTGAGTGTAATGAACAGAGAAATCGACAGATGGCTGTCTCCGCGCAAACTGAAAATCGGAACCATGTTGACCGACAACGGAAAGAACATGGTGTCTGCTCTGCGTCAAGGAAGGTTGTGCCATGCGCCATGCATGGCTCACGTGTTCAATCTGGTTGTCAAGCGGTTCCTAAAATCCACCATCCCACTGCAAGACATCCTTAAAATGTCACGTAAACTTTGCATGCATTTCAGCCATTCCTACACCGCAAAGCACACCCTCATTGAGCTGCAGCGGCAGAACGGAATTCCACATCATCGCCTGATCTGCGACGTTGCAACAAGGTGGAATTCAACCCTACACATGTTAGACTGCCTTTACGAGCAGCGAAAGGCCATCACTGATTTCCTGATGTTACAAGCGGATAAAGGTACTCCCCTGTGTAACTTCGATGTCAGCCATTGGCAGCTCATGCGTGACACCTGCCGCTTGCTCAGGCCCTTTGAGGAGGCCACGCTATTCGTGAGTCGGCAGGACTATGGGATGAACGACGTCATTCCTCTGTTGCACGTCCTTGAACAAATGCTGTTAACAATGGCTGGTCAGGGTGCGGTAGACGTGGCGCACAGATCTGAACGCCACATGACCCCTGTGGGGGCAGGACAGGAAGAAGAGGAGGAGGTAGAGGAGGACATTTGTGCTCAGGAATTATTGAGTGAAATGGGTGGTTTTTCCACTCAGCGGACAGGAGGAGAGGAGGAGGAGACAGAGGACCCAGACGCACCGTGGCAGTATGCTGTGGAGATGGAGGCAGGGAGTCCCTCGCATTCCTTGGCACAAATGGCCCATAGCATGCTCGGTTGCTTGCGTAGCGACAGCCGAATAATAACCATCAGACAGAGGGATGACTTTTGGCTGTCCACCTTGTTGGACCCTCGCTACCGTTCAAAAATGGTGGCCTTTTTCACACCTGCTGAGAGGGAGGCCAAAATAACGTACTATAAAAACCACCTATGTAGTCAGTTGGTCTCTGCCTTTGTGCGCCAACGTCCATCCTCAGACACTGTGGGCCCTGTGCGCTCGCGTTCTGCTGCCATGGCAGCAGGGGAGGGGTGGGGTGGTAGGAGCAGTGGCAGCTCCACCAGCAGCCGCTGCCTCAGTCTGCAGTCGATGATGAGTAGCTTTCTTCACCAGCGCAGTGAGGAAACTACTAACCAGCCGCAGCAGCAGCAGCATCAGGTGGACCTGGAGCAGGACCTCAAACAACAGGCTTGGGCCTACTTGGACAGCACCCTGCCAACCGAGGTAGCCAATCCCCTTGACTACTGGGCAACGAAACTTGACCTCTGGCCCCAACTAGCTGAATTTGCCCTTGAAAGGCTGTCATGCCCGGCCAGTAGCGTGGCATCGGAGCGCGTGTTTAGTGCGGCAGGAGGTATTGTAACTCCGCGGAGGACACGACTGTCCACCCAAAGTGTGGAGAGACTGACGTTTGTGAAAATGAATCAGGCGTGGATTAGTCTGGATTTCAAACCACCAGTTCCTGACACAACTGACTAAATCCGCCATGAATCATGCCTCAAACATGTGCCACTTTCAGGTTTCCTCACACACTGCTGGTGTGTTCCATTTTTTGTCATAGGGTGCTGGCAGATTACGGACCTCCTATAGCTGCTGCCAGGCCCCTAATCTGCCATAGGCCCCTATACCGCCTCCTCATGCTGCTGCCAAGTCCAGAGTCTGTCATGGGTCCCTGTACGGCCTCCCATTGCTGCTGTCTCCATCGCCACACTCTGCCATGTGCCACTTTCAGGTCTCCTCACACACTGCTGGTGTGTTCATTTTTTTGACATAGGGTGCTGGCAGATTACGGGCCTCCTATAGCTGCTGCCAGGCCCCTAATCTGCCATGGGCCCCTGTACCGCCTCCTCATGCTGCTGCCAGGTCCACAGTGTCTCATGCCATGTGCCACTTTCAGGTCTCCTCACACTGCTGGTGTGTTGAATTTTTTGACATAGGGTGCTGGCAGATTACGGCCTCCCATAGCTGCTGCCAGGCCCCTAATCTGCCATAGGCCCCTATATACCGCCTCCTCATGCTGCTGCCAAGTCCAGAGTCTGTCATGGGTCCCTGTACGGCCTCCCATTGCTGCTGTCTCCATCGCCACACTCTGCCTTGTGCCACTTTCAGGTCTCCTCACACTGCTGGTGTGTTCAATTTTTTGACATAGGGTGCTGGCAGATTACGGGACTCCTATAGCTGCTGCCAGGCCCCTAATCTGCCATAGGCCCCTATATACCGCCTCCTCATGCTGCTGCCAAGTCCAGAGTCTGTCATGGGTCCCTGTACGGCCTCCCATTGCTGCTGTCTCCATCGCCACACTCTGCCATGTGCCACTTTCAGGTCTCCTCACACTGCTGGTGTGTTGAATTTTTTGACATAGGGTGCTGGCAGATTACGGGCCTCCTATAGCTGCTGCCAGGCCCCTAATCTGCCATGGGCCCCTGTACCGCCTCCTCATGCTGCTGCCAGGTCCACAGTGTCTCATGCCATGTGCCACTTTCAGGTCTCCTCACACTGCTGGTGTGTTGAATTTTTTGATATAGGGTGCTGGCAGATTACGGGCCTCCCATAGCTGCTGCCAGGCCCCTAATCTGCCATAGGCCCCTATATACCGCCTCCTCATGCTGCTGCCAAGTCCAGAGTCTGTCATGGGTCCCTGTACGGCCTCCCATTGCTGCTGTCTCCATCGCCACACTCTGCCATGTGCCACTTTCAGGTCTCCTCACACTGCTGGTGTGTTCAATTTTTTGACATAGGGTGCTGGCAGATTACGGGACTCCTATAGCTGCTGCCAGGCCCCTAATCTGCCATAGGCCCCTATATACCGCCTCCTCATGCTGCTGCCAAGTCCAGAGTCTGTCATGGGTTCCTGTACGGCCTCCCATTGCTGCTGTCTCCATCGCCACACTCTGCCATGTGCCACTTTCAGGTCTCCTCACACTGCTGGTGTGTTGAATTTTTTGACATAGGGTGCTGGCAGATTACGGGCCTCCTATAGCTGCTGCCAGGCCCCTAATCTGCCATGGGCCCCTGTACCGCCTCCTCATGCTGCTGCCAGGTCCACAGTGTCTCATGCCATGTGCCACTTTCAGGTCTCCTCACACTGCTGGTGTGTTGAATTTTTTGACATAGGGTGCTGGCAGATTACGGGCCTCCCATAGCTGCTGCCAGGCCCCTAATCTGCCATAGGCCCCTGTATACCGCCTCCTCATGCTGCTGCCAGGTCCAGAGTCTGTCATGGGTCCCTGTACGGCCTCCCATTGCTGCTGTCTCCATCGCCACACTCTGCCATGTGCCACTTTCAGGTCTCCTCACACACTGCTGGTGTGTTGAATTTTTTGACATAGGGTGCTGGCAGATTACGGGCCTCCTATAGCTGCTGCCAGGCCCCTAATCTGCCATAGGCCCCTATATACCGCCTCCTCATGCTGCTGCCAGGTCCAGAGTCTGTCATGGGTCCCTGTACGGCCTCCCATTGCTGCTGTCTCCATCGCCACACTCTGCCATGTGCCACTTTCAGGTCTCCTCACACACTGCTGGTGTGTTCAATTTTTTGACATAGGGTGCTGGCAGATTACGGGCCTCCTATAGCTGCTGCCAGGCCCCTAATCTGCCATAGGCCCCTATATACCGCCTCCTCATGCTGCTGCCAGGTCCAGAGTCTCTCATGGGTCCCTGTACGGCCTCCCATTGCTGCTGTCTCCATCGCCACACTCTGCCATGTGCCACTTTCAGGTCTCCTCACACACTGCTGGTGTGTTAAATTTTTTGACATAGGGTGCTGGCAGATTACGGGCCTCCTATAGCTGCTGCCAGGCCCCTAATCTGCCATAGGCCCCTATACCGCCTCCTCATGCTGCTGCCAAGTCCAGAGTCTGTCATGGGTCCCTGTACGGCCTCCCATTGCTGCTGTCTCCATCGCCACACTCTGCCATGTGCCACTTTCAGGTCTCCTCACACACTGCTGGTGTGTTCATTTTTTTGACATAGGGTGCTGGCAGATTACGGGCCTCCTATAGCTGCTGCCAGGCCCCTAATCTGCCATGGGCCCCTGTACCGCCTCCTCATGCTGCTGCCAGGTCCACAGTGTCTCATGCCATGTGCCACTTTCAGGTCTCCTCACACTGCTGGTGTGTTGAATTTTTTGACATAGGGTGCTGGCAGATTACGGCCTCCCATAGCTGCTGCCAGGCCCCTAATCTGCCATAGGCCCCTATATACCGCCTCCTCATGCTGCTGCCAAGTCCAGAGTCTGTCATGGGTCCCTGTACGGCCTCCCATTGCTGCTGTCTCCATCGCCACACTCTGCCTTGTGCCACTTTCAGGTCTCCTCACACTGCTGGTGTGTTCAATTTTTTGACATAGGGTGCTGGCAGATTACGGGACTCCTATAGCTGCTGCCAGGCCCCTAATCTGCCATAGGCCCCTATATACCGCCTCCTCATGCTGCTGCCAAGTCCAGAGTCTGTCATGGGTCCCTGTACGGCCTCCCATTGCTGCTGTCTCCATCGCCACACTCTGCCATGTGCCACTTTCAGGTCTCCTCACACTGCTGGTGTGTTGAATTTTTTGACATAGGGTGCTGGCAGATTACGGGCCTCCTATAGCTGCTGCCAGGCCCCTAATCTGCCATGGGCCCCTGTACCGCCTCCTCATGCTGCTGCCAGGTCCACAGTGTCTCATGCCATGTGCCACTTTCAGGTCTCCTCACACTGCTGGTGTGTTGAATTTTTTGATATAGGGTGCTGGCAGATTACGGGCCTCCCATAGCTGCTGCCAGGCCCCTAATCTGCCATAGGCCCCTATATACCGCCTCCTCATGCTGCTGCCAAGTCCAGAGTCTGTCATGGGTCCCTGTACGGCCTCCCATTGCTGCTGTCTCCATCGCCACACTCTGCCATGTGCCACTTTCAGGTCTCCTCACACTGCTGGTGTGTTCAATTTTTTGACATAGGGTGCTGGCAGATTACGGGACTCCTATAGCTGCTGCCAGGCCCCTAATCTGCCATAGGCCCCTATATACCGCCTCCTCATGCTGCTGCCAAGTCCAGAGTCTGTCATGGGTTCCTGTACGGCCTCCCATTGCTGCTGTCTCCATCGCCACACTCTGCCATGTGCCACTTTCAGGTCTCCTCACACTGCTGGTGTGTTGAATTTTTTGACATAGGGTGCTGGCAGATTACGGGCCTCCTATAGCTGCTGCCAGGCCCCTAATCTGCCATGGGCCCCTGTACCGCCTCCTCATGCTGCTGCCAGGTCCACAGTGTCTCATGCCATGTGCCACTTTCAGGTCTCCTCACACTGCTGGTGTGTTGAATTTTTTGACATAGGGTGCTGGCAGATTACGGGCCTCCCATAGCTGCTGCCAGGCCCCTAATCTGCCATAGGCCCCTGTATACCGCCTCCTCATGCTGCTGCCAGGTCCAGAGTCTGTCATGGGTCCCTGTACGGCCTCCCATTGCTGCTGTCTCCATCGCCACACTCTGCCATGTGCCACTTTCAGGTCTCCTCACACACTGCTGGTGTGTTGAATTTTTTGACATAGGGTGCTGGCAGATTACGGGCCTCCTATAGCTGCTGCCAGGCCCCTAATCTGCCATAGGCCCCTATATACCGCCTCCTCATGCTGCTGCCAGGTCCAGAGTCTGTCATGGGTCCCTGTACGGCCTCCCATTGCTGCTGTCTCCATCGCCACACTCTGCCATGTGCCACTTTCAGGTCTCCTCACACACTGCTGGTGTGTTCAATTTTTTGACATAGGGTGCTGGCAGATTACGGGCCTCCTATAGCTGCTGCCAGGCCCCTAATCTGCCATAGGCCCCTATATACCGCCTCCTCATGCTGCTGCCAGGTCCAGAGTCTCTCATGGGTCCCTGTACGGCCTCCCATTGCTGCTGTCTCCATCGCCACACTCTGCCATGTGCCACTTTCAGGTCTCCTCACACACTGCTGGTGTGTTAAATTTTTTGACATAGGGTGCTGGCAGATTACGGGCCTCCTATAGCTGCTGCCAGGCCCCTAATCTGCCATAGGCCCCTATATACCGCCTCCTCATGCTGATGCCAAGTCCAGAGTCTGTCATGGGTCCCTGTACGGCCTCCCATTGCTGCTGTCTCCATCGCCACACTCTGCCATGTGCCACTTTCAGGTCTCCTCACACTGCTGGTGTGTTCAATTTTTTGACATAGGGTGCTGGCAGATTACGGGCCTCCTATAGATGCTGCCAGGCCCCTAATCTGCCATGGGCCCCTGTACCGCCTCCTCATGCTGCTGCCAGGTCCACAGTGTCTCATGCCATGTGCCACTTTCAGGTCTCCTCACATTGCTGGTGTGTTGAATTTTTTGACATAGGGTGCTGGCAGATTACGGGCCTCCTATAGCTGCTGCCAGGCCCCTAATCTGCCATAGGCCCCTATATACCGCCTCCTCATGCTGCTGCCAGGTCCAGAGTCTGTCATGGGTCCCTGTACGGCCTCCCATTGCTGCTGTCTCCATCGCCACACTCTGCCATGTGCCACTTTCAGGTCTCCTCACACACTGCTGGTGTGTTAAATTTTTTGACATAGGGTGCTGGCAGATTACGGGCCTCCTATAGCTGCTGCCAGGCCCCTAATCTGCCATAGGCCCCTATATACCGCCTCCTCATGCTGCTGCCAGGTCCAGAGTCTGTCATGGGTCCCTGTACGGCCTCCCATTGCTGCTGTCTCCATCGCCACACTCTGCCATGTGCCACTTTCAGGTCTCCTCACACACTGCTGGTGTGTTAAATTTTTTGACATAGGGTGCTGGCAGATTACGGGCCTCCTATAGCTGCTGCCAGGCCCCTAATCTGCCATGGGCCCCTGTACCGCCTCCTCATGCTGCTGCCAGGTCCACAGTGTCTCATGCCATGTGCCACTTTCAGGTCTCCTCACACTGCTGGTGTGTTGAATTTTTTGACATAGGGTGCTGGCAGATTACGGGCCTCCCATAGCTGCTGCCAGGCCCCTAATCTGCCATAGGCCCCTATATACCGCCTCCTCATGCTGCTGCCAAGTCCAGAGTCTGTCATGGGTCCCTGTACGGCCTCCCATTGCTGCTGTCTCCATCGCCACACTCTGCCATGTGCCACTTTCAGGTCTCCTCACACTGCTGGTGTGTTGAATTTTTTGACATAGGGTGCTGGCAGATTACGGGCCTCCCATAGCTGCTGCCAGGCCCCTAATCTGCCATAGGCCCCTATATACCGCCTCCTCATGCTGCTGCCAGGTCCAGAGTCTGTCATGGGTCCCTGTACGGCCTCCCATTGCTGCTGTCTCCATCGCCACACTCTGCCATGTGCCACTTTCAGGTCTCCTCACACACTGCTGGTGTGTTGAATTTTTTGACATAGGGTGCTGGCAGATTACGGGCCTCCTATAGCTGCTGCCAGGCCCCTAATCTGCCATAGGCCCCTATATACCGCCTCCTCATGCTGCTGCCAGGTCCAGAGTCTGTCATGGGTCCCTGTACGGCCTCCCATTGCTGCTGTCTCCATCGCCACACTCTGCCATGTGCCACTTTCAGGTCTCCTCACACTGCTGGTGTGTTGAATTTTTTGACATAGGGTGCTGGCAGATTACGGGCCTCCCATAGCTGCTGCCAGGCCCCTAATCTGCCATAGGCCCCTATATACCGCCTCCTCATGCTGCTGCCAGGTCCAGAGTCTGTCATGGGTCCCTGTACGGCCTCCCATTGCTGCTGTCTCCATCGCCACACTCTGCCATGTGCCACTATCAGGTCTCCTCACACACTGCTGGTGTGTTCAATTTTTTGACATAGGGTGCTGGCAGATTACGGGCCTCCCATAGCTGCTGCCAGGCCCCTAATCTGCCATAGGCCCCTATAAACCTCCTCCTCATGCTGCTGCCAGGTCCAGAGTCTGTCATGGGTCCCTGTACGGCCTCCCATTGCTGCTGTCTCCATCGCCACACTCTGCCATGTGCCACTTTCAGGTCTCCTCACACACTGCTGGTGTGTTAAATTTTTTGACATAGGGTGCTGGCAGATTACGGGCCTCCTATAGCTGCTGCCAGGCCCCTAATCTGCCATAGGCCCCTATATACCGCCTCCTCATGCTGCTGCCAGGTCCAGAGTCTGTCATGGGTCCCTGTACGGCCTCCCATTGCTGCTGTCTCCATCGCCACACTCTGCCATGTGCCACTTTCAGGTCTCCTCACACACTGCTGGTGTGTTCAATTTTTTGACATAGGGTGCTGGCAGATTACGGGCCTCCTATAGCTGCTGCCAGGCCCCTAATCTGCCATGGGCCCCTGTACCGCCTCCTCATGCTGCTGCCAGGTCCACAGTGTCTCATGCCATGTGCCACTTTCAGGTCTCCTCACACTGCTGGTGTGTTGAATTTTTTGACATAGGGTGCTGGCAGATTACGGGCCTCCCATAGCTGCTGCCAGGCCCCTAATCTGCCATAGGCCCCTATATACCGCCTCCTCATGCTGCTGCCAAGTCCAGAGTCTGTCATGGGTCCCTGTACGGCCTCCCATTGCTGCTGTCTCCATCGCCACACTCTGCCATGTGCCACTTTCAGGTCTCCTCACACTGCTGGTGTGTTGAATTTTTTGACATAGGGTGCTGGCAGATTACGGGCCTCCCATAGCTGCTGCCAGGCCCCTAATCTGCCATAGGCCCCTATATACCGCCTCCTCATGCTGCTGCCAGGTCCAGAGTCTGTCATGGGTCCCTGTACGGCCTCCCATTGCTGCGGTCTCCATCGCCACACTCTGCCATGTGCCACTATCAGGTCTCCTCACACACTGCTGGTGTGTTCAATTTTTTGACATAGGGTGCTGGCAGATTACGGGCCTCCTATAGCTGCTGCCAGGCCCCTAATCTGCCATAGGCCCCTATATACCGCCTCCTCATGCTGCTGCCAGGTCCAGAGTCTGTCATGGGTCCCTGTACGGCCTCCCATTGCTGCTGTCTCCATCGCCACACTCTGCCATGTGCCACTTTCAGGTCTCCTAACACACTGCTGGTGTGTTGAATTTTTTGACATAGGGTGCTGGCAGATTACGGGCCTCCTATAGCTGCTGCCAGGCCCCTAATCTGCCATAGGCCCCTATATACCGCCTCCTCATGCTGCTGCCAGGTCCAGAGTCTGTCATGGGTCCCTGTACGGCCTCCCATTGCTGCTGTCTCCATCGCCACACTCTGCCATGTGCCACTTTCAGGTCTCCTCACACACTGCTGGTGTGTTCAATTTTTTGACATAGGGTGCTGGCAGATTATGGGCCTCCTATAGCTGCTGCCAGGCCCCTAATCTGCCATAGGCCCCTATATACCGCCTCCTCATGCTGCTGCCAAGTCCAGAGTCTGTCATGGGTCCCTGTACGGCCTCCCATTGCTGCTGTCTCCATCGCCACACTCTGCCATGTGCCACTTTCAGGTCTCCTCACACTGCTGGTGTGTTGAATTTTTTGACATAGGGTGCTGGCAGATTACGGGCCTCCTATAGCTGCTGCCAGGCCCCTAATCTGCCATGGGCCCCTGTACCGCCTCCTCATGCTGCTGCCAGGTCCACAGTGTCTCATGCCATGTGCCACTTTCAGGTCTCCTCACACTGCTGGTGTGTTGAATTTTTTGACATAGGGTGCTGGCAGATTACGGGCCTCCCATAGCTGCTGCCAGGCCCCTAATCTGCCATAGGCCCCTATATACCGCCTCCTCATGCTGCTGCCAAGTCCAGAGTCTGTCATGGGTCCCTGTACGGCCTCCCATTGCTGCTGTCTCCATCGCCACACTCTGCCATGTGCCACTTTCAGGTCTCCTCACACTGCTGGTGTGTTGAATTTTTTGACATAGGGTGCTGGCAGATTACGGGCCTCCTATAGCTGCTGCCAGGCCCCTAATCTGCCATAGGCCCCTATATACCGCCTCCTCATGCTGCTGCCAAGTCCAGAGTCTGTCATGGGTCCCTGTACGGCCTCCCATTGCTGCTGTCTCCATCGCCACACTCTGCCATGTGCCACTTTCAGGTCTCTTCACACTGCTGGTGTGTTGAATTTTTTGACATAGGGTGCTGGCAGATTACGGGCCTCCTATAGCTGCTGCCAGGCCCCTAATCTGCCATAGGCCCCTATATACCGCCTCCTCATGCTGCTGCCAGGTCCAGAGTCTGTCATGGGTCCCTGTACGGCCTCCCATTGCTGCTGTCTCCATCGCCACACTCTGCCATGTGCCACTTTCAGGTCTCCTCACACACTGCTGGTGTGTTCAATTTTTTGACATAGGGTGCTGGCAGATTACGGGCCTCCTATAGCTGCTGCCAGGCCCCTAATCTGCCATGGGCCCCTGTACCGCCTCCTCATGCTGCTGCCAGGTCCACAGTGTCTCATGCCATGTGCCACTTTCAGGTCTCCTCACACTGCTGGTGTGTTGAATTTTTTGACATAGGGTGCTGGCAGATTACGGGCCTCCCATAGCTGCTGCCAGGCCCCTAATCTGCCATAGGCCCCTATATACCGCCTCCTCATGCTGCTGCCAAGTCCAGAGTCTGTCATGGGTCCCTGTACGGCCTCCCATTGCTGCTGTCTCCATCGCCACACTCTGCCATGTGCCACTTTCAGGTCTCCTCACACTGCTGGTGTGTTGAATTTTTTGACATAGGGTGCTGGCAGATTACGGGCCTCCCATAGCTGCTGCCAGGCCCCTAATCTTCCATAGGCCCCTATATACCGCCTCCTCATGCTGCTGCCAGGTCCAGAGTCTGTCATGGGTCCCTGTACGGCCTCCCATTGCTGCTGTCTCCATCGCCACACTCTGCCATGTGCCACTTTCAGGTCTCCTCACACACTGCTGGTGTGTTGAATTTTTTGACATAGGGTGCTGGCAGATTACGGGCCTCCTATAGCTGCTGCCAGGCCCCTAATCTGCCATAGGCCCCTATATACCGCCTCCTCATGCTGCTGCCAGGTCCAGAGTCTGTCATGGGTCCCTGTACGGCCTCCCATTGCTGCTGTCTCCATCGCCACACTCTGCCATGTGCCACTTTCAGGTCTCCTCACACTGCTGGTGTGTTGAATTTTTTGACATAGGGTGCTGGCAGATTACGGGCCTCCCATAGCTGCTGCCAGGCCCCTAATCTGCCATAGGCCCCTATATACCGCCTCCTCATGCTGCTGCCAGGTCCAGAGTCTGTCATGGGTCCCTGTACGGCCTCCCATTGCTGCTGTCTCCATCGCCACACTCTGCCATGTGCCACTATCAGGTCTCCTCACACACTGCTGGTGTGTTCAATTTTTTGACATAGGGTGCTGGCAGATTACGGGCCTCCCATAGCTGCTGCCAGGCCCCTAATCTGCCATAGGCCCCTATATACCGCCTCCTCATGCTGCTGCCAGGTCCAGAGTCTGTCATGGGTCCCTGTACGGACTCCCATTGCTGCTGTCTCCATCGCCACACTCTGCCATGTGCCACTTTCAGGTCTCCTCACACACTGCTGGTGTGTTAAATTTTTTGACATAGGGTGCTGGCAGATTACGGGCCTCCTATAGCTGCTGCCAGGCCCCTAATCTGCCATAGGCCCCTATATACCGCCTCCTCATGCTGCTGCCAGGTCCAGAGTCTGTCATGGGTCCCTTTACGGCCTCCCATTGCTGCTGTCTCCATCGCCACACTCTGCCATGTGCCACTTTCAGGTCTCCTCACACACTGCTGGTGTGTTCAATTTTTTGACATAGGGTGCTGGCAGATTACGGGCCTTCTATAGCTGCTGCCAGGCCCCTAATCTGCCATGGGCCCCTGTACCGCCTCCTCATGCTGCTGCCAGGTCCACAGTGTCTCATGCCATGTGCCACTTTCAGGTCTCCTCACACTGCTGGTGTGTTGAATTTTTTGACATAGGGTGCTGGCAGATTACGGGCCTCCCATAGCTGCTGCCAGGCCCCTAATCTGCCATAGGCCCCTATATACCGCCTCCTCATGCTGCTGCCAAGTCCAGAGTCTGTCATGGGTCCCTGTACGGCCTCCCATTGCTGCTGTCTCCATCGCCACACTCTGCCATGTGCCACTTTCAGGTCTCCTCACACTGCTGGTGTGTTGAATTTTTTGACATAGGGTGCTGGCAGATTACGGGCCTCCCATAGCTGCTGCCAGGCCCCTAATCTGCCATAGGCCCCTATATACCGCCTCCTCATGCTGCTGCCAGGTCCAGAGTCTGTCATGGGTCCCTGTACGGCCTCCCATTGCTGCTGTCTCCATCGCCACACTCTGCCATGTGCCACTATCAGGTCTCCTCACACACTGCTGGTGTGTTGAATTTTTTGACATAGGGTGCTGGCAGATTACGGGCCTCCTATAGCTGCTGCCAGGCCCCTAATCTGCCATAGGCCCCTATATACCGCCTCCTCATGCTGCTGCCAGGTCCAGAGTCTGTCATGGGTCCCTGTACGGCCTCCCATTGCTGCTGTCTCCATCGCCACACTCTGCCATGTGCCACTTTCAGGTCTCCTCACACACTGCTGGTGTGTTCAATTTTTTGACATAGGGTGCTGGCAGATTACGGGCCTCCTATAGCTGCTGCCAGGCCCCTAATCTGCCATAGGCCCCTATATACCGCCTCCTCATGCTGCTGCCAAGTCCAGAGTCTGTCATGGGTCCCTGTACGGCCTCCCATTGCTGCTGTCTCCATCGCCACACTCTGCCATGTGCCACTTTCAGGTCTCCTCACACTGCTGGTGTGTTGAATTTTTTGACATAGGGTGCTGGCAGATTACGGGCCTCCTATAGCTGCTGCCAGGCCCCTAATCTGCCATGGGCCCCTGTACCGCCTCCTCATGCTGCTGCCAGGTCCACAGTGTCTCATGCCATGTGCCACTTTCAGGTCTCCTCACACTGCTGGTGTGTTGAATTTTTTGACATAGGGTGCTGGCAGATTACGGGCCTCCCATAGCTGCTGCCAGGCCCCTAATCTGCCATAGGCCCCTATAT
This sequence comes from Staurois parvus, assembly GCF_062004578.1. Taxonomy (NCBI): domain Eukaryota; kingdom Metazoa; phylum Chordata; class Amphibia; order Anura; family Ranidae; genus Staurois; species Staurois parvus. The sequence goes on from NW_028318886.1 coordinate 3,783,627, forward strand.
ACCGCCTCCTCATGCTGCTGCCAAGTCCAGAGTCTGTCATGGGTCCCTGTACGGCCTCCCATTGCTGCTGTCTCCATCGCCACACTCTGCCATGTGCCACTTTCAGGTCTCCTCACACTGCTGGTGTGTTGAATTTTTTGACATAGGGTGCTGGCAGATTACGGGCCTCCTATAGCTGCTGCCAGGCCCCTAATCTGCCATAGGCCCCTATATACCGCCTCCTCATGCTGCTGCCAAGTCCAGAGTCTGTCATGGGTCCCTGTACGGCCTCCCATTGCTGCTGTCTCCATCGCCACACTCTGCCATGTGCCACTTTCAGGTCTCTTCACACTGCTGGTGTGTTGAATTTTTTGACATAGGGTGCTGGCAGATTACGGGCCTCCTATAGCTGCTGCCAGGCCCCTAATCTGCCATAGGCCCCTATATACCGCCTCCTCATGCTGCTGCCAGGTCCAGAGTCTGTCATGGGTCCCTGTACGGCCTCCCATTGCTGCTGTCTCCATCGCCACACTCTGCCATGTGCCACTTTCAGGTCTCCTCACACTGCTGGTGTGTTGAATTTTTTGACATAGGGTGCTGGCAGATTACGGGCCTCCCATAGCTGCTGCCAGGCCCCTAATCTGCCATAGGCCCCTATATACCGCCTCCTCATGCTGCTGCCAGGTCCAGAGTCTGTCATGGGTCCCTGTACGGCCTCCCATTGCTGCTGTCTCCATCGCCACACTCTGCCATGTGCCACTATCAGGTCTCCTCACACACTGCTGGTGTGTTCAATTTTTTGACATAGGGTGCTGGCAGATTACGGGCCTCCTATAGCTGCTGCCAGGCCCCTAATCTGCCATAGGCCCCTATATACCGCCTCCTCATGCTGCTGCCAGGTCCAGAGTCTGTCATGGGTCCCTGTACGGCCTCCCATTGCTGCTGTCTCCATCGCCACACTCTGCCATGTGCCACTTTCAGGTCTCCTCACACACTGCTGGTGTGTTAAATTTTTTGACATAGGGTGCTGGCAGATTACGGGCCTCCTATAGCTGCTGCCAGGCCCCTAATCTGCCATAGGCCCCTATATACCGCCTCCTCATGCTGCTGCCAGGTCCAGAGTCTGTCATGGGTCCCTGTACGGCCTCCCATTGCTGCTGTCTCCATCGCCACACTCTGCCATGTGCCACTTTCAGGTCTCCTCACACACTGCTGGTGTGTTGAATTTTTTGACATAGGGTGCTGGCAGATTACGGGCCTCCTATAGCTGCTGCCAGGCCCCTAATCTGCCATAGGCCCCTATATACCGCCTCCTCATGCTGCTGCCAAGTCCAGAGTCTGTCATGGGTCCCTGTACGGCCTCCCATTGCTGCTGTCTCCATCGCCACACTTTGCCATGTGCCACTTTCAGGTCTCCTCACACTGCTGGTGTGTTGAATTTTTTGACATAGGGTGCTGGCAGATTACGGGCCTCCTATAGCTGCTGCCAGGCCCCTAATCTGCCATGGGCCCCTGTACCGCCTCCTCATGCTGCTGCCAGGTCCACAGTGTCTCATGCCATGTGCCACTTTCAGGTCTCCTCACACTGCTGGTGTGTTGAATTTTTTGACATAGGGTGCTGGCAGATTACGGGCCTCCCATAGCTGCTGCCAGGCCCCTAATCTGCCATAGGCCCCTATATACCGCCTCCTCATGCTGCTGCCAAGTCCAGAGTCTGTCATGGGTCCCTGTACGGCCTCCCATTGCTGCTGTCTCCATCGCCACACTCTGCCATGTGCCACTTTCAGGTCTCCTCACACACTGCTGGTGTGTTGAATTTTTTGACATAGGGTGCTGGCAGATTACGGGCCTCCTATAGCTGCTGCCTGGCCCCTAATCTGCCATAGGCCCCTATATACCGCCTCCTCATGCTGCTGCCAAGTCCAGAGTCTGTCATGGGTCCCTGTACGGCCTCCCATTGCTGCTGTCTCCATCGCCACACTCTGCCATGTGCCACTTTCAGGTCTCCTCACACACTGCTGGTGTGTTCAATTTTTTGACATAGGGTGCTGGCAGATTACGGGCCTCCTATAGCTGCTGCCAGGCCCCTAATCTGCCATGGGCCCCTGTACCGCCTCCTCATGCTGCTGCCAGGTCCACAGTGTCTCATGCCATGTGCCACTTTCAGGTCTCCTCACACTGCTGGTGTGTTGAATTTTTTGACATAGGGTGCTGGCAGATTACGGGCCTCCCATAGCTGCTGCCAGGCCCCTAATCTGCCATAGGCCCCTATATACCGCCTCCTCATGCTGCTGCCAAGTCCAGAGTCTGTCATGGGTCCCTGTACGGCCTCCCATTGCTGCTGTCTCCATCGCCACACTCTGCCATGTGCCACTTTCAGGTCTCCTCACACTGCTGGTGTGTTGAATTTTTTGACATAGGGTGCTGGCAGATTACGGGCCTCCTATAGCTGCTGCCAGGCCCCTAATCTGCCATAGGCCCCTATATACCGCCTCCTCATGCTGCTGCCAAGTCCAGAGTCTGTCATGGGTCCCTGTACGGCCTCCCATTGCTGCTGTCTCCATCGCCACACTCTGCCATGTGCCACTTTCAGGTCTCCTCACACACTGCTGGTGTGTTCAATTTTTTGACATAGGGTGCTGGCAGATTACGGGCCTCCCATAGCTGCTCCCAGGCCCCTAATCTGCCATAGGCCCCTATATACCGCCTCCTCATGCTGCTGCCAAGTCCAGAGTCTGTCATGGGTCCCTGTACGGCCTCCCATTGCTGCTGTCTCCATCGCCACACTCTGCCATGTGCCACTTTCAGGTCTCCTCACACACTGCTGGTGTGTTCAATTTTTTGACATAGGGTGCTGGCAGATTACGTGCCTCCCATTGCTGCTGCCAGGCCCGTAATCTGCCATGGGCCCCCGTACCGACTCCTCATGCTGTGACGTTGCAACAAGGTGGAATTCAACCCTACATATGTTAGACCGCCTTTACGAACAGCAAAAGGCCATCACAGATTTCCTGATGTTAAAAGCGGATAAAGGTACTCCCTGTGTAACTTAGATGTCAGCCATTGGCAGCTCATGCGTGACACCTGCGCTTGCTCAGGCCCTTTGAGGAGGCCACGCTATTCGTGAGTCGGCAGGACTATGGGATGAACGACGTCATTCCTCTGTTGCACGTCCTGGAACAAATGCTGTTAACAATGGCTTGTCAGGGTGCGGTAGACGTGGCGCACAGATCTCAACGCCACATGACCCCTGTGGGGGCAGGACAGAAAGAAGAGGAGGAGGTAGAGGAGGACATTGGTGCTCAGGAATTATTGAGTGAAATGGGTGGTTTTTCCACTCAGCGGACAGGAGTGGAGGAGCAGGAGCATCTGGTAGAGGAGGAGGAAGAGGAGACAGAGGACCCAGACGCACCGTGGCAGTATGCTGTGGAGATGGAGGCAGGGAGTCCCTCGCATTCCTTGGCACAAATGGCCCATAGCATGCTCGGTTGCTTGCGTAGCGACAGCCGAATAATAACCATCAGACAGAGGGATGACTTTTGGCTGTCCACCTTGTTGGACCCTTGCTACCGTTCAAAAATGGTGGCCTTTTTCACACCTGCTGAGAGGGAGGCCAAAATAACGTACTATAAAAACCACCTATGTAGTCAGTTGGTCTCTGCCTTTGTGCGCCAACGTCCATCCTCAGACACTGTGGGCCCTGTGCGCTCGCGTTCCGCTGCCATGGCAGCAGGGGAGGGGTGGGGTGGTAGGAGCAGTGGCAGCTCTACCAGCAGCGGCTGCCTCAGTCTGCAGTCGATGATGAGTAGCTTTCTTCACCAGCGCAGTGAGGAAACTACTAACCAGCCGCAGCAGCAGCAGCATCAGGTGGACCTGGAGCAGGACCTCAAACAACAGGCTTGGGCCTACTTGGACAGCACCCTGCCAACCGAGGTAGACAATCCCCTTGACTACTGGGCAACGAAACTTGACCTTTGGCCCCAACTAGCTGAATTTGCCCTTGAAAGGCTGTCATGCCCGGCCAGTAGCGTGGCATCGGAGCGCGTGTTTAGTGCGGCAGGAGGTATTGTAACTCCGCGGAGGACACGACTGTCCACCCAAAGTGTGGAGAGACTGACGTTTGTGAAAATGAATCAGGCGTGGATTAGTCTGGATTTCAAACCACCAGTTCCTGACACAACTGACTAAATCCGCCATGAATCATGCCCCAAACATGTGCCACTTTCAGGTCTCCTCACACTGCTGGTGTGTTCCATTTTTTGTCATAGGGTGCTGGCAGATTACGGGCCTCCTATAGCTGCTGCCAGGCCCCTAATCTGCCATGGGCCCCTATACCGCCTCCTCATGCTGCTGCCAAGTCCAGAGTCTCTCATGGGTCCCTGTACGGCCTCCCATTGCTGCTGTCTCCATCGCCACACTCTGCCATGTGCCACTTTCAGGTCTCCTCACACTGCTGGTGGGTTCCATTTTTTGTCATAGGGTGCTGGCAGATTACGGGCCTCCCATAGCTGCTGCCAGGCCCCTAATCTGCCATGGGCCCCTATACCGCCTCCTCATGCTGCTGCCAGGTCCAGAGTCTCTCATGGGTCCCTGTACGGCCTCCCATTGCTGCTGTCTCCATCGCCACACTCTGCCATGTGCCACTTTCAGGTCTCCTCACACTGCTGGTGGGTTCCATTTTTTGTCATAGGGTGCTGGCAGATTACGGGCCTCCCATAGCTGCTGCCAGGCCCCTAATCTGCCATGGGCCCCCGTACCGACTCCTCATACTGCTGCCAGGCCCGTAATCTGTCATGGGCCCCTGTTGTCGCTTGTTGGCATATTCCGCTCGTTCAGATGCTCCTTCTCCTGCTACTCCTCTTCACGGATTCCGTCAGCAGTCTTTCTTGGAATCCGTTTCCAAGAGACAACAGTTTGCGAGCACGCACCCGACGGTGCAGAAGCTGAACGTCCTCCTGTCCAAGTTGCTGCTGCCAGGCTCGTAATCTGTCATGCGCCCCTGTACCGCCTCCTCATGCTGCTGCCAGGTCCAGAGTGTGTCATGGGCCCCCGTACCGACTCCTCATGCTGCTGCCAGGCCCGTAATCTGTCATGGGCCCCTGTACCGCCTCCCCATGCTGCTGCCAGGTCCAGAGTGTGTCATGGGTCCCTGTACGGCCTCCCATTGCTGCTGTCTCCATCGCCACACTCTGCCATGTGCCACTTTCAGGTCTCCTCACACTGCTGGTGGTTTCCATTTTTGTCATAGGGTGCTGTATGGCCTCCCATTGCTGCTGCCTCCACCGCCACACTGTGGCTCCACACTCTGGTTTTGGCCCCGTGACTGCCCAAATGAGTGAAGTGTGCGGTGATTCTGAGATCGACGGCACTCATCTGCATGTCATACTGACTGTCAGTATTATTTCTCTTCCCCAGCAGACTCCAAGGGCATTTAAATTAAAGGTACAGTGTTCTGCACTAATATAAAGTCTCTCTGAAGCCTAGAAACACCCTTTTATAAGTTAAATTCGCAGCGAATATATTCGACTCGAATCGAAATTTTTCCACGAATTCGCCGAATCAGTCGAATCGAATTTTTGAATACTTCGCTCATCTCTACTACTGATCCTTCGAATACATCCTTATCTTCGTAAATAATACCTCCGGAGAAAACGTATAATTGTGTAGTATCCTTAAGCATATAATAATATGTGCTCCCCTCTTCAACACCACTAGTGCAACAAAATTCCACTCGGCGCCACCTTCCAAAACTTGCACCTTTCCGGACTTAAATATCCCCTAGCATAGATGAGAAATGGCTCCTCTGGTTCAACACTGATCCAGCTTCCAAACTCATTAGGACATCATATCATACGTCAAGAAAGAAAGACTATATAGTGTAGTATGTATTATAAATGGGTCGATTTATTAAAAATGTGCTTACAAGTAGAACTCCTTAAAAACGCATATATCCTCAATGTAGTAGTAATGTATCCATTCAGTAACAGCATTTAAAATACAGAACCTCTCTCAAGATGGCCGCTCCGCTACTTCTGGGTTTACGTCCACATCCGACGTCACATCCCTTGGGCGCTTTTCTTCACTTACGACTTCTTATATTTGACTTTGGACTTTTGAGGGAGAAAGTGTGACTTTTTGTGCGTCTAGGGTGTTTATAATTATATTTTTGTGGGTGTACCTATTTTTGCTATTCATAGTCAGTAGCTGGTGAAAAAAAAGTGTTGGCTGGTAAAGTTGGGGCCCTTGAAGAAAGCACAACAGTTCCCAGCAGACACCATTTTAACAAGATGAATTGTTCCAAAATGCAATTCATCATGTTAAAATTAATCTGGTAGAGGGGTTTAAAGTGACTTAGTCATTACAGTATAGTTTGCTACAAAAGGTATGCTTGTAACAGAAGATTTTAGCTCTATTGCTGAAAAATGGTCTCATAAAATAGGTAAATTTACACTTATAGGAGTATCGGTCTCCTGGGTCCTCTGCAGCTCTCATTGGTTCCTCCTGTCAGCAGGAAAAACTATTAAGAGCTGCAGGGGACCCCAGAAATCGACACTCCTGGAAGTGTCTGTTTTCCAGCAGATTTGGGGGAGCATTTCTCAGCAACAAACTGGCATTCCACAGCTAAGGAGACAAGAAAGGTAGGCATGTACACTATTCTTTTACAGATATACTTTGTCTTGCAAGCTTTACTATAGCATCAGTCTTCTAAAAGCTCAACTCTAGACAAGTTCTGCTCATTTAGGTGGCCATTTAGAAAGGGATGTTAAATCTCTCTTATGGGTCCACTGATGACAGTACAAATCTGCCAAAGATTCTGACCCTTCTCCACTCTATCCAAGAAAAAGTTAGCTTTAAATTGGTGTGATTTAAAAACAATTTGGAAATAAACTGTATAATGAACAAATACCTAACAAACATCAAAAGCATTGTAGCAAATGTAACTTTACAATATACAGTATCTGTGAAAATTCCACTGGCATGTTTTTCCCAGTAAACAGATGTATTTTCCAATGCATTAATTATTGGAGCAAAGACCTAGCTTCAAACATTGTAATAGTCTAGAAACAGCGGCTTGTTTATGTCATTGTACTACATATGGGGTACAGGTGAATGTCTGGTGCTTCATTCAAAGAACAAGGATGACCTCTGATTAGGCAATTATGTATTTGCCTCTTTATTACTCAATTTAAAGAATATTTGTTTTATCCCTGAATTTTAACTACTGGGCATTTTTTTGACAACTCTGCTAGAGGCTGATGTGAGATGGTCGATGTCTCTGGATCCCTTGGACTATTATTTTTTTAAAGCAGTAGATGGGTTTGTTTTAAACAAAGATTGTTTTTATTATTTATTTATTTAAATTGGACCGGAGCTTTTAGGCTCCATGCACTAGTGTTTTTAAAGTCCTAGAATCTGTTAATAGCATTTTTTTCTGCTTCTAGAAGCTAGTGTTATCCTATGTGTCCATGCACACTACTTTAGGCTATTCGCATTTTTTGAGCTTCAGCATCTAAGAGCAGAAAAAAAATTGTTTTGTAGAGTTTTTTGTAGTGTTTTTCCAGCAGAAAAAAAAATGCTAAAAGCTAGCTTTTTTCTACATGTATTGCAAAAATGCTAATAAAACACTAACGCTCCTAAATGCTACTAAAATGCTACTAAAAACACCATTACCAGCATTTTTTATCCAGAGTATTTTCCAGCATTTTTGAGCTTAGAAAAAATGCTAGTGTGCATGGAGCCAAAAAGTGACGATTTGCTATGTTATAAAGAACATCTAGAAATGTTAATTATGCTGAAAAAGATACCTTCTGCAATTAATTTGCCCTAAAAATAGCAGTGCACTTTTTGATATGTGAGCGTGCCTAGGCACTCCTGCACTTACAGCCTCATAGTTGTAAATCTGCAGTGTGAGATCTAAGGCACTGCCACCTCTGATTGCTATTCTCAGGAGATTTGGAGTGAGATTTGGTGATGTCACTACTGTGTGGCTCACTGTACCTATTGCTGAAGGTTCTGACATGAGGATGCAAAGCTCTGCCTTCGTTAAAATATCAGCCTTCAGGCAGAGATAGTGCAGAACAAGGCATGGCAAGTCAGTAATGGGGAAAGATCAGCTGCCCAGAGACCATAGGTGATACTGTTGACTCATATTTTTGTCCCCTGCTTGCCTTTTTGGGGCATGGATTCAAGAGATTAAGTTCTCATTAATGGGTGTTGTCCTTTTCTTCATTTTTAGCTATTTTTTGGTGTTTTATTGGTTAGATAGGATCTGCCTTTACCAGCAACTGGAGTTGGAGAGCTGATAACATACCTGCCGTTACTGTTGCCTGATAAATTGCAGATAAACCTATACCGTATTATAGGTAGAATAACCACACATGTTTATTTGGATTATCAGAGGTACAACTAGAACCTGGTGGTCCATCGAGTGGACCTAAACCCAAGTTCAGATCTGCTTCATAAAATTAGTGAGGACTCAAGGGCCCTGATTCACTAAGATGTGAGTGTAATAGCAGAGACTGACCATTCAGGCAGACTCCGGTCAATCAATCAGTCGTCTGACCAGCGTCTAGCAAGCTCATTGACGAGCGTCTATTGACTACTTTGCTATCACTGGCACATTTTTAGGTGCAATACCGGATATGTTCGCTAGATGGCGCACAAGCGCGGGCTTTATTTACATTGGCGTTTTCATGATGGCAAAAGAATTCTTAGAATGTTATAAATACACCTGTACACCTGTATTAGAATTTTCTATTTTCTTCTATTTATTTTCTTGCTGTGTCTCCAAAATGATCAGGAAACTAATGCATTTACTAATGAATGTCAAACATTCTGTACTCAAATGTTAAACATTTACACACTTATATCTCAAATAATTTATATACTTCTAATTTCCCAATATAATTATATATCTTCATTCTCTTTAATCACGTAACTATTCTATGGTAAAGACAAGTGCAGCGCTATAAATGCATGTGATCAATAATGAACGCATGTAAAAACTAAAAAGTGCAAAGAATTGCAACAATGATGTAATATTGTAAATGGTGCTAAAATAAGTTCATAGAATCATTCCTGAATAATGGAATGTCCTTCGTGTGAGAGTACCAACTCAGAGAGTGCCTATGAATGGCACGTGTGGTCTCTCCGTGACGGACAGTAGTGCATGAACTCGTGAAAGGTAAACCACCCTTGGGACTGGTCTACACTCACCAGAACAAAAGTATTAATGTGCATGGGTTATACACATCACACATCTGGGGGTGCAGCGGTATGCTGGCAGTTATGGGTTAGTCATCCAGCTCCATCCATCCATCCATCCATCCATCAGGGTGGGTGCCCAAATGGTCCTGGGGAGGAATTAGCTCAGCCACAGGAGCCAGAAAGGTGCTCAATAGTGTAGTACACTGTCACAGGGGTGGATGACCTTTCACGAGTTCATGCACTACTGTTCGTGGTTATATTTATCTTGTGTATTACCATTTTAGTAGTCTATATCATGTGACCAGCGCTCGCTCTATCATTTTCAAACAATGGAACTATTCTACATTATAACTCAAACTGTGTCTCCCACAGTGGTTTAGTGGTTAGAGCTCAGAACTTACAGCACTTGGCTCATGGGTTCTAATCCCGGTCATGGCTACATCCTAAAAAATGGAGATCAATTTTCTGGGTTGTGTCAGGAATATTGATCAAACAATTATGATTTTGCCTAATGACTAGAAAGTGGATGAATGTACTCTTCTGCCAATTAGGAAATGTGCAAGTTTCATGCCGTGTATATTTCATTGTAACATTTTTCTCTTTTAAATCTGTCTCCTTATACAACTTGACCCCCTCCCCCACCCCGCCATCACCTGTCCCATATGCAAATCTATGGATCACCGCCCCACTCTTTAACTATCTATTTACTGATCAAGTGAATGTGTCTCATTTTCTATCAGCTACAGCTCAGATCTCCCATTATTATACAATTGCTGATTGTATCTCACCACTAGTCTGATTGAATTCACAATTCCTGGTCAGTCCCGTTCCCTGACCTCTAATAACCTTTAGGGCCAGTTCACACTACATGTGTTTCAGTTGCTTTTTCAGCATCACAAACGCACAGAAAGAAGGTTATATGGTTGTCAATGTCATAGTTCACATCAGCACATGCATTTTCAGTGCATTGCAGGTGCTGTAAACAAAGTTGACCACGCTGCATTGTTTCTGCACAGAACTGTATTGGAACACATTGAAACGTCCTTGAATGTACTAAAACGCACATGTCCCTAACTACATTGAATACAAAGAAAATAGAAAAAAATAAGTGGAAGGGATATAAAAATGCAATGTAAACATGTCCAAAACGCATTCAAAATGTACTGGAACACACTAAACATGCATGCCAAAAGGGCATGAAAAAAACCCATCAGGAACACATCTAGACTGTTTCTATAGTGTGAACCAGCCCTTAGGACTTGTTCACACCATTGGTGGTGCAGAAACGCATGCAAGAACACACATTTTCCAGCACAGCAAAGAAATGCAATGCCCTATGTAGATGTGCGCAGGTACCATGATGAAAACGTTGTTGCACCTACACACGTCTATTAAAAACAGCCCCATTCACAGCCACAAATACGCATGGCACCACACTACTGTGCGGTTAGGTGCGACACACTTGGAAAATAACATAAAAATAAGCCAACATGGCTAAAACATATCTTGAAAATATGGGGACTCTGATATCCGGCGACAGTCCGTTCACGAACGAGAAGCAATTCTGCACCCTAAAACCAACATAGAGGAAAGGGATGGTCAAATTGCTGTACTGCTTCCAAACCACCTCTGGCATGCCAGGGTCATTATGCAGGTCCTCGATGCCAGTTCTTGCCTGCGGCCACAAAATATCCACTGGCCACAAGTGAAGGTGAGTGGAGGACGTGAAGGTGGATTTCTACCAGCTTCAACCGCAAGCAGTACCACTCCTGAAAAATGAGAGCAAATAATCATTGACACGTCATCATGACAGTCAATTCTCAGTGCAGGCTATCTAGAGTGTCTTTCCTTTTTAACCATTTCAAGAGTTCAAGGAAACATTCTTGGAGCATCTACTGTGTTTGGAAAGGCCAAAGGTCCCCCCCTCCCCCAGGCACACTAATGCTTATGCAGGCCATAGACGGGGAGTAAAACGGCCGATTTTTCTTTTAAAAAATGAAAAATTGGTTGTTCAAGCGGCCGACGTTGCCAGCAATGGTAAAAAAAAAAATCGGCCGATTTTCATCCCGTCTACAGCCGGCAAAAAGTGTCTCTGCAGAGAGCTCCGCTATTTCTTTGACAGTTCCTTGACATTTACAGCGGTTGCAACAATGTATCTATTTGTATCCATTTAGGATACAGATGTTTTTATTCGGAAACAAATAGATACAATGTTGCAACCGCTGTAAATGTCAAGGAACTGTCAAAGAAATAGCGGAGCTCTCTGCAGGGACACTTTTTGCCATACTGGAATTCCTCTCATTTTTCATCCTCTTCTTCTTCTTCTTCTTCATCATCATCCTCTTCTTCTTTTTCATCATCATCCTCTTCTTCTTCATCCTCTTCTTCTTCATCATCTTCATCCTCTTCTTCTTCATCCTCTTCTTCTTCATCATCTTGATCATCATCATCCTCTTCTTCTTCTTCTTCATCATCATCCTCTTATTCTTCTTCATCATCATCCTCCTCTTCATCATCATCTTCTTCTTCTTCTTCTTCTTCATCATCATCCTCTTCTTCTTCATCATCATCCTCTTCATCATCATCATCATCCTCTTCTTCTTCATCATCCTCTTCTTCTTCTTCTTCTTCATCATCATCCTCTTCTTCTTCATCATCATCATCATCATCCTCTTCTTCTTCATCATCATCCTCTTCTTCTTCATCATCTTCTTCATCATCATCATCCTCTTCATCATCATCCTCTTCTTCTTCATCTTCTTCTTCTTCATCATCATCATTGTCCTCTTCTTCTTCTTCATCATCATCATCATCCTCTTCTTCTTCTTCTTCATCATCATCCTCTTCTTCTTCTTCTTCTTCTTCTTCATCCTCTTCTTCTTCTTCATCATCATCATCCTCTTCTTCTTCTTCTTCATCATCATCCTCTTCTTCATCCTCTTCTTCTTTTTCTTCTTTTTGTCTTCCTCTTGCAGGTCACTGCTCATGTGCAGATTTTTTATCAGTAAAAAATCGGCCAATTTGCCCATCATTGCCGCGAAAATCGGCCGATCGGCAAATTCGGCCGTTTTTTTTTCCAACTTTACCGAAAAAAAAAATCTGCCAAAATACCGAAAAACGGCCGAACAAATAGCCCACTAACGATCCGAAAATCGGCCGATTTTATTTCCGGACGAAAAATCGGCCAATTTTCGACCCATCTATGGCCTGCATAAGATATGGTGTGGCCCTAGGGTCAATGTGTGTTTAGAATACTTCCAAAATGCACATACAAAAACACTCCATCCAAATGCATGTTGCATTTCTATAGCATGTTAAACAGAAGAATAATGCACTTCCATAATGTTAACATACGCAAGTAAAAATAGACAAAATCCACATCCTTTTATTCTGGCTTCACATACATGCATTGTGGTATAACACCGCACTCCTGGGCAAATCACATGCAATTTGTGTGCGTTGCAATTAGAGACAAACATTTTGCACACCTCAAATTGCACCGCATCCGGGCCAAAAATGTGCAGGACCCTTTTTCAGGGTATGCACATGTATTGTACTGTCCAAGGCATTGCACACTAACGCATTGCACACTAAAAATGTCAAATACGTTAGTGTGTACAGTGCATGAGTGTAAAATGCTTTAGTGTGTACAGTGCATGAGTGTAAAATGCTTTAGTGCACACTGCAGTGTACAACGCATTGCACACTGTAATACACTGTAATACCGTGTACACCCACACATTGTAGACTGTAATGCACTGTACTCTGTCATGCAGGATGGAGCTACGCATTGCACACTGTGATACGCTGTCCACTGTCATGCAGAATCCAGCAACGCATTGCACACTGTAATACCATGTACACCAACACATTGTAGAATGTAATGCATTATACGCAGTATACATGTCCAGATATTCAAAGATTAGCCATGAAGGCCTAGCTGGTTACCTATTGGGCGACCGCAGATAGCCGAATAACGCTACACTGCATCCAGGCAGCTCTGGGAGGGTGTCATATGACATCCTGGCAGAACGCGCTCTCCGTGATTGCTGTGTCCTAAGGACACAGCTGATCACGTGATGTGGTAAAGGCCAATCACAGCGGCTTTTTACCATGTGATCAGCCATGTCCAATGACACGCTGATCACCGGGAAATGCATTTGCCGGGTCTTGGCTGCACTTTCATCACGCTATCAGAATGTGTGGAGAGTACTGCCGAGAACCAGCAGTTATCAAAGCAGGGGTCGGCCCCGATGATCAGTGCCCACCAGTGCCACCCAACAGTTACGCCCACCTGTGGCCAGCAGTGCCACCCACCAGTGCTGCCTCATCAACGCACATCAGTGTTGCTAAATTACCAGTTTACCAAATGTTATAATATAAACAGACTTTTATTCATTATGAGCTATTTTGTGGTTTATCGAGCAAAAAGTAAAACACACAGCAGCAAGTCAATACCACCCAAAGAAAGCTCTATTTGTCTGAAAAAACTGATATAAATTTAAGATGGGTACAATGTGGCATGACCGCACAATTGTCATTCAAAGGGTAACAGTGCAGAAAGATGAAAATTGGCCAGGACAGGAAGGGGGTAGGAGTACCCAGTAGGCAAGTGGTTAATATCATTGACCCATCAATACCCAGGAGCTAATGCACAGATAAGTAGCATGTGCACCAAGTGAGATTCTGCTAGGCTCCACCCACAAAATTGCAATTACCTGTCCCTCACATGTTATAAACATGTTTGCAATGGCCACACTTACTGTACATATAAGGATCATCTCCTCAGTTGAGAACTGTGCTCTCGCCATGTCCAAATGCCAATAAGGTTATCAAAATTTTCAACCAACACAAAACCTCCAACCACTTCTCATCCACTTACACTCCCCACAACCACTTCCGGGTGCGCGCGCACGTGATGACGGACTTCCAGGATAGCCGTTCATGCTCCATGCGGACACCTGTTTGGTGCTTATTTGTTTGCAATCGCGCATTTTTATGTGCGGCTATGATAGCTTGCGCAAATGTGTGTTTCTTATTGATTTGTTTTTTTTACCTTGGCTAATATTTGTTGCCAAAGGCCAAAAATCAACAAAGTGTGGACTATTTTATTACTGTAAATCGAATTGTAGAAAACCTGTAGCTGGCTGCACAGTGAATGTGACATTCATTAGTACATAACAATATTGTGGTGCAAGTGGGTTTTTTTTTTTGGTTTTGAAAAAGCCAGTTTGCACCCACTTGCATATTCACGCTCTTACAAGCTACATTTGAGCAGATTATATAAGTATACAAAGTAACTATTAAGGTTGTTCATATATTGAACATAAAATAAACACAAAAACATCGGTCAAATATTTATTGATCAAATATATTGTCATTTATTTGGTCAGCAGGAACAAGTAGGTACAGTCAATATCTTGGTGAGTCACAAAAATAGGATTGATGTGGCAAAAATAAAACACTCCTGCTCATAAGAGCTTACAATCTAAAGATACTTCTAGTGAACTGTGTGTGCTCAGGTTATAGCAGGAAACAAAGGGGAAGATGAATCAAGTAACATTTTCATGCACATAGGATTTACTTACACAATCACTTAGTATGAAGATCCATTCACAAAAAAAAAGTCTTCAGATCAAAATATCAAGAAAACAAAGCATGTGAAAAAAAAACCCTCCCACCTCTACAAATCCCCTCCCACCTCTACAAATCCCCTACACATACATTTGTCAGCAGGTTTGTCAGAAAAATGCATTGGAGTCTAAATAAGCAAGCAAAATTAAAACAAGGGCAGATTTTAAACAAAACGATTGACATGTGTGAGGCTTTCAATGCAAAGAGAAAAAACACAATCATTGTGCAATAACACACAAACACTTTACAAGGCCAAAATTATGCAAA
Organism: Staurois parvus; assembly: GCF_062004578.1. Lineage (NCBI taxonomy): Eukaryota > Metazoa > Chordata > Amphibia > Anura > Ranidae > Staurois > Staurois parvus. The sequence goes on from NW_028318886.1 coordinate 3,798,714, forward strand.
CATTTCCAGCCCACTTCCAAACACAGCCTGAGTGGTGTCTGGGGCAATTCAGCACAAAATCTCTTCTTCCCCCAAACCACTACAAGCAAGGACTTAGTCACAAACCACCCGGCCTAGTAACAGGCCAAATCACTCACTACTGCACGTCTTTATATAAGCTAGGTTGTATTTGGAGCGCGCCAAACAAGGCCCCACACCCAATGAAGCCACACCCACCACTGACCTTAGTTTGGTCAGTGAAAGTGTTTTCACCTGATGAATCCGCTTCCTACCTGCATTAACCCTTGGTATACAGGCCCCACAAATCAGAAAGATATATACAGTGAAATGTACGTGTGCAGCATACAACAGAACATTGAGCAGGGATGTGAAAGGGAACCCCAATTGAAACCGTTATTGCTACTATGGTCACAATTCCCTCCAGATTCTCGCATGAGTTAAGACAGTCACATGACCACATCTTGTATGCAATACTGAAAATGACAAATCGATTTGACTAGTATGGTGAATTTCCCATCAATTGGCAAAACACTCCAGAAATCAAACATCACCAAACATTACACTCTGGGCAAAGCTGATTTACAAATCCTGCGACTTACAGTAAAGTTGACCATTTTAATGCAATTTTCAAGACATCTGACACAGATCTCTATGCAAATTGCCACTAAAGTAGTACATGTACTACTATAGAAATCAGTGTTTGAAATGCACCCATGTGGTCACTCTAATAGCAGACAATAGGGTGCGACTTTGCAGACGATTTACAACTTGCATGTTGTGCAAATCACATGCCAAGTCCCACTCAATGTGCACACTATTGGAGCGTTCATATTGTTGTGGTTCAAACTTGGTTGGAGCCGCAAGTAATAATAGAGTAATGAATACACTACTTTTCATGCAATTTGCTGAGAGATCGGTGTCGATTGTCTTGCAAATTGCACTTGAAATCACCATGTACCCTAACTTTGAAATCATGCAACTTCTATGCAAGTCACATGATGTGACTGTGGTGTCAATAACACCACTTAGAAATCTGCTTTAATGTGACCGGGTAGCCCCCAGTAACATTGTTTGCGATTGCCATGCAATTGGCATTACAGGCGACTTGCAAATCGTAGACCAAGTCGCACCCTATTGGCCACTGTAGGCTCTGTTCACATCCAATTGGATTGTGAACTCGTGCAACTTCACTGTAAGTTGGGCAATTGCCGCATCGGATTAGATGTGACAGTGGTGTTGGCCCCCAGTAACATTGGGTGCAATTTGCCATGCAAAGAGCAAGCTGCTGGCCATGCCAATCACATGACAAGTCGCATCCAGGGTGTGCAATTTCAGGTGCGATTTGTGAATTGACATGGTACCTGATATTGGATATAATGAATGTGAATGTGAGTGTATTAACATACGCCATTTGTTGCAGTGAGAGTTCAAAGGTATTTGAAGATTTTGGCCATTTATTAGCAATTTAACATCTAGACTCAAATAGAAATCGCAATGCTACACACAATTGAAAACACAACTAGTTAGTAATTCTCTAGAAAACACAGTAAAATTGGCAACTTAAACAGTAATTTTCATTTGCATATAGTGTGAGCGAAGCAGGAGAATTAACAAAGGAAATAAATCTTTGAAGGCGTGCGGTCTGCTTTGCATTTGGTGGAAAAATCCATACCAGTATTTGTGACAAGTTTGATGTGTGGATTCACCAACCAAGTCTTTTCTCTCTCGCTCACTCTTCTTTGTCTCACTGGCTCGCTCTTCTCTCTCGCTCACTCTTCTGTATGTCTCTCTTTATCACTCTTCAGTATGTTTTTCTCGCTCCCTCTTCTTCATCTCACTGGCTCGCTCTTCTCTCTCTCTGTCAGCTCTTTGCTTGCCAAATCCTTCACAAAAGTGGGTTGAGTGTAAACCATCATTATCAAATCTATTAGTGCTCCAGGCTCTTATCTTACCCCATTGTATGACATTCACATAAGGTGCAGCTTTGAAGGTGTTTCAACAGACAAGGCCTCATTCTAATTCACATTTTAGGGATCACTTAGACAGAAAGCAAAGATGTTGCCAGAACATCTATTTGAAGACAGCCACACACGGAGATCATACTACTTCCTTGCCGTGGTTGGGATTCAAACCGACAACTCTAGAGTTGTGAGGCAGTAGTGCTAACCACTAATCCACGGAGCTACATTGCTAATCCAGCCTGTATTTCTGTGCTGTGAATCAATCTTAGGTCCCTGGGCAAGTTCAGTGTAACTACCAGATATCTACAATGTGACACAAATGTTGTGCTATGTTGCCAATTCACATGTATGATGGTTCTATGTATCCCAATACAAAGGATTGCAATACTAATACAGGCGTACCTCGGTTTACCAATGCCTCAGGGAACGTCATATTTGGGGTACAAATGCCAAACCATTTCAGTTAATTGGTCTGTTTACAAATGTTTGAATAATTTGGTATGGGCATGTGGCCTGGTATGGTTCAGGAGGGGGGGAGGCGCTCGCTTGTCCCCCCCCCCTTTCCTGACCTGCTGGGCTGCATGCTCAGATAAGTATCTGTTATGGATTTTGGGGGGTACCCCATGCTGTTTTTTATTTAATTTCAGCCTGGAGTTACCCCTTAACATCCATACGAGACCCGAAGGGCTTAGTATGGATGGGAGGGGGGACCCCACGCCGGGTTTTTTACAAATTGTTTATAATTCCCTGCAATACTTTTACATCAACTGTCAGTGGGGAACTCCGCCGACAGCTGAAACATGAGCGCTGCATTGGTTTTCGCTACTAAAATGCTGCATGAGTTGATAACATAACTCATGCGGGATTGTAGGAGCGACAGCCATGTGTTAATGTTTCAACTGTCAGCGGGGTTCCCCACTGACAGCTGAATGTAAAAAAAAAAAAAAAAAGCGTGGGGTCCCCCCTCCCATCCATACCAAGCCCTTCGGATCTGGTATGGATATTAAGGGGGAACTCCACGCTGAAATAAAAAAAAACAGCTTGGGGATCCCCCCAAAATCCATACCAGACCCTTATCCGAGCATGCAGCCCGGCAGGTCAGGAAAGGGGGGGGCGAGCGAGCGCCCCCCCTCCTGAACTATACCAGGCCACCTGCCCTCAACATGGGGGGGTGCTTTGGGGAAGGGGGGCTCCCCCCCAAAGCACCTTGTCCCCATGTTAATGGGGACAAGGGCCTCTTCCGTTATTGGGATAATTGGTCAGCCATTTTTTGGGATTTTAGCATATTTTGTTTACCAGTAAAGTTGAAAATTTTTTGTTCCAAATTTACTGATAAAAAAAATGTGCCAAAATCCCGAAAAACAGCTGACCAATTAACCCACTAACGGCCCGAAAATCGTTCGATTTTCTTTTCGGCAGAAAAATCGGCCGATTTTAGACCCATCTATGGCCTGCTTTACATGGGTCTAAAATCGTCCGCAAAAAAAAATCGGCTGATTTTCAGCCCGTTAGTGGGTTAATTGGTCAGCCATTTTTGGGGATTTTGCAACTTTTTTTAATTGGTAAATTTGGAAAAAAATTGGCCGATTTTGCAGATCGGCCGATTTTAGCTGCAATGACCGGCAAATTGGCTGATCTTTTAACAGATAAATAATCTGCACATGAGCCATGGCCTGCAAGAAAAAGAATAAAAAAAAAGAATAAGAAAAAGAAAAATGCAGGCCTTAGATGGGGCGAAAACTGACCGTTTTAAAAAAAAAAAATCGGTTGTTCAATGGGCCGACGTTACCACCAATGGCAAAAAAATTGTTCGATTTTCGCCCCATCTACGGCCTGCAAATATAATAGCGAAGTAATTACTTCTGTCCCTGCAGAGAGCTGCGCTATTATATTTGACATTAAAAAGTATAAAGGTTGCAACATTGTATCTATTTGTATCCGAATAAAACCATCTATATCCGGAATGGATACAAATGGATACAATGTTGCAGTCTCTATACTTTTTAATGTCAAATATAATAGCGGAGCTCTCTGCAGGGACAGAAGGAATGTTTCAGCTGTCATCGGGGTTTCCCACTGACAGCTGAATTTTAAATTATTTCCGTGAATTAAATAAATAATAAAAAAAACAGCGTGGGTCCCCCCCTCTCATCCTTACCAAGCCCTTCAGGTCTGGTATGGGTATTAAGGGGGAACTCCACGCTGAAATTTAAAAAAAAAACAGCGTGGGTCCCCCTCAATATCCATACCAGACCCTTATCCGAGCATGCAGCCCGGCAGGTCAGGAAAGGGGGGGGACGAGCGAGCGCCCCCCCCCCCTCCTGAACCATACCAGGCCACATGCCCTCAACATGGGGGGGTGCTTTGGGGCAGGGGGGGCTCCCCCCCCAAAGCACCTTGTCCCCATGTTGATGAGGACAAGGGCCTCTTCCCCACAACCCTGGCCGGTGGTTGTGGGGGTCTGCGGGCGGGGGGCTTATCAGAATCTGGAAGCCCCCTTTAACAAGGGGGCCCCCAGATCCCGGCCCCCCCCCCCTACGTGAACGAGTCTGCGGTACATGGTCCCGCAGACTCCTTCACAAAAAAACTAAGTGTGGTGTAAAAAAAACACAGTACAGGGTCTTTGACAAGTCCTTTATTAAAACAATGTCCCCCGAAGTAGATCCAACGTCAATCACGGCGGCGGCGGCAGGGACCCGAAAAAAGAAAAAAAAAAAAAGGTTCCGCTCCCGTCGGAGGCTCCCAGCCTTGTGAAGAAGAGGCTAGCTGACAGTTCTTATATAGGTATGGGGCGGGGCCAGCCGGGCACATCATCCCCGCCCCTTACCTATTTGAGAAATGTCACCCTGTCTCTCCGCTGAGGCTAACTAGCTGAATGCAGGAGACAGTCTGACATTTCTTATATAGCTATGGGGCGGGGCCAGCTGGGGACATCATCCGAGTGACCCGCCCCATGTCACATGCTTGCTGTTCCCGGCTGGCCCCGCCCCATAGCTATATAAGAAATGTCAGACTGTCTCCTGCATTCAGCTAGTTAGCCTCAGCGGAGAGACAGGGTGACATTTCTCAAATAGGTAAGGGGCGGGGATGATGTGCCCGGCTGGCCCCGCCCCATACCTATATAAGAACTGTCAGCTAGCCTCTTCTTCACAAGGCTGGGAGCCTCCGACGGGAGCGGAACCTTTTTTTTTTTTTCTTTTTTCGGGTCCCTGCCGCCGCCGCCGTGATTGACGTTGGATCTACTTCGGGGGACATTGTTTTAATAAAGGACTTGTCAAAGACCCTGTACTGTGTTTTTTTTACACCACACTTTTTTTTTTTGTGAAGGAGTCTGCGGGAGCATCTACCGCAGACTCGTTCACGTAGGGGGGGGGCCGGGATCTGGGGGCCCCCTTGTTAAAGGGGGCTTCCAGATTCTGATAAGCCCCCCGCCCGCAGACCCCCACAACCACCGGCCAGGGTTGTGGGGAAGAGGCCCTTGTCCTCATCAACATGGGGACAAGGTGCTTTGGGGGGGGAGCCCCCCTGCCTCAAAGCACCCCCCCATGTTGAGGGCATGTGGCCTGGTATGGTTCAGGAGGGGGGGGGCGCTCGCTCGTCCCCCCCCTTTCCTGACCTGCCGGGCTGCATGCTCGGATAAGGGTCTGGTATGGATATTGAGGGGGACCCACGCTGTTTTTTTTTTTAAATTTCAGCGTGGAGTTCCCCCTTAATATCCATACCAAGCCCTTCAGGTCTGGTATGGATATTGAGGGGGGACCCACGCTGTTTTTTTTTTTTTTTTTTTATTGTGGACCTTTATTTTTACATTCAGCTGTCAAAATATATATTATCTAGACCTTTGAAATAAGTAAAATCATTACAGAAATAATTATAAAGGATAAGAAACAAAAATAGAATCACTAGAACTAAGGAAATCTAGTTAGATTACATGAAGATATGCCGAGTGCTGTTTATTAAACACAATAGACGCGAGCGAGTGCCGGCTCTCAGAGGAATCCACAATCAGATTCACTATTAGTCAGTGGCTAAAAAGCAAACGCCCATGGCAGAAGTCTAAAATGTGTTCTGCACATGCTCAGTTGTATCTGCCAAAGACACTGCACGGGCTTCTAGATTTTTACTGTGTCGATTTCCTTGAAAAAAACGATTTTTAACACATTTTTAATTTTTTTGGAAATAGCAGATATTGTTTAAAGTGAAGTCCTGATATTTGGCAAAGCAAATTTCTAAGTGAACATGTCTCTGCAGTGATTTTTCATGGTTTTAGACTTGCTTCTTAGCAAGTCTGTTTTGTGAGTCTGATTTCGGGCGTGTGTCTCTTTGTGAATTAGATTGGGCATCTGCTTATGGGCTCTGCTCAATAGTGAATTAGGTTGCAGGGTAAAAAATGATGGACGCCCATGAAAATTGGGCTTAAGCCCATAAATATGCGCCCACGCCCAATAGTGAATCAGGGCCAAGGAGTCAGGACTGGGGTGTCCAAATGTATAAATACTATGTTGACAAAGTAAACTGGCACATCCTAAACTGCTATTTTTATGTGACCTGAAATCAGTACGTTAGATCATGAGACCACAATTGCTTTGCCTGGCGGGTACTACTAATATTAACATTCACCAAAGACTCTGCAAAAAACACTGTCCCAGTAACATGGCAGGCAATTCTGGAGCTGCTGTTTCCATATTAATTTTTTGCTCTTTGAATTTTTGGGCACCTGAGCTCTATTTTCCATAATATCCAACATACAGGCAGATGCTAATTTAGTTGGCTTGTTTTGTAATATTTGAAGAACAAAAAGGAATAGAAATATTAGGGATATAAGGTTGTATTTAAACAAATATATAAATTGGGTCTGATAGATGGACCAGAACTGGTTTGGACATTGTGTGGAAAGTTTTCTTAATTTTGTACCTTGTTAGGTGGTGCTTTCATCTGAAACCTTTTTTTTCACCAAAAATGAATCAGATTGGGGTTCTGCTCTACGTAAACCCAGCTAATTTTACATCAACAAAATAAATTCCACAGCCAAATATGTGCTGCCAGCATACATACCATACTGTTCCATAACAGTACATACAGCTTTAAGTCATTCTATAAGCAGGTTAAGGATTTGTGTTTTTTTCAAGTTTGCCCTCAAAGCTGCATGAGAAGACCCTCTCCCTACTGTACAGTATTTTTCTGCATTGGAACATATAAAGAACCATAAAAGCCAAATGGGACTTTACTGGTACAGAAAGTGGAAAACATCATATTGTTGTATAAAACATGTTTATTGAAACGTAGCTTCCAACATGTTACCATAAAAACAGTATTTTGGCTAATCAGCCCAATATATCACAGCATTGTATATCATTGTGATGGATTTGGTAAAATGCCTATTTAGTTTCCTATTGTATATATATATATATATATATATACGCTATTTCTATAAGTTTTATAAATATTTACTTTTATACTTTAATACATATGTTGTGTGAATATTTTCTGCCTGCTGGGCTTTGTGGTACTATAAGAAATCCTTGCTTAAGAAATGTCTGCTCACACACACAGACCCCCTCCCACCGTGTGATTTGGAAGACAAAAGAATGTTTTCCTAAAAGATAAGGCCTGGAAGAAGATCACACCTATACCATGATGGAGATTGTTTTCGTGTGGAAATGACCAATCAAAGACTAATATAATGCTTATGCTGTTGTCACATGACTCTCGCATCATTCTGCATATATAAGTTCACTTTCTCATTATAATAAACTAGAAGTATTCATAGACTGAACTTGTGTGTCAGCGTGAGTCTCTTCCAGTGTGCACACATTCCAAAGCTAGCGTCATAAATTAGGACAGGAACAGATAAGCACTGGACGATTCAGTCCTTGACTAAATCATCATGACATCAAAGTACGCCAGAGGTCAACACGTTTCGCTTTTTCGCTTCCTCAGGACCGCAAAGGAGAAGACAAAAAAGTCCAGTATCCTAGCTGGAAGATACATATGTGCATAATCATAATCACTCCATAACACTACCAAAAGAAAACTTTCTCCACAAACTCACATGTCAACATGAGTGGTAATAAAGGGCAACAGTGTCCACATAGCAGTTAAAAAGGTCCCAGATGAATATCTGCCCATATGGGCAGATCCCCACATGCCGCATAAATTAGGCCCTGCAATAAACACATAGTCATATTGCATCTTAAGGCATCCCTGTCAATGTGTTGCAGATATATGCACATATGTATCTTCCAGCTAGGATACTGGACTTTTTTGTCTTTAACTCCTTTGGGGTCCTGAGGAAGCGAACAAGCGAAACGTGTTGACCTCTGGAGTACTTTAATATCATGATATACAATGCTGTGACATATTGGGCTGATTAGCCAAAATACTGTTTTTATGGTAAACTTTTGGAAGATATGTTTCAAAAAACATGTTTTATACAACAATATGATGTTGTCCACTTTCTGTACTGGTAAAGTCCCATTTGCTTTTTATGGTTGCTCATGGGGGAGATCTCTGATGGGGGGCACAGTCTGATGGGGGTGCTGCTTCAGATTGAGTGCGGCTTGAACGAGTGCGTAGAAGAAGCAGTTAAACGCAGCAATCTAATTATGCCTTCTCTACTTTCACAGGTAAATGCACCTTTCTCCTACCTCCACTCTTAACTCCAAAACGCATTGACTCCTGCTGCCTTCCTTCTGGGTAAATGCACCTTTCTCCTACCTCCACTCTTAACTCCAAAACGCATTGACTCCTGCTGCCTTCCTTCTGGGTAAATGCACCTTTCTCCTACCTCCACTCTTAACTCCAAAACGCATTGACTCCTGCTATACTCAGAACAAATGGTGTATTTATATTTTTGTATATATTGACCAGCTCTCACCTTCAGCTGCACCCGTTTTACGACTGGTGTCTGTTTCCTGAGAGAATCATCCCCCACTCCTCATGTGATCTTTATCAGCTTCTAATTGGGGTGGAGTTGAATGCTCATTTGAGCATCTCCCTATAAATTTAGATCAGCTCATGGGGGAGATCTCTGATGGGGGGCACAGTCTGATGGGGGTGCTGCTTCAGATTGAGTGCGGCTTGAACGAGTGCGTAGAAGAAGCAGTTAAACGCAGCAGTTGAACTAAAGCAGGAGAACCCAAGCAGCAGGAAGACACAACAACAGCAAGAAGCTCTACTGCATGCTGGAAGACTGCAAGCAAACACCCTAGGAAACCTCTTACATGCCTGAGACCCACTCCGTGTACCTTTATATAATACACCCCTCTTCTCCTCTTCATATTAATATCCTCTGTTCCCAAATCTCATTTCTTTACCCCTCTGCTCCACCCCACAACCTGTACATCTCCCCCTCACTGCTATCATCTCCCTACTACTGCTCTCTTCACCTCCCCAAAATGTCTCTTCCACTCCTCCTTCTCATTTTCCTCTCCTCTGTTCCCAAAATCCATTCACTATATCCCTCTGCCCCTCCCAAACAATTGTATATTGTGTCCTCACTGCTTCCCTCACCCCTCTATGGCACCCACCACCTCCTCCTATTACTCCGCTCTCCCACTGACCCCAACACCTCCACTAGGAGTTTCTCACGCTCCTGCACATCCCGCTCCCATGCCACCTTTCTCACCCTTCTCCTCCTCCTAGCCGCGGGGGACATCTCCCCGAATCCTGGCCCTCCACCTCCCTCACCCGCTCAACACCCTCCCGCCTCCACATCCTACTGCAACCCCCACAACTTAGTATCTGTCCCCCTGCTCCCTAAAATCTCCCCCCCGTTTTCATGTGCACTCCTGAACGCCCGTTTGGTGTGCAACAAGCTTACCGCCATCCACGACCTCTTTGTTTCCCGCTCCCTCAACCTCCTAGCGATCACGGAAACCTGGATCCAGCCCACTGATTCTACCTCCCCTGCTGCACTCTCCTATGGAGGTCTCACCTGGACCCACTCACCCAGGCCTAACGGTCGTAAAGGTGGTGGGGTTGGTCTGCTCCTGTCACCGCAGAGCACCTTCCGAGTCCTCCCAAACCCCCCCTCCCTATCCTTCTCCTCCTTCGAGGCCCACTGCCTCCGACTATTCTCCCCAACCCCCCTGAAGATTGCTGTGATATACCGGCCTCCTGGATCCATACCACGCTTCCTGGATGACTTCTCCTCCTGGCTACCCTTCTTCCTCTCCTCTGAGCTACCCACCATCATTCTTGGGGATTTCAACATCCCTGTCAACCTCGACAACCCGGACACAGCCCGTCTCCTCCACCTAACCTCCTCCTTTGCACTTGCACAGTGCATACAATCCACCACCCACTCCGACGGTAATATCCTGGACCTTGTCTTCTCCAACCGCTGCGCTCCCCACAACCTCACTAACACCCCCTTCCCTCTCTCTGAACACAACCTGATCACCTTCTCTATCTCCTCGTCCTCCAACGCCTACCCCTCCAAATGTCACACTACTACCAGCCGTAACCTCCGCAACCTTAACCCTGCCTCCCTCCACTCTGCAGCTGATCAACTCCATGACCGCATCCTCCCCCTGTCCTGCCCCGACTTGGCTTTGACCGCCTACAACAATGCGCTCTCAACAGCCCTTGACTCACTAGCGCCTTTAACCACACGCAACATCAGACCCCGACCGCTCCAGCCCTGGCAGACTGATCACACCAAAACCCTCAAACGACACAGTCGTGCCCTGGAGCGACTATGGCGCAAAACCAAATCCCAACAAGCCTTCACCCGCTACAAATCTGCCTTCCGCACCTACACCTCCTCCCTCCATGCTGCCAAACAGGCCTACTTCTTGACCCTCATCAAGGCCCTCTCCTCCAATCCTCGCCGACTCTTCTCTGCCTTCAACTCTCTACTCTCTCCACCCCCACCTCCACCCAGCACCTCACTCACTGCCCTTGAGATTGCCAATCACTTCAAAAACAAAATTGACACAATTCGCAAGGACATTGCCGCAACTCACACGCCCTCTCAACCCGTCCCCTCTCACACAGCTACCCCCTTATCCCCCCTCCCCCTCGACATAACCCGCAGGGACTTCGTCGCTGCTCAAACTCTCTCCAACCCCCTTCACCCTCACTCAGCTACCCCCTCATCACCCCTCTCCCACAGCCCCACCACTGCTCTGACCTCCTCTTCCACCCCACCCTACATTCCTCATACTGAAGCTCCCCCAACACTCCACACCTTTGACCTTACTACCATCGAGGAAGTCTCCAAGATCCTCTCTGATGCCCGCCTCACCACCTGCCCCCTCGACCCTATCCCCTCACAACTCCTACGACCTTCCTCCTCCTCCATCCTACGCTCCCTCACCCACATCTTCAATCTCTCCCTCTCCTCAGGCACTTTCCCCTCCCCTCTGAAACATGCACACATCACCCCCATACTTAAAAAGCCCTCCCTGGACCCCAATGACCCGAACAACCTCAGACCCATCTCCCTGCTCCCATTTACATCTAAACTCCTCGAGCGCCTAGTCTACACCCGCCTATGCTCTCACCTCAACGACAACAACCTCCTCGATCCCCTACAGTCCGGCTTCCGTCCCCTACACTCCACCGAAACTGCCTTACTCAAACTCTCCAACGACCTGCTAACCGCCAAAGCTAATGGCCACTATTCAGTGCTCCTACTCCTTGACCTCTCTGCGGCCTTCGACACAGTCGACCACCCCCTTCTCCTCAAAAAACTACACTCCCTCGGCCTCAGAGATTCTGCTCTCTCCTGGCTCTCATCCTACCTGTCACAACGCTCCTTCAGCGTTACCTATAATGCTACCACCTCCCCCTCACTCCCCCTCTCTGTTGGGGTCCCTCAAGGCTCTGTCCTCGGGCCCCTTCTCTTCTCCATCTATACCTCCTCCCTTGGCCAACTCATACACTCTCACGGCTTCAACTACCACCTCTATGCCGACGACACACAAATCTATCTCTCGACCCCCCACCTCACCCCCTTGGTCTCAGCCCGAATCACACACCTACTGAGCGACATATCAGACTGGATGTCGCTCCACTTCCTTAAATTGAACCTCTCCAAAACCGAGTTTCTTGTCTTCCCCCCAGCCCGGACACCACCCCCCATTGATTTCTCCATCACATCCAACAACGCTACCATCAAACCCGCCCTGCAGGCCAGAGTACTGGGTGTCATTCTGGACTCCAACCTATCCTTCCAGCCCCAAGTCCAATCTTTAACAAACTCGTGCAGACTCCACCTCCGCAACATCGCCCCTAACCTCCGCAACATCGCCCCTAACCCCAGAAACCACTAAACAGCTCATCCACTCCCTCATCATATCACGACTCGACTACTGCAACTCCCTCCTCACTGGCCTGCCTCGCCGCTGGCTATCCCCTCTTCAGTCCATCCTGAACACGGCTGCCAGACTCATTCACCTTTCCAACCGCACTGTCTCCGCCACCCCCCTCTGCCAATCCCTCCACTGGCTTCCGATTGCGCAACGGATCAAATTCAAAATCCTAACGCTGACGTACAAAGCTGTCCACCATACTGCCCCGAACTACATCACTGACCTAATATCCAAGTACCGCCCAGCACGCACACTCCGCTCCTCACAAGACCTCCTTCTCTCTAGTTCCCTGGTCTCCTCCTCCCATGCCCGCCTCCAGGACTTCTCCAGGGTGTCACCCTTCCTCTGGAACTCCCTGCCCCAACCCATCAGATTATCACCTACTCTCCTCTCCTTTAGGCGCACCCTGAAAACCCATCTCTTCAGGGAAGCCTACCCCACCCCCTGCTAACTTGCCGATCTCCTCCACTCTTCCTACCACTACATCCCCCACAGCTATCTCCTCCTGTGCCACCACCCCCTCCCTCCTAGATTGTAAGCTCGAAAGAGCAGGGCCCTTGATCCCCTCATGTTTTGCATTGTATTGGTATTGTTCTGTCACATGTTCTGTCTCCCTTTTGTAATGTACAGCGCTGAGCGAACTATTGGCGCTTTATAAATACTGTATAATAATAATAATAATAATAATGGTTCTTTATATGATAGATGAGGGATGAGATACGTTTGCAGTCTGATTTATATAATTATTGCATTGAAGCATGTCTCCAATGGCAGTGTCCAGCTTCCCATGCATTTGTATAAGACAGTTTGCTAGATATCCTTAAAAGTGGTCCAAATTTAACAAAAAAATTCACCCCCAAAGACTTCAATTGGTCTCGGCTCCAAGTTCGGGTTCACTGAATTTTGACCAAAATTCACCAAACCTATAGCAAAGCAAATCTGGGCAGATTCTTCTATCACTAGTCATCACTTTGTGCAACACATTTTACAGAAAAAATAGATATACTTCTGTATAGTGTATAGAAAGTGTGGTTTGCATGTATGAAGCACTGGGTTGAACCCACAGCATCTCCAGTGTTTATTTTAACTAGCTAACACATTGAAAAGCACATTTAAATTTTAGAAGCATGAAGGGGACATAGCTTACAGGAAGATCACATGCTTTGCCTATGTGAGACCCTGTGCTCAATCCCTGGCATCTCCATACATTTTAATGTGTAAAAAAATGAGCAATATATGCCAGGGCAACCATCCTCCCCATACTTGTTTAAGCATACTTTTATTCTTATTGACTTTACAGAAAAACAACCCATTACGGATTTGCTACCAAGTCTGAGTAACCCACGGTATTGGGAATTTAAGAGCTACTACAAGAAACACACAAACTGCTTTACATTTTGGAGGGAATGGGATAGGTAAAGAGAGAACTTTCTGCATGTATTATTCCCGGGGGCCTAATTCATTGCTTAGCTAGGAAAATATCTTGCAAAGAGAGAAATAACATTTTAACAAACATTATAGTTCAACACTTCCCTTGTGCAATATCATTTCAAAATGTTCAGACAAAAAAATACCCTGAAAATTTGAGGAATGTAGTCCAGAGGTAGAGAATAAGCTTTGCCCGTGTGAGGTTTTGGATTCAACCTTCAGCATCTCCATTGTTTTTTTTGCGTTATGGCACTGCATTACTTTAACTGACAATTGCACGGTCATGCAATGCTGCACCCAAATTAAATTTATGTCCTTTTTCTCCCACAAATTGAGCTTTCTTTTGGTGGTATTTGATCACCTGTGCTTTTTTTATTTTTTGCGCTATAAAAAAAAGACCAACAATTTTGAGAAAAAAATAATATTTTTTGCTTTTTGCTATTAAACATGTCCATTAAAAAAATGTCAACATAAATTTAAGCCAAAATGGATTCTGCTTTGCTAAAAAAAATTTCAATACGTATACCGTATTTTTCGCTGCATAAGACGCACCTGACCATAAGACGCACCTAGGTTTTAGAGGCAGAAAACAGGAAAAAAAAATTCTGAACTAATGGACTGCAGACATAGTACAGGAGATGGCCAGAGACTGCGGACACAGTACAGGAGATGACCAGAGACTGCGGACACAGTACAGGAGATGGCCAGAAACTGCGGACACAGTACAGGAGATGACCAGAGACTGCTGACACAGTACAGGAGATGACCAGAGACTGCGGACACAGTTCAGGGGATGACCAGAGACTGCGGCCACAGTACAGGAGATGACCAGAGACTGCGGACACAGTACAGGAGATGACCAGAGACTGCGGACACAGTACAGGAGATGACCAGAGACTGCGGACACAGTGCAGGGGATGACCAGAGACTGCGGACACAGTGCAGGAGATGACCAGAGACTGCGGACACAGTGCAGGGGATGACCAGAGACCGTGGACACAGTACAGGGAATGACCAGAGACTGCGGGCACAGTGCAGGGGATGACCAGAGACTGCGGACAGCACAGGGATGACCAGAGACTGCGGACAGCACAGGGATGACCAGAGACTGTGGATAGTACAGGGGATGACTGCTGACCTTTGGGGAGGGGGGGGAGCGGGTACCTGAATTTGACAGGTACCCGTTCCCACTTCCGCGGAGTTGTTCTTTCATCTTACCTGTTCCTCTATCCAGCCGCGCGCTGTCTTCCCGGCTTCTGTAATGGCACTCGGCATGACAGCCGGGTGCCCAGTGCACATGAGCGAGAAGCACTTGCGCTTTGTGATTGGTCCGGCGGCTTCTGGGATCTGTCATGTGTCCCAGGTGCCGCCTTACCATTCACAAAAAGCACCACTTCCTGCGCATGCGCACTTGGCACCCGGCTGTCATGCCCACACTACAGAAGCCGGGAAGACCGTGCCGCTGGATAGAGGAATGGGTAAGATGAAAGAACAACTCCACGGAAGTGGGAGCGGGTACCTGTCAAATTCAGGTACCCGCTCCCCCCCCTCCCCAAAGGTCAGCAGTCATCTCTATAAGGTCCCGCTGTAGAGCTGAGCGGCCGGCCCGGTATTCTGACACGGCGGCAGTGGAAATACCGGACCGGCCGCTCCATATTCACTCCATAAGATGCACTGACATTTTCCCCCCTTTTTTGGGGGGAAAAAAGTGCGTCTTATGGTGCGAAAAATACGGTAAATAAATGGGTTTACATGAAAGTTATAGTGTTTACAAATGGCGGTATATATATACTGGGATTTTTTTTTTTAATTTTTACTAGTAATGGCAGCGATCAGTGACTTATAGCGGGACTGTGGGACTGCGGCGGACATTCTGACTCTGGGGGGAACTGACTTGGTGTCACTGACATCCCCAGTGACACCAATACAGTGATCAGTGCTAATAAAATGCACTGACACTGTACCAATGGCACTGGGCAGGAAAGGGTTAACATCTAGGGCAATCCAAGGGTTAACTGTGTTCTGGGTGTGTTTTACTATGTGCTGTGTCTGTGTGCTTCACTATAAACACACTGTTTTGCATGGCTCTGCTGAGCACAGCCATTCAAAGCACTGCATGAGCTGACAGGGAGGAGAAATGTTTTGTTTACTAACAGTTCTGCCCCCATTGGAGATCCTCGGCAATCACCGGGTGCCAGCGAGTAGTCACCGGCCAGGACCCCATGATTGACAGCCGCGGCCTCAATTGGCGTCGCTGGTAGGGCGTGCAAGCCCCCTACCCGGAAATGCGAAATCATGTATATACATGTGATTTTGCGCACCCGTGCCACCCTCTAGCAGTATTTCTGCTATAGGGTGGAGGGGAAGTGGTTAAAAAAAAATGCTAATAGGTGTTTTTTTCAAAATGTACACTGAACTGCACATACTTAGCTCGGTATATAATAAAGGGGACTTTTAGATAAGCCAGCCTCCTCACTATAAGTGGTGGCACAGACCAACCAACTAAAACTGATGCACTCATAATCTGGTGCAACCGTGCATGGTAGCCAATCAGCTTCTAAATTCAGTTTGTTCAATTAAGCTTTGGCAATAAAACCTGGAAGCTGATTATTTCTATGCAAAGTTGCACCAGATGTTTCACTCTCCAGTTTTAGTAAATAACCCCCGTAGTGTCAGTAAATTGGAAATTGTTGTTGGGAAAGCTGACAAACTGCATTCATAAAGATTAGAGTCAGTTAGAAAAATGTACCTTAATTCTGATTGATAGCTTTTTTTTTTAATTAATACTGAGCATTTTTTTGTCTTTCATTTTATTTTGTGGTTGATTTGAGGTCAGTGGTCACTTTTAGCTACTGTCTCATTCATAAAAACAATTTAAAATTGAAATAAATTAGGATCGGCTGCTATGTAAGCCAAGCTAATTGTAAAAGAAAAAACTTATTCCACAGCTAAATATACATTGCCAGAATATTCCCTCCAAGTAAATCAGACAGTTCTGTAATACCATGTACAGCCTTAATGCATCCCCAAGCATGATATTTAAAAAAAAAAATCTGTATTTTTTGGTTTGACCTCAAAAATGCATCAATAAAGATCCTCTCCCTGCTGTTTGGTATCTTTTATGTTTTGTTTTTTAATTATGTCCTAATGACAATGCCCAGATTTGCTTGCTTTTTTGACAGTAATTTGCTTAATATGTCCAGAATTTACCAAGATTCACCCCCATTGAGTGCAATATGATTCCTCTCTAAATTTGTGTTTGCTGATTTTGAGCAAAATCTGCTGAACCCTTTCTTTAACCACTTCCTGTCCGGCCCATGTACATAAACGGCCGGACAGGAGCAGTGCAGGAGTCGGTTTCCGTTCGTAAACGGCGCCCGCATTTACAGCCTGTGCGCACTCCTTGTGAGCGCGCGGCACCATGATCCATTGCAAGCTGTATCCTCCGGACACAGAGGAACATCGATCGCTGTACAGGACCTCTGTGTGAGGTCCCGATTCATGTGATCACTGATTGGCTAATCAGTGATCACATGAATAGTAGTAAACAAGATGTCACTTCCTGACATCATTGCTTACTACTTGTGAAATCTGGGAATGATCACAGAAGTCACATGGTACAAGGCTATTCACAACAGCCTTGTACCATGTGACAAGCTGTAACCAATCACAACTCTCACAGTATTTTCAATGGCTGCAAGAATGCAGTCAGAGAGAAGGAGAAATGATTGCTTTTACAGCCTTTATAGGTGTAAAAGCAATCAGTGTAAAAAAAAAAATCGTCATCACCCCCCCCTCCCCCCCCCCAAGTATCACAGTGTCACTATGGTGAAACTGTACTGCTAGGGTGACAGTATATTAAAAAAAAACATAAATAATAATATATAAAAAAAAAAAATTGGGGGTTATAAACTAATTTGGGTTATTTTTTGTTTTTACTAAAAAGATAACTGAATACATTTTGGCCAAGATTTATGAAGAAATATTATTTATTTGCAAAATGTTATAAGAAAAACACTTTTTTTCAAAATTTTTGGACTTTTCATTCATTTATATATATATATATATAAAATAAAACTCCCAGTGGTGAACAAATACCACCAAAATAAAGATTTATCTGTCTCAAAAAAATGCTAAAAAATTCATATGGGTACAGTGTTGCATGACCGCGCAATTGTCATTCAAAGTGTGATAGCACTGAAAGCTGAAAATTGGCCTGGGCAGGAAGGGGGTAAACGTGTCCAGACTTGAAGTGGTTAAAGTACTATACAAATTGTTATAAACAGGGGTGAGTGTCAGAGATTAAAAAAAAGTTTGAAATAAGGAGGGCATACACTTACAAAGTAAACCATTATGCAGCAAGAAAACAAGATACCACAAGAGTGATATCCCTGACCTATAACCTTTGTGTTTATGTAGATTTACTATTTACATTTCTCAGTCAACCCCTAACCTTATACAAGGGAAATGTCTTCTTTTGCTCAAGAATCTCTTTTGTTCAACAGACAATAATAAGAGAACAGATTCCCTGTATGTAAGATGTTTACAGACCTGACCTGTCTTTATCTTACAAGTTCTCAACAACTAGTTGACACACTAAAATGAGCCAGATGTCTATCAAAAGAGCCTTTAAGCACACAACCTTTGACATCCCCTCTGCTGTGATATCCTCTTACACAGAAAATATGCAAATTCCCCAACACACCAAATAAATAAATAAATTCATGTGTTTATTGTAAAGACAGCATTACATAAGGTATAAGACACCAATGTTTTGGGGCTTCTTCCTCAAGGGAGCGTAGTGACGTCACTATGTTTCCTTGGGAAAGGGATCCTGCAAGACCCAAAAACACTGGTTTCCTATTTTTATGTGATGCTGTCTTCACAATAAACACGTGAAATGCATTTATTTGAGGTGTTGCTGACTTCACATCTTTGTATTTGGTTCTTGGACTTTCACTTAGAGCACCCATAATTACAAGGTTGAGTATTGTGAGGAGAGCAGCTTCTTTTTGGACTTTACAGACTCTCTAGACTATTCTGAACATTTTCTTATTTTGCTGGTCCTCACCTAACTTAGAATATTGTGATAATGTGTAAACAGGATTATAAGAGATGACTATTTCTTTTGATGATGGGAAGAAAGTGTTGTTGATAACTGTACAGAGATATGAATCCTCTTTTTATCATGGTCTCTTTAAGGCAACTGCCTACTGTACCTAGTGGTCCAGCCATTACTACAGCCAAACCCAACCTAGTCAAGCTCTGCCATACCTACATGTAGCATACAAGACAGCAAGAAACAGCAATGGTTCCCAATCCATTGGCTCTGGGCCACACTGCTAACCTTAATTCAAGAATACTTGGAAAAGGCCTTGTATCACCTGCCCAATAAGCAGTTTTTCCGGTACATCTAATTGCATCATGCTTATCAGTCACAATTTTTCCCTGAAACTCATAAACCCCTGGATGTGTGTAGGACTAGGTGGAAGTCAGCGGTCCCTGATCTTGACATGGAGGACTGGGAGGATGTTTGGGATGCTCCTTTCATGAGACTGGTGACACATGACCAACTAATATATTTTAAATTTTTTCACCGCATATATATGACTCCAGCAAAAATTGCTAAGATTTTTGGATCAGCTCCTCTTGTTGGCATTGATTGCCAGAGGGGGCTGATTTCATGTACATATTTTGTACAGGGGTTTTGGTCTGAGGACCTCCGGTGCATTCAAGCTGTGACCACTATACCGTTACTCTCATCCATGAGACATTGTGTCTGAAGTTGGGTAGACGACTTAGCCCCCACTAAAGCTATATGAACACTGCTTACTTTTCTATCATGCTAGAAAACTGATTGTTCTCTCTTGAAAAAAAAACTAATATTCCCACTGTGAAGGCCTGGAAATCCCAGGTGAACAAGGTTTGGGGTGGGTGGGTAGCATGCCCCCTTTACCGTTTCGGATTGTACCACATTCTAACAAATTTTTTCTTATTCGGTTCTCTAGCTTTGGTTTTCTGTTTTTGGATTTTTTTCCTTCCACGGTATTTATACAGGATTTGTTTGCTATACTGTTTTGACTTAGCATGCCATTTTGTATTTCTAATGGAGTATGGATTGTTCTCTTAATGCAACTCTGTACTGTGAATCATAGTGAGGTGCTTTTGTTTTATATTTTTGACTATCCATTCTGTGGGCCCCTATCGGGATTTCTAGAGGCATAGTTATTGTTTTGCTTGTTATATTGTATTTTTTTTGTTTTGTTTTTTTTTACTTTGTTTGTCACTGCTTAGTAGCTCTGCAACTGTACTTTACTGCTTTTGTATGATGTATTTTATGCAAAATTTCAATAAAAAGAATTTTCCAAAAAGCTACATTAGTTAAAGAGCTGTAAGTAGTCTATTCTATGAATTACCTTTTAACAATCACAATTGTTTGCATATTGTGTGAACCATTGGTTTGTATGAGTGTAATCAGGAGTCTCCTGGGTGGAGCATCATTGCTTAGAAACCAAGCAGAGAGCAATGGTTTGATGTATGCCACTATGGTATCCTAGAAAATGAGCTCCACTGTGAATTGGCCACATGGCATTACAATAAACTAGTGCAAATGCACAGTGCTTTCCAGGGAATTAGGAAATCAGATAAGCATCCTTGGATGCCAGTGATGCATCTGATCCCTTCAAAAGTTAAGTTTTCCATTCTCACCAACTTACTAATTGACTTATTCATTGAGCATGCTCTAGACAGCTGGCTTGTATTTAACCATACAAATTCTGACAGACAGACAGACAGACAGACAGACAGACAGACAGACAGACAGACAGACAGACAGACAGATAGATAGACAGATAGACAGATAGACAGATAGATAGATAGATAGATAGATAGATAGATAGAACCGAGGAGTAGGGCCCTCCTATCCCTGTTGTATTGAACTGTATTGTTGCTGTATTGTCTCCCATTATATTGTAAAGCGCCGAGAAAACTGTTGACGCTATATAAATCCTGTATAATAATAATAATAATATATATATATATATAAAGTAAAACAGAAATACACAACTGAAACTTCCTTTATTATCTTGTTGTTGAAGAATAAAGAACAGTCCTCACAACAATTCCATTTGTTCATTTAGTATGGAAAGTTTCAGGCATCCCCTGATTTGTCCTTATGTTTATTGCACAAATGTTATCATTTTTGATGATAATTGTCCATAAATTGAAAATTGAAAATAAAAATCTAATTAAAGATATAATAAGACTGATGATTTCAGCAGACCCTCTGATTCACTTGTCTGTTTAAAGTGTTACTAAACCCACAACAGTAAAATCAGTCTGTATATACAGTAAAGCATGCTTGTTATACTCACTGTGGAACCTGAGAGGTTAATCCTCTGCACTGTGTAAAAAGGCCTTTTGATACTGTTTTCTCTGCCCCTCCTCTTGTTCAAATATCCACTTCTTATCTCCTAATAAGACAGACTGAACATGTAGCCACATGCACATGCTCAGTTTGGTGTGTATTGCTATCAAGGTTTTTGTTTTCTTAGGAGAGTGAATGTGATCAGCACAGGGCCAATCAGCACTGTCCAAACAGAGGGACAGGGGTTTTGCATCCTCCTAGAGCAGAAAGAATACTCCTCGTACAAATTTTAACCAGTGCTCTGCTGAAGTCACGAGACTGCTCTAACTGCTTATAAGAAATGTATTTTAACAGTTTATATTTACTAAAATAATTGCACTTCCATGTTCTGTGTACTGTGGGAGACCAGATATAGTAAATGCAGGGTCCTGGGTTTAGTAACACTTTAATGCTGTGATGTTTCTCAGCAAGCAAAAAATAAAAGACAACAAAAAGGAGCTAAGAATTTAGAGAGAAACCTAATGAAAAAAATCCTTGAAATGTACATATTTGACCATAATTTGCATTAGTTTGTTCTCAGTGAATATGGATATTCACTGGATTGAGTTGGGGAATAGAGAACACATGTGTGTACATTTTATTGGATAAATTGCAAATTCCTTTCTAAAACAAAGAGTGAAAACAGATATAAATCATCCTAAAATAGGACTGGATATTTTTCTTTCTGTCAAACAACAAGAATAGATCTAGACAACTGTTATCAGTATAACAGAAGTCAAAACAATGTTCCTTTAGATGGCTGCTGTAAAAAAAGCAATGATATAGTACCATTATCTGAGTGCTGTACGTAACGGCAGGCATTCTGTATAGGCATTATAGGGGCGATATCTTAAAGGATCAGACCATCTATAACATGAACTGGTTCATGCAATGGGTTGCAGTATACTTCTACAATAGACAAGTTTGCTAGCAAAGCTGCATTCCTCAGTGCTAAAAGTGAGAATAAATTGATTTCAAGGAAGCAAAATTGCCTCTGTTATCACATAGCATACCTCATATTGACTGTTCATCATCTCTCTTAACTACTCAGCCCATAGTGTACTCCTTGATTGAAACACAATCAGGCCTCCTCTTCATTGCTGGCAGCAAGGGTGTTCTATTAGGCTGCAGTGCCAGTGGAGAAAGAAAGTGTAAGGCTGAAAATCAAAGGGCAGTAACCCACAACAAACAAATAGGAGTATATTTTACTGAAATATAATCACTGAAAGTTGGATGGTGAGTGGTTGCTATGGGTTATTGCACATTTTATTGAACAAACCCTAATAAATCAGCCTTACACTGTCCATAGACAGTATTTGTAAGCGGATTGCAATTTAGCTAGCTAGGTTCTGCCCTGGATAAGAGGGATAGGATTAACCATAATTCTGTGGTTTTCCTCTTGGCAGGTTATTTTGGGTTCAACCCAGTAACCCTGGAAGTATATAAGGGACAGTGGTTTGGGAGAGGAGGATCTCTTGTTCTGCTTCTGCCTAACATCTTACTGCCATGATGTAGGAAACTGGGGATTCACCCAGAAGACACCTGCTGCTGGACAGTGCTGAAAACCATGGACTTTATCATTGATGGACTCTACCTTTGCTGGTATGCTAGGGCAGCACACAAGCCTGAGTTAGGGTCCAGGAACATAAGAAAGACATGTTCTCATGCATGTGGACTGTGTCATGTTTTACACTTTCTTAAGTAAAGAGTTAAACTTTGTTTCAGGCTTGGTCTGAAGTTATTAAAGAACTGCAGTGCAAGTAACTGGCTCATTTTACACCTGTTTACAGCTTTGGGTCACTAGGTACATTGGGTATAAAGACAGCACTTTAAGAGTCAGCCTGGTGCATACAGTAAGTGATTACCAAGGGTAACAGAAGCCAATAGTCAGTCAAGCAGCCTGTCATTAGCATGTACATGTTGCAGATGGGATGACCTTTAGCAGCAAGGGAAATGTTGTAGGCATTCTTTCTACCCTTGGTCTGTCTCCCATAGCAACGGAGTTGATCTGCAATGCAGGGGTTTTCATCCTGTGCAGAGGTACGGCTGTTCAAGGTTTAAGGTAAGTGCACATACGGAGGCATGCTAAGTACACTGCGGGGCCCTGTTCTGCTACTTGGAGAGGTAGAGGAAAACGCTGGACAGGTGGATGTGGACAAGGCTAATTGCAAGTAAACAATGAAGGTGTAAATTATCATGGGGACCCAAGAGTTAACTGGAGGACAGTTATTGTGCAAGTGTACATGGTGTACATTCATCTCTAAGAGTGGTGGCCCGCCTTAAGGTTGAGTGTTCCCTCACAATGGCTTCAGTCTTGTCCCGGGGCACAGATGAAAACGACAGTAAAGGTACCCCATGTGTAAAGTAGCATGACCCTGTTCAAGGTGTCTAGTGTAGCCCAGTAGAACCTAGCCTGGTTTATGCCTCTAGACTTACCCAGACTTGGTGTCCAATTAGTCAATGGGAAACATGAAGAAAGTACCACCCACATACCATTACATTTTGGCACACAACGTGGATATACGTCTACTGCATGCACTCTAAGACCACCCCTAAAGAGACCATAGCATACTTAGCTATTTAGAACTTCAGGCTTGCCCGATGAGAGAGCACATGCTTAATTATGTCTGAAACCTGCACAAGGTACTCACACTGGACTGGTAGATGTCCTGATAAAGGGGAGTATATAGCAACTGCAACCGGAAGATGTGCAGACTGCTCACGAGTGTTGCTTACACTATGGCCGAATGGCCTCTGATGTTAAAGATGCCCCAGTTCTGACCGACACCGGAGCCTGGTATGTTCCTGCACTGGGTTTTGCCCTCTGCCAGTTCGGTGCCCAGGAGGAGTTGCGAGTCCTCTGCTCAACATTCCAGAGGCGCTTTGCAACCACCACCAATTTTGCCCACTGCCTGGCATGTGATGTCCCACTGTTCCAATGCATGGTTGAGGAAAAAGCATCATGCACAATTGGGCTGGACAACCCTCTTTTGCCAAGCCTCCGGTGAAGATCCTTTGGCACAGCACCAGCCCTCTAGCAGGGAAGGGCTCCCTCACAGGACCTTGGTTTAAGCAGCCATCCCGCCACATTGCTTCACAACCTGCGCCCGTGCGGGAGAACACAAGTTGCCCTGTATGTGGATCCCACCCTGTTATGGGTAATCTACCTATCCTGAATTTTCGTTGGTGCCCTTTGACATGTTGGTGCACTTTTAAGAGTGTCTAATGAGCTTGTATCCAGTTAGATCACACTAGACAGTTGGTATAGTTTTTGGCTCAGTTTTAAGATAATTAAAAGAACAGAGGTTGGGTAAACTTAGGTTGATTGTGGAAGCAGTTCAATGAAGCAATATTATCCTGAAAGAGTTCAGTAAGATCACCAACTGCATGATGTATGTAGTGGGTCTAAGCGCATCTGTATAGCGGTTAACAGATTCTTGGATCCTGCAGCACAGCGTTAGTAACGGAGGTAGGAGGGGTCCCTCATCAATCTAGTTCTGAGTTTCCAGTGGACAGCACTGTAGATGGAGAAAAGCAGCCTCTCTATCTCTCCCTCTGATTGGTAAGCTGAGGCGAGACAGATGTTGGGGCTGTACATGGCTCTCCGATAGTGATGGCTCAGGGCATGGGAACTCCCCTTGGCTGGGACACCGAGCAGCTGGATGTGCTGTCACAGAGGTTCAAGTTGTCCTTTATCCCAGCTCCAACTGCCCCAAACTTTCCTGGGAAGTCTAGTATTAATCCCTGCGCCCCTCCTCCAGAGTCCAGTGGCTCTTTGGGAGCTCCACACAGCATGGCTGCCCCTCTATAAGACTACATGTCCAAGAATGCCATTGGTGGCAGTATCTTTCTTTAGGCCACCTTTTGGTTTTAACAGCAGCCAGATAGGAGAAAGGAGGAAGCAATGGGAAAGGGAGAGAAGAAGGGAGAGAGCTAGGAGGCATTACTAAGACCCACAGCTTTTTGATGTTGAATGGCTCCAAGCAGTCAATGGGAGCAAGCCATCATTTTTTCATTTCCCTTGAATGTGATCTGACATTTTTTGCAAAGTGAAATTTCACCACATTCACTAAGTTTTGGGCAAAAATTCCCTTGCAAAGTGCAACTTCCCCTGAAAAGTAAGCGTCCCATTTGCCTTTAGCAAATTAACACTATGTTAATAGTAGAATATACAGTTGTGTTCAAAATAATAGCAGTCAGACATCACTATCCTGATCAATCACTGTTTTTGGTAGAAATGATATTTCTACATCGCAAATAATTTACTAGCAGGTGTAGTAGAGTAATAGAAATCCAACAGACCCAACAGTCATGACATGCATGCTGCTGATTCTGTGTAATTGAATCACTAATTGAAAGGAGCATGTTCAAAATAATAGCAGTGTGGAGTTCTATTAGTGAGGTCATTCATTCTTTGAAAAACAGGTGGCAATTATTGCCCTTATTTAAGGAAGGAAGGCAGCAAATGTACATGCTGGTTACAGTGCATTTCTCTCTGAGGAAAATGGGTCGTTCCAGATATTGTTCAGAAGAACAGCGTACCTTGATTAAAAAGTTGATTGGAGAGGGGAAAACATATAAAGAAGTGCAGAAAATGATAGGCTGCTTAGCTAAAATGATTGCAAATGCTTTAAAATGGCAACTAAAACCTGAAAGACGTGAAAGAAATCGAAAAACTACCAAATAGAAGAATAGCCAAAATGGCAAGGACTCAGCCAACAATCAGCTCCAGGAAGATCAAAGAAGGTCTAAAGTTACCTGTGAGTACTGTTACAATTAGAAGACGCCTATGTAAAGCCAAGCTATCTGCAAGAAGCCCCCGCAAAGTCCCACTGTTGAAAAAAAGACATGTGCTGAAGAGGTTACAATCTGCCAAAGAGCACATTGACTGGCCTAAAGAGAAATGGTGCAACATTTTGTGGATTGATGAAAGTAAGATTGTTCTTTTTGGGTCTAGTGGCTGGAGACAGCTTGTCAGACGACCCCCAAACACTGAATTCAAGCCACAGTACACTGTGAAGACAGTGAAGCATGGTTGCGCAAGCATCATGATATGGGAATGTTTCTCATACTACGGTGTTGGGCCTATTTATCGCATACCAGGGATCATGGATCAGTTTGAATACATCAGAATACTTGAAGAGATCATGCTGCCTTATGCTAAAGAGGAAATGCCCTTAAAATTGGTGTTCCAACAAGACAACGACCCCAAACACTTCAGTAAACGTGCAACATCTTGGTTCCAGACCAGCAAGATTGACGTTATGGAGTGACCAGCCCAATCCCCGGATTTTAATCCAATAGAAAACTTGTGGGGTGACATCAAAAATGCAGTTTCTGCAGCAAAACCAAGAAATAGAGAAGAAGTGTGGAATGTAGTCCAATCATCCTGGGCTGGAATACCTGTTCACAGGTGCCAGAAGTTGGTTGACTCCATGCAACACAGATGTACAGCAGTTCTCAGAAACAGTGCTTATACAACTAAATATTCATTAAGTGATTCAAAGGAAAGCAAAATCTTCAAACATTTTTCAGTTTATATAGTGAATGTTTGAGTTTGTAAAGAAGAATACAAACACTGCTATTTTTTTGAACAGTCTAATATTCACTTTTCTTCAATTTTTTTAGAGGAACAACACAAATTTGATATATTTTTCTTCATGTTTTGATTTGGAATAGAATGTGTAGTGTTCCCAATGCATTTGTGTGTATGGAAATAAAAGCTATTAGAAGGATTTTGAGCTTTATTCACTTTTTTCAACACACTGCTATTATTTTGAACACAACTGTATATATTTTTGTATTGCACAGTGTGAGAATAATGCAGGGTGCATGTGTGTTAGAACTGTCACCCCCCCATGCAAGTCACTGGGAATGTTAAAGCAGCTTGATGTAGCTTAGAAGAAAGTGAAATGCAGGTCAGAAGGTTTGAGGAGCAAGCCAGAAGCACCAATGATAGAGCTTAAAACGATCTCAGAGGAATCTGTATCTGACCTTTAGATGCAATCTGAATTCATCACGTTGCAGTGTGGCCATATTACAAGCCCCTAGCCTATTGCCTGAAAAAAGCAAGCTTTCAATTTACACACATTTAACTGTGAAAATGTGGAATAGACTCCCTCAAGAGTTGGTTGTGGCCAGCTTAGTGGATTGCTTTAAATAAGGTCTGAATTCTTTCTTGGATACACAGAATATAACTGAAAACTAACATTTATAGGTAAAGTTGATCCAGGGAATATCCGATTTCCTCTCGGGGGATCAGGAAGAAATGTTTTCCCCTGCAGGAGCAAATTGGATCATGCTTTGCTGGGTTTTTTGCCTTCCACTGGATCAACTGTGGGTATAGGATTATATATATATATTTTTTTATGGTTGAACTGGATGGACTTTTGTCTTTTTTCATCCAGACTAACTATGTAACTATGTAACATGCACTGGTGCCTTTGTGAATGCACTGCAAATGTGATGTATGTGTTTTTTTGCAAAGCTTACATGAACATAACTAATCAATTTTAAAAATTTACAAAAACTGATGATTTCAACAAATCCTGTTATTGGGCAGTACAATTGAATGGTATGAATTTGTTGCTAGATATTGATTTCTTTTATTTGCACTTTTGTCTATTTTATATTAGATGAAAATAATTCATTATGGATAAAGTGTATTTTAAAAAGGGCAAGGGCACATTAATGACAGAAATATATTCCTTAGGTCAATGATAAGAGACGGTAGTACAATAATGTAGAGTAGTTAATAATTTGCGTGACAGAAACAAACACCTAATCTGCTTTCTAGAGATCAATGTTTATATCTCATGTTACTCTATGATATAGAACTGAAATAACTGCAATCTTTTCATAGTTCCTGTTTGGAACAACATAGCGTGACATGATATCATCTCTCCTACAAAGAAATAACAGGGGTTGATGGATTTTGCCAACAATATGAATGGGATCACACTGATTGGTGTTTCATCTCCTTGTGAAAGTGATGAAGGCCTCTTGGAGGATAAAGTTTAGTTCTAACTCACCTGTTCAAGATGCTATGCTGTATCCGTTTTTAATAGAGACATCTCAACAAACACTTTATTAATGACAGAGTACAAATTCCTCAGCTGTATTAACTCTCAACAGCTAATTTTTCTAGTGAGAGTCCTTATTTCAAGCAGGGGCAGGCTTTGCCTTTGTATAGCAACCAAAAAATGCTTTACTGCAATTTTACCTCTTGGAATGCTGAGTAGTGGATTGAGTAGTATATTGTTTATTCAGGAGAGCCCCTATCAAGTACTTGGATGATCGGCTTTGACAGGCCCATAAGGATCAAGGTCCATCTGGCTATGACTTAGGTGGACAAGATTACCTTGTCTCTGTTAACCACTTGCTTACTTGGAACTTTCACCCCCTTCCTGCCCAGGCCAATTTTCACCTTTCAGATGAATGACAATTGCTCAGTCATGCAACACTGTACCCATATAAATTTTGTTTATAATTTTTTTTCACAGAGATAGAGTTCTTTTGGTGGTAATTAATCACCACTGGGTTTTTATATTTTTTGCGCTATAAACAAAAAAAGATTGAAAATTCAGCGTTTTTCTTCATTTCTTTTATAACATTTTGCAAATAAATAATCTTTCTACACAAATTTAGGCCAACACGTATTCTGCTACATGTCTTTGGTGAAAATACCCCAAATCAGTGTTTATTATTTTTTTGGTAGGAAAGTTATAGAGTCCAGAAACTATGTTACATTTCTAAAAATGTAAACATTTTGATGTACTGATGGCAAATCTCATTTCTTGAGGCCCGAAACCACCAGGACAGTACAAATACCCCCCAAATGACCACTTTTTGGAAAGCAGACAGTCTGAGGTATTTAATAAGAGGCATGATGAGTTTTTTGAAGTTCTCATTTTTTGTCATAATTTTGTGGAAAATGAAGAAATAAACATTTTCACATTTTTTTTGTACATACTATCATCAATGCAGTAGAGCATCATTATATAACTGGTGCGGCCATGCGCAGGGTCACTGACTAGTGACAGTATGTGAAAAAAAAAAGGTTTTTTTTAATTATTTTTTTTCTTCTCCTGTGACCAGACCAATACAATGTTCCCAAAGTAACATTGTACTACTCTGGCAAGAGATCAGGATTTTTTTTTCCACATTATGATTGCTTATACCAACAAATTTCATTGGTATAAACAAGCATTTTTACTGAATGAAACTGATTAATTCAGTAGTTTTTGTTGTGATTAGCTGTGATTGGTCATAGCTGATCACATGCTTCAAATGGGCTGTGAAGGAATTAGTCGTTTTAGCCTAAAGGTACAGCCATTTTGTGCTAAGAGTTAGTAAAGGCCATCTTGTTCAAATATGATAGCTTAAGTTGGCAAATATGAAATAACACTTAAAGCTTGTATATTCTCTGTTTTTCAAAGAATTTAAAAAACTAACTTCCTCTTTCTGTTGTATGTTATCTTTTATAAGAAACTTAAAGGTTCCTCTTTTGTGTCTCATATTCTCAAGAAACCTAAAGAACTTCCTCTTTCTCTTAAACTCCAAGTTCTCTTTTTCTTCTTATCAGATTAAACTGAAGGTTAGTGGTTAAACGATATATTAAAAATATATATATTTTTCTTCTTAAGAACTTAGAAATTTACATAAGTGTTTAAGAGTTCAAATATGACGTATATCACAAATGATTGGCCATGACTGACGTATGTAACACTTGATTGGCTTATGCATATCTGATATTTGATTGGCTTCTATATTTTATGCATTGTTTGAAGTTTCTTATATAAGCTGAAACACGGAAGAATAAATTCAGTTCATTCTGAGATACCACCTTGTGTCTGCGTTTCCTGTGTCTCAAAGTGGACTCCAGGCCTGAGGACAATCACTGATCAAGCCTGGGACTGATGGGGGTCAGTGTCTTGAGAGGGATGAGAGTCAAATTCCTTTCAGGCTGTAATTAGGCCAGACTGAACATGCGATCACTGTAACCAATCGCAGCTGATCACAACAAAAACTACTGAATTAATCAGTTTCATTCAGTAAAAATGCTTGCTTATACTAATGAAATTTGTTGGTATAAGCTAGCAGCATAGTTATAAGCAATGAATGGCATGAAAGGAAGCCAATCATTGTTTACAACTGTCATGTGATCTGCTGTGATTGGTCACAGCAATCACATGACACTGGCAGTGGGCCAGTGTAGTGACCTGTCATTGGCAGTGTCCGGTGAACACAGCCGGTGACAGGTCACGCCGGAGCACAAGGTGTGATCCTGGGAGGATGTCACATGACATCCTTCCAGGATAATAAGGTTCCTGCTCAGCCATCATATTACAACAGGCCAAGCGAGAAGTTGTTAAGAGCCTTATGCCATGGAGGTGTCAGGGGTTGAGACCCTTCCTTTTTGAAGGTTGTTTCATTATTATACTCTCCCTTTTCAGCCTAATGACTAAGATCAGTTGTAGTATCTATTGTTATCTGTGTCCTGTAGGGGTGTTCCACCATCATTCTGGCCTTTTGGTAGGAATAGCTGGCTGTATAGTATCTCTACTGTTATGACGAGTTCTGAAAGTTTGTCCTGGGCACTTACTGGATAAGATGGGGCATGGGAGTAATTCCATGGTGATGAAAAGGGGCCCAGTGTCTCCTGATTTGAATAGTGCTACCTGGTCTGGACATAGGCTGGAAAGGCAAAGAGCCCACAGTGTCACTGCCCCATGGGAGCTGATCGCCCCAAAGGGTGCTCTTTGTATCACTGGGGCCTGGGAAATCCACTGTGAGAACGAGCACATGGCCATGGTGCCTCTTGTTTTTTTCTGCACTGTGCCTCTTGAGCTTGCCCCTAGACTGGGGAAATTTCTGTTACCACCTGCAGTGGCACTTATTCATTTATTTTTCTCTCGTCGTATATTTCACTTATGTATGTGTTTCCTTTTCACTCAGATGGGGGGTGTGGGTCCTCAGGCCTACCCTGAAGTCTAGGAAGAGGATATGCGGCCATCAGGTTCCTTCCTCCCTCTTTGGGAGAGCCCCTGACCTACTACTCAGTAGTCAGCTTTGACTGACCATGAGGAGAGGGGTCCAACATGGCTTTTGGCTAGGTGAACCAAGAGTGTGCCTTACTCCTATCAGGAGCCTTGCACTGCAGGGGGTCAGGAAACGGTCCTACTTCTTCAAGAGGTGGTTTAGAAACACACCCCTAAGTGCACTTTTTGTTCACTTACTGGTTGTGACGGACAGCCTGGCATCCCACCTGGGTGCTTCCATCAGAGAACTGCTTCCTCCACCACTGGGACACAGGACCAAAGTATTATAGCTGGGCATTGCACCCAAAAAATAGGCAACATTAGCTTAAGTGCAACAAGAAACTGTTTATTGCACAGAAATACAGGTTTTGATAAACTTCAGAAATAGAGGCAGTCCCCACATGAACAATAAAATAAATATTACGCATTGGGATAAACATCCCACACTGATTAGGTAATGAATTCAAGTTGACACAAGACTAATCCCATCATGTAGCTAACAGACAGAAACAATTGGTGACTCAATTAACTTAATTAACAATGGGATAAAGACACAACGGTAAACACATCACAGCTTAATAAACACATCAAGAGACTTTAGCATCAGGCTGATTTGAGCTGATTATATTAACCTCTGCTCTGAGTCTAGGAGGAGGGTTGAAGCATTCAATACAGGTTTTAGCACAGAGACCCCAAATTTGTATTCTGGTCCTCCAGTTTTTCTGTGTGTTTCGGAGAGACATGGACTCAAATCCAAAGTAAGACTGCTCCAAAGGGTGCCCCAGGTACACACCTCCAAAAGAATAGAGCCCCCTTAGATGCCAGGGCCCTTAGTCAGTAAGCAAGAGGCTAGCCTGCAGCCCCCTCCAAAAGTTCTTGTCCCAGTTGAGTCTGTCACACTGATGTTTTGTTTTTGCACACCACCATGGGTAAACCCCCCCCCCCCAAAAAAAAAAATATTGCATAGTGTATTGTTTCTCTCCAGGAGAGCCCTCATCAAGTACTTAGAGGACTGTTTTTTTTGCAGGTCTGTATGGAGCGGGGTTTGCCAAACTTTACCCTAGGTGGACTCGAGTACTTAGTCAATAGTCTTATTCCCCAGGGGCATCAAGGGTTGAGGCCCTTCCTCTTTGGAGGTTGGTTCACTACTATACCGTTTTAAACTTGACTGAGGGACGTGCAGAATATCGAGGCTAATCCTTACCACGTAATCCATAAATCAACCACCCCTTCAACCTTCCCCCACCAAAATAACCACGCAACTCTCCTTTTGGTGTAAAACCGGCCATAGTAGCCCATTTATTTAACATAACTCTTACATAACATTTATTACATTACAATCAAATAATAACTGACAGTAATGATCCCAACCGGGTCCAACGTCTTCGAAGGCACTGTTACTCACATCAATAACTCGGTTGTATCTGACACCCAATGAAAAGGCCCCCAGCCACTACTACACTGCTTCAAAGACAATACTACAGTTATGTAGTCCCATATATAGCCGATGAACTCACACCTTACCAACATGACCTTATAATTGGGAAGGAGCACCCATACCTACGGTGGGCCCAACCCATAATCCACCAAATTGTCACTCCAGCACCGCCTTCAAAGACCCAGCAACTACTGCCACAGCACACGAGTGTGAACCCTTACACTCATGTAGCCCGCCAAACCTGCAATGCCCGCTGGATACTGTCCTGGAGGCCTAACGACCACAAGTCAATGCCTACAGCATTGATATGCCCTCCATCCGCCTGCAAATACCGCCAAGACTCCTCTTCCAACACACAATGACGGACTGTTAGGCCACCATTCCGCACAAAAAAAGATCCACCTTCCTGTTGACCTTTATCCGGGCCCTGTTAAGATTGTTGACTGAACGGGCCAGGTGCCAAGAAGCACGGGCCACCATGTCAGACCAGAACATAACAGTCTGCGGGAAAAAGGACTGAAGGCACAAAAAATCTAATTTAATGTCTCGGATCACCTCCCGCATAGAGCGCAACCCGAGGTCATTGCCGCCTCCATGCAACACCAGAACATCCGGAGGCCGGTCTAACCGGGAATAACGGTGGATCTCAGGTACTACCCTGGACCAAACCATTCCAAGCATACCAAGCCAATGAAGTCTGGCCTCACTCCTATCAAAACCCAATTGCTGACCCTCTTCCTGAACATCCGCCCACTTAGCCCCCCAAAAGACGTAAGAATGGCTCAGGATTCACACCAAACAGATCTCAGAAGCTGCAAAGAAAACAAAAGAGGGAGGGAGGAGGTAGGACACCCTCAACAATGCCCCCAAAACACAAAAAACAAAACACAAAGAATAAACAGGTACAGGTACCCTCAAGACAAAAAGCAACACAACCAACTGAGCACCAGCCTTCACAAGAGCTGAGGACGCACGTATAACTGGAACCTGGCCGAATCCCAATGCTCAATGCGTCGAACGACGTGATCACCCAAACCCCACCGGGCAGCCTCCGTAGCTGCCCCAATGCGAAAAGAATGGGACGAGTAGTGCTCCGCACCCGACCCAGCAGACTGCAAACATCGTTTAAACACAGCCCCAAATTGGAAACAAGACAGTGCCGTCCCATTCTCATGCAGAAAGAAAACCCCAGGAAGATCGGGTCTCAACCCAAGAAATCCCCCAACAGCCTGAACAGGACAAATCCGGGACATTGGAATCTCAAATAGCTCAACCCAAGTGCCCCGACCCAATCAATCTGTTTTTGACCTGTGCAGAAAAATACTCAACCTACCACCCCGCAAGACCACATCAACAGCCAAACCACCCTCACCCCGCGTGTTCCGACTAACAAACTCCCCAACTTGAAAAGCACCAAAAAAGGCCAGCATAAATGCTGCCCGAAACAAAGTAGCCTCATACAACTGGGCCCACCACCGCACGGAGAACCTCAAAAGAAACTGGTGGCCTAGCATCAGGAATCGAACGGCCTTTTTGATAACCCTGCCTAACAAGGAAATCCTTGGTAACCTCAAAGATGCCAAAACCAGTTTCAAAATTACTACTAAAATAAAGCAGGAGGCACTGGGCATCATCCACCCAGGACCCACCCCCAACCTCACTTACCAGGTCCAGCCATTCCCAACAAACCTTTTCGTAGAAGGCCCAAGTAGACTCGCAAACTGATGTTTGAATCAAGGCTGCAGTAGAGGCAAAGCGATGCTCCACAAATGATCTGGGCAAGAGATCTCGCGCTGCTCCACCTCCGGCACCAGCCGACGGAATCTGTCCCACTGAAAACGAGACAGAGCATCAGCCACTGAGTTATCCACACCCGGGACATGAACAGCCGAAACAAAACAATTAAGACATAAACAGTCCAGAGCCAAGCGCTGAAGCAAATGAACCGCCGGCCTAGAGGTGGCCCAAACACTGGTAATGGCATGGACCACACTCAAACTGTCTCAACGAAAACAAATCAGTTTATTCCGAAAAACAGAAACCCACAAAGAAATGGCCAAAACGATCGGAAAAAGCTCCAATAACATCAGATTGCTCAACAAACCCGCCTCCCTCCATTGCAACGGCCACGGATCCGCGCACCACTGACCCTGAAAATAGGCTCCAAAATCGGCAGAGCCCGCCGCATCCGTAAATAATTCCAGATTAAAGTTAGACACAGTTCCATCCAACCAAAGTGATCTGCAATTGTAGGAATCGAGAAATGTCCTCCACACCCCCAAGTTGTCCCGTAGCTCGCTATTTAGCCGAATCCTGTGATGAGGGGCCGCAAAACCAGCCATGACAGCAGCCAAGCACCTGGAAAATATACGCCCCATGATGCGGCAAGCAAAATTCAACTTACCCAATAACGACTGTAAATCACGAAGTCAAATTTTCCTGCACTTACCAACTGCAGTTACCAACCCCCGGAGCTCCTCCAATTTATCCAGAGGCAAACTACATTCCATGGCCTCCGTATTGATAACAATGCCCAAAAAACACTACTCCATGTGCGGACCCACCGTCTTATCTGGAGCCAAGGGGACGCCAAAATACTCGAACACATACTGCACCATACTGAGTAGCAACGCACAGATGGAACTCCCCGGGGGGGCCAATGCACAAGAAATCATCCAAATAATGGATGAAGGATGCGAGCCCAGAAACATCCCTCACTGCCCATTCCAGAAAGGAACTAAATGTCTCAAACAGGGAACAAGAAATGGCACAACCCATAGGCAAACAACGATCCACAAAAATGCACCTGTGCCATTTTAAACCCAGCAGACAGACAACTGGGATGTACTGGCAAGAGGTGAAACATCACCTCAATATCAGTTTTTGCCAACAAGGAACCCCGACCATACCGCCGCATCGAAAGAAGTATACGAAATGGTACACAAATCCGGGTCAGTAACGTCATTGACCGAACCCCCTCTCACATGCAACAGGTGATGGATGAGTCTATATTGGGCTCTTTTTTAGGAACAACACCAAGCGGTGAAATGACCAGATCAGGCATCGGCGGGCAAACAAACGGGACAGCCATGCAACCCAAGGACACCTCCTTGTCCAGTATAGCAAGGACAACATCCGGATGCAGCCACGCTGATCTTAAATTATCCGCCATGGGAGGAACAATCGCCAACGCACATGGGATCAAAAAACCCTCCGCAAAACCCTGCTGCAACAGGCAAGCTGCCGCTCGGATCAGGGTACCGCTTTAAACACGGCACCATCCTTCCTACTTTCACCGGCGTCATCCATTTTGCCAGCATCACCACCTCTTCCCCTTCCCTGTTTAAAACACCGGGACAAGGAATGGAACCCCCCACAGCCCGAGCACTCGTGACGGGATCGGCAGCCAGATCCAAACTTGCACGATCCCTCGTTGAATTGCCAGCAGTAACCTTTTCTATGCGTGGCTGGCTGCGCAACAGAAGCTGCACCTCCGGCCCCCCCTGGAAAGGGATGAGCAGTGGTCCACACGGGCGTCAACAGCTTCATTAACAAACCAATATCCTTGTGGTCCCAACGCAAAAATGGTCGAAACGCCTTACGTTGCTGAAACTGCTCGTCATAACGCAACCACGCGATGCCCCCATAAACCCTCTGGGCTTCCCAGATAGAATCCAAGTGACAAAAGAGAGGTGAACAATGTTCTGGAGTCCTCTCTCCAATAACGCTTGCCAGAATGGCAAATGCCTGAAGCCAATTAGAAAAAGTGCGGGGGATCAAACGGTACTGCCATTTTTCCTCCTCCTCTCTCCTACTCTCATCTGGCCAAACTTTGTCCAAGTTGAATTTCTCCAACGGCAACAAAGAAAAGATCTCCACATACTCACCCCTCCAAATGCGCTCCTTCACCTCCGGCTTCAGATGAGCCTACAAGGGCCCCTCAAAGCACACACAGACATCGCATTTTGCGCATCCTCCAAATGCACCCCATCAAACCCCGGCACCGCTTTGTCCCCGCCGTCGGCCCCAGAACCATCAACAACTGCATCCCTCTCCACAGCCTCAGAATCAGTGCTAGAAGAACCACCCACCGCCGGTGCAACCACCAGCCTAATGGCAGAAGAGCCTCCAGCAAACTGCAGCACAGCCACCGGCAACACCCGAGGGGGAACCACATCAGCAGCATCTCTATCCCCCACGGCCCCCAGATGCCGCAGCCTGAACAGCCGACCACGCAGCCAAAGATGGCGCCGAAGCCCAAGCCACCACCCCTGCCTCACAGTGCGTCAGCACATCCCTAAAATCTGCCAGCAGCATGCCAACAACCCCATCAGTGCCCAGGGAACCCCCCAGCGACGACGCGTCAACCCCATTACCACCAGACCTGCCTGCCGCCACAAACCCCGAAGCACTACTCCCCAATTTCCGAAAGCCCCCCAGCAGAGAAGAAGAGGAAGACAATGGAAAAACAGCCCCAGAAGACAACTCACCAGGCTGCATCCGCCCACCGGGACTCCCAGCCGCCATTCCAAATCCATGCAGGGACGAAGGAACTGCACCATCTCCAGAGCCACTGAGCTCCCCTTCTAAGCTGCTCTCTGCAGCCTCTGGCTCCCAGAGAGCATCGCGCTGCCCACGTGGATCAGTCCTGGCTCCTGTGCCCGGGCGGCGCTCGGAGATGACGTCAGCAGCCACGGCAGAGCCCAGAGCCGCCATATCATCCCTCCCTCTTCTGGCTCGCTGGGAGGCAGAGGAACTCCCAGCAGCCGAAGACCCTTCCTGTGACAGGTGACAATTCCCGGCTCCTGAGCCCGGGCGTCGCACGGGGTGACGTCATCAGCCGCTGCCCCCACATGCCCGGAGCTCCGAGCCACCGATCCGCCCCTCCCACGTCGGGCTTGCTGGGCAGCCAAGGAAGGCCCAGCATCCGAAGGCCTGTGTTGCATCAGATGCCGGTTTCCGGCTCCTGAGCCCGGGCAGCGCACGGGGGTGACGTCATTAGCGGCCACATCCTCGGAGCTCAGAGCCCCCTAACCAGGAGGTGAGTTGGCAGAGGAGCGGGTGGTAGGTGAAGCGCTCCCACCGGGGTGATGAGTATTCCTCCCAGCCCCCTACCAAGAGAAGAAAGCCGATGCTTCACTGAAGGGGCCTGAAGGGGCTCCCAGAGCGGTGCTAAACCCACGCTGTCACTTCTGGGCTAAAGTGCACCAGAGGCACAGACCTCCGAGTACGTGGGCACCCAGGAGAGGGGCCTTGTGACACGGACCTGGGTGCTTGCAGCAGGTCCAACAGTCTTTCACACAGCCACCCTGAGCCATTCGCTTCTGTTGCTGCCCGCAACTGAAACAGCATCCCATCCAAGTCACTCATGACCTAAGTTCTTTCTTCGTAGGTACCAGACAAGGATGAAGAAACCACACCCGTGCTAGCACAAACTCCGACAAGTCCCAACCCCTCTCCTCATCCTGGCAAGACCACTCTCAAGCTCGAATACTCCAATCAGGTGAGTAACCACCCTCACCTACTGCATATACTCCCACCCAAATCCAATCTCCATCTAGTCTGCAAGCCCCAGTCATGCTGGCCCTCCCTTTTAGCTTCCCACAGTTCAGGCCCTGACTTTTTCCATGAATTGTGATTTCATGGTTTACTTTTTTGTTTCTAAAGAATTTATAAGCACCATACCATACACCTACGTAAAAAATTTTTTTTTAAAATTGTGAAGTCAAGACAGAACCATAGGTTGGCAAAGACTCTTCTGAAAGTGAATGGATGTATGATTGTGAATGTTGACATCTGCCTGACTGCATACATGAATACAAGGATCGATCAGAATTTCATTCAATAAAACCAATAAATGGACTTTTTGGAAAGTTAAATGTTTTCACCATCATCAAACTAGAAAACATTTGGAGATGTCTACTCAAAGTATACAGTTGTTTATTGAAATCTGAATGCTCGGTGAGGGAAGAACTTAAAAGACAATGCTATTTATGTGTTTGAATCACAATGACAAATACTGTTCAAAGGTAACTTTGTTCTAATATCTGATTGTCTCTTAACAAGTGATTGTTTGAAACCACATAATGGTACATTTAGAATAAATATCCACTTATGTCTTGGTGCAAAGACCATCACCTACTGCGACTTTACAAAAACGCAAAGGCCCAACATTTTTCTATACAGACCACAGGTTCAGAATATTTTATGTCTTTATGTTCACAAACTGCTGTTATAACAGTGTGTCATTGTTTGTGTCCCTGAGCAATATGATCCCTGAACTATGTTCTCTTTGTAGCTCTACTAAAGGAGTTTCCAATAGGGAAAGATAGAAATGCTAATTGTCTGGCTGTTATACTAATCCATTGATTTAAAAACTTTCTAAGTCACTGATCCAGAACAATTACTGTATGTACCCCTATTTCCATACACCAAAATGAATGACCTTAAAAAGGGCAAGATAGGGGAAAAATAGCACTGGATCTGCAAGGTTATCTTATTGGCACTTCTATCCTAAAGTAGAGAGAGCTGTGAAAATGTGGAATAAACTCCCTCAAGAGTTGGTTCTTACCAGTTCAGTGGATTGCTATAAAAAAGGCCTGGTTTCTTTCTTAGATACACAGAATATAACTGGATACTATCACTTATAGGTAAAGTTGATCCAGGGAATATCCGATTGCCTCGTGGGGGATCAGGAAGGAATTGTTTTCCCAGCAGGAGCAAATTGGATCATGCTTTGCTGGGATTTTTTGCCTTCCTCTGGATCAACTGTGGGTATAGGATTATAACTGTTTTTTTATGGTTGAACTGGATGGACTTTTGTCTTTTTTCAGCCAGAATAACTATGTAACTATATTGAAGTAAATAATCTGGTTCCCAGGTAGGTACTTTGCACCCTAGAGGATCTGCACAGTGTCCTTGGCTTGTGGTGTAATGTAACAAAAATGTAAATTGAAGCATCACACCATTGCTTATAGGCCCAAATACAACTTTATTCCAAAAAGGGTTTCTTTTTTGGATTGCCCCGACTTTTATTAAAAAGAAGCCATATCTGAACCTTTTAGCAGAGGCATTGTGTTTCAGTTTACATATTTGTTACATTCAAAGTGCAGCAAACAGGAATCTGGGGCAGAACAATCTTATTGATAGGAATAAAAAACAATTTATTTGAACTGAACTTAAAACTTCAAAACCCACCAGGTGGTTAGTAGGTCAGGGAAAGAGGTATCTGTTGCAGCAACTAAACATATCAACCTTGAAGAGAGAAACATGGGAATTAATATCAGACCAGGGGTGGACTGACAACCCATGGGGCCCCCGGGCAATAGGGGATCATAGGGCCCCTGTTTCCTTGCCCACTCTCAAAAAAAGCCTACAAAAAGGTACCAGGGGCATTTCATGGGGCCCCCTACTGACCCCGGGCAGTGCCCAAGTGCTCGAATGGTAAGTCCGCCCCTGTATCAGACCCACCACTTGATGTATTGTGCTTATTAATTCAGTCAATGGATCAAATGTGATTCAAATAAAAGGGTAGATAACGGACAGCCCTAGTTTCCTATGTGTTTCTGTTGTTAATTCTCAGAGGAGCAATTGAGGATGTTTAAAGGACTTGAACCTGATATATGAAATTTGGACCAAAGTCCATTTTTGTCGGGACATTCCACAGGTATGGCCATGCTAAAGAATTGAAAGTTCTATGTGTGTCTAAAGATGCTGCCACTGTTTGGCAAAAACGATCATGGATCAAGTGCAGTTTGCTAAAGAAACTCCTGCAATTGGCATGCATACTCCATTCTGGAATGAAATTGGATATAAAACCTGGGTGATGTACTTATTAGGTCTCCTAACCAGGACAGAATAAAAATGTACATCAGAAGTTCTGGTTTTACTTGCTGTAGGCTTGTTTTAGGTCATTGACTTAGAACATGGCAGCCATTGGCTTGTCATGACAGCCAGGTGCCTAGCATTTTCTGAAAGAAGACAGCAATGAGCACCTGCATATTTCTCTCTCAGTACATATAAACTTTAAGTAGGTAATTATGTGTACCTGGAGAGGAACCACTATTGTACCCAATCTGGCAAATATGGCTTAAAATTTACAGTAACACTTCTGAGAATCTGCTTGCCTGTTTCTTTGTCCACTACTTCCTTGGCTGTAGACATGTCTCGGGGGTCACTAGTTCAATTTGTCATCAATTCTTTTTAATCAAAAGATCTCATTATCCATGTTTGTAATCACACAATTTTAAAAGCTATTTAATGATACAAGCTGGTAAGAACGTTGCCCTGTAGTATAACTTTTCACTTTGAGAGTTAAACTTATTTGGCACGAAGGTAGGTAGGTAGGTAGGTAATGGTCTGTCATATAAGATACTACCACTAATGAAGCAAACTTTAGTTTTGCAGTTTATTACTATATCATGCTTACAACAGTTTTGCTCCCTGTGGGATTAATAATATTGTGGGCAAAAAACTAATATGTTATTAATAATATTAGTGAGTAAAACATAAGCGTAAGCAACCTTCATATTTACAATGACCGTAGCGTAAGTAGGTGATAGTGAAGCTTTTGTACTGTATGTGTTTTTGCATACGTATTTAGGAGTGAACTGCTCTACAAAAGCTTATTTGGTCCCAGAGACATTTATAATGGGAGCTCCTGAAATACACATGTATTATGTATTTTTGCATGCTTCCATAAAGTCAATGGGGTCTAAAACATCCCATTCTTTTTTCAAAAGGGTACGTTTTGGAGCTGTAGGTGTTGAGCTGCAGGCGCCTGAATGCTCCAATATGAACAGGAAAAGATGTTTTAAAGGTTTTGGAGATTTGAGTGTCAAGCTAAAAAAACTCTCAGGTGTGAGTGTAGCTAAAATATGCTAACTGATATTTCCTATATGTTGATGTTTGACAATTATTATTATATCTGGAAATTATCTTACTATTATTTTTTCAAACTTTTCATTGATTTCAGCAGAGGTTTTAGAAAACAGTGCCTGGACATCACTCGCAGCTGCTGTCTATCCAGGTCAAAGTATTGCATGTACAAGTACAAAAAAACAAAAGAACAAAAAAAAAACCACACACACACATATATATATATATATATATATATATACAGTATGTGTGTGTTGACTCGTGTTGAATCACTGGAATCGGAATTCTAAAATCTGAGATCAGGTTCCCCTAAGGAACAGGATGCAATCATAAATCAAATGATCAACCATTTCCCATCCCCTATACCAGTCCCAGAAAGTTGTGCAAGTTAAGCAGTTGTAGCATCTTCCAACCATCTGGTCCCAATTTTATCAAACTTCTGGGGCAACCCCTGTTTGCATAGGTGGTCTTGTAGAGTGGTAGTTGGGTGTTCACTAGTTGTTTCCAAAACCCAATTGTGGGAGCCAAGGGTTTTTTCCAGTGAAGTCGGAGTGTCATCCTGGTATAAAAGAGTAGCAATCTGATTAGTGTGCTAATTGTTTTGACATTGAGCTGGGAACATCTGGAATCCTTGATTATTATACAGTATTTATAAAGCACCAATAGTTTGCTCAGCACTGTACATTACAAAGGGGGACAGAACATGTGACAGAACAATACCAATACAATGCAAAACATGAGGGGATTGAGGGCCCTGCTCTTTCGAGCTTACAATCTAGGAGAGAGGGGATAGTGGTACAGGAGGAAATAGCTGTGGGGGATGGAGAGGTAAGAAGAGTGGAGGAGGTCGGCAGGTTAGGAAAGGGTGGTGTAGGCTTCCCTGAAGAGATGGGTTTTCAGGGTGCACCTAAAGGAGGGGAGAGTAGGTGATATTCTGATGGGTTGGGGCATGGAGTTCCAGAGGATGGGTGACACCCTGGAGAAGTCCTGGTGGTGGGCATGGGAGTAGGAGACAAGGGAACTAGAGAGAAGGAGGTCTTGTGAGGAGCGGAGTGTACGTGCTGGGCGGTACTTGGATATTAGGTCAGTGATGTAGTTAGGGGCAGTATGGTGGACAGCTTTGTATGTCAGTGTTAGGATTTTGAATTTGATCTGTTGCGCAATCGGAAGCCAGTGGAGGGGTTGGCAGAGGGGGGTGGCGGAAACAATTGCTTCTAAGATTGCTTATTAAATTAAAAAGACATCCCTTAAAATACACTATACAGCCAAAAATATGTGGACACCCCTTTACATTATTGAGTTCAGGTGTTTTCAGTGAAGGGAACTGTTAATACTACATTTTTTATGGTTGTGGGGTTCTACCCTTGTAACAATAGTTTGAGGAAGGCCCTTTTCTTTTCCAGCGTGACTATGCTGCTGTGTTCAGAGTCAGATCTAAAAGGACATGGTTTTATCAGTTTGGTGTGGAGAAACTCAAGTGGCCTGCACAGAGGTCTGCCCTCAGCCCTATGGAACACCTTTGGGAAAGCCTCATCTCATCCAACCTCAGTACCTGATCTCACTAATGCTGTTTTGGGTGAATGGGCACATTTCACACAGAAATACTCCAAAATCTTGTGGAAAAGCCTTCCCAGAAGAGTGGAGACTGTTAAACCTGCAAATGGGTGCAACTCATTATTAACCTCTTGTCATTATTAACCTCTTGTCAACTGCATAACGCATATAATTGGTGGCAAAAAAAGTGGGATTACTGAGTGCTCCCACAACACTGACCTCTGAGCTGTCACAACAGTTTTCAGCAAGGCTTTTCCATGGGAACCAGAGGGATGGGCTCCCAATCATGTGACTGCTGTGAAATCCAATCACAGGGATCAAATGATACAGAAGCCATGCTGCTTGCATTTATAACCCACTTAAAGGGCCACCAGGAGGTGGCTTAAGGGGTGAATGCCCATGGTTTGGAATGTGATGTTTAACAAGCTTATAAAAGTGAAAAAGTCATCTGCTCACAAGTTGTTGGCCATATAATTCATCTCAAAACAGTGATTAGAAAATTAGTTTAAACCTAGCGATCTGTTAAATTTTGATTCTTATGAACATATGCATGCTGATTTGTCCTGTCTCTTGAAAATCATACAAGCAATGAATTGTGAATGCCTGGTTTACTAAATGTATAATTCTCTGCAGTGCAGACAAATCTAAAGGCAGGTTCACACCAAGAGTCACACAGGAATTTGAGTACAGTGCGTTTTCAGCCCGTTCATGTGAATCGGCTGAAATCGAATTGCAACTCACCAAAAGTAGTGCATGCAATACGTTAAAAATGTACTGCAACCAGATCACATGGAACTTTGGTACCATGCATATGGGTGCAGGCAAACACACTGTGTTTTCTCTCTGTGTTTGGGGTGCAGTTAACTTTACACTGACACCTACTGCAGATCGCAGACACTGCACGTTTTGAAAGTGGTGCTGAAAACGCCCATGGAACGTGAGTTTCCCAAACTGTATTCCAGTGTGAACTGGCACTCAATACAGATGTTCAGGTGGATGAAAAAGTGATTTATTGGCAATGGATTCTGGATTCTGCCACTCCTGTCTCTTAGGGCTCGTTCACACTTGACTTTATTTCTAACTCTTGCCAAACGTCCCTATAGCTTTTGACAAGCGTTAG
This sequence comes from Staurois parvus, assembly GCF_062004578.1. NCBI lineage: Eukaryota > Metazoa > Chordata > Amphibia > Anura > Ranidae > Staurois > Staurois parvus. The sequence goes on from NW_028318886.1 coordinate 3,842,856, forward strand.
ACAGGCGTTTAGGAAGCATTTTTAATGCTCTGCAAACGCACCCAAAACGCCCTATGCGCGGTTTTGAGGCGGTCGATAGGCGTTTGCCAAGCGTTAAAACCGCACCACAAACTCCTATAATGAAGTTTAAATGGTATTAACGCTCCGCAAACACCTCACAACCGCGTCGCAAACGCCAGCCAGGCATTTGCGCAGCGGCACCACAGACTTGAATGGGAGGCTTCAAGTCCTCCTGACTCAACCAGAGCCGTCCGTTTTGCTGCGATGCGACGCTAACGCTTCCGTGTAAACAGCACTGTGTGCTGCCATGTGCAGAATTTTCAGAGGTGTTTGAGAAGTGTTAAAAACTCTTCCCAAACACCTGTCTGACGCCTGCTGACAAAGCTAGTGTGAACGTTGCCTTACTGCTTCACACTACTGTTGCAACTCCACCAATTACTGAGCTAATTCCAATAAAACTCTGAAGTTGGGCTAAAATGAAAATTCTGAATGATCTTAATTTTAGTTATTCTGTAATCCCCTGCATTAACAGCACACATAGACCACCTCACAGGGTAATTTGGAGGTCATTGGCAGTGTTTATTGGGGGTAAGCTTAAGGTTCAACGTTGGCTGTTTGGGCATTCGGATGGATGCAGAACATCATGTATAATTGTGGTACTGCTACCACTATTAAACATGAAAACCTTCCACTGTCAGTGGTTGTTAACCACTTGCCTACCAGGCACTTATACCCCCTTCCTTACCAGGCCAATTTTCAGCTTTCAGCGCTGCCGCACTTTGATTGACAATTGCGCGGTCATGCAACATTGTACCCATATGAAATTTTGATCATTTTTTTCTCACAAATAGAGCTTTCTTTTGGTGGTATTTAATCACCACTGGGCACTTTACTTTTTGCGCTATAAATTAAAAAATTGCAAAAAATTTGAAAAAAAAAAAAAAGTTTCTTTGTTTCTATTATAAAATTTTTCAAACAGGTATTTTTTCTCCTTCACTGATGTGCGTTGATGAGGCAGCACTGATGGGCACTGATAGGCGGCACTGATGGGCACTGATAGGCAGCACTAAAGGGCACTGATAGGCAGTACTAATGAGGTGGCACGGATAGGCGGCACTGATAGGCAGCACTAATGAGGTGTCACGGATAGGCGGCACTAATATGCAGCACTGATAGGTGACATTGATGATGGGTACTGATAGATGGCACTGACTGGCATCACTGCTGGGCACTGACTGGCACAACCGTTGGGCACTGACTGGTGGCACTGACTGGCAGCACTGCTGGGTGGCACTGGTGGGCAGCACTTGTGGGTGGGCAAAGGTGGGTGGCACTGGTGGGCACAGGTGGGTGGTACTGGTGGGCACAGGTGGGTGGCACTGCTGGGCACAGGTAGGTGGCACTTCTGGGCATAGGTGTGTGACACTGCAGAGTGGCACAGGTGGGTGCACTGCTGGGCACAGGTGGGCGGAGCTAGTGGGCGCACTGCTGGACACAGGTGGGCGGAACTTGTGGGTGGCACTGCTGGGCACCGATCATCAGGGCACTGATCATCAGTGGCCCTGATGATCGGTGCCGATCCTCGCTCTGACAACTGCCGGTTCTCGGCAGTACTTTCCTCTTGATCTGACAGCGTGAGGAAAGTGCAGCCGAGAACCGGCACTTGCATTTCCCTGTGATCAGCGTGTCATTGGACACCGCTGATCATGTGGTAAAAGGCCAGTATGAACGGCCTTTTACCACATCTCGTGATCAGCTGTGTCCGTAGGACACAGCGATCATGGAGATCGCCGGGTGCGCGCCCCCTGGGGCGCGCAGGAGAGTGCGTTCTGGGGGGACGTCATATGACGTCCACCCAGAACTGGCCGGCCGCAGTGAAGCCGTCATTCGGCTATCTGCGGTCGGCAACTAGTTAAAAGACACAAACATCACTAGCTCCATTCACGTACAGTACATGACTGGGAATCCCTGGTCATGTAAGAAAGAGGGCTGGAATAACTAAAAAGAAAAAAAGCATGGTTGCCCTTAAAATTCATACCGGACCTGAAGGGCCTGGTATGAATTTTAAGGTGGACCACAGGAAAATAAAAAACAAATCAAAGCAAAAAAAAAAACAAAACAGCCAGACCCTTATCTCAACATGCAGACCGGTAGGCCCAGAAAGGAAGGGGGCAAATGTGCTGCCCCTCCCTCCTGAACCATACTAGGCCACATGCCCTCAATATGGTGAGTACCTTGCCAGGGGTCAACATCCTAGCATAACACCTTGTCCCTATGTTGATGAGGACAAGGGCCTCTTTCCCACAACTCAGGCCCAGAGGATGCAGGGGAGCTGCAAGCCCCTTTAAAATAGATAACGGGCTCCCCCATGTGAATGAATAAGGGGTGCATTGTACCACTAATTATTCACTCATTCACAAAAAAAGGAACATGTAAATAAAGACACAGATTTTGACAAGTTGTTTAATAAAAAAGTCTCAAGTTGTAAATCCTTCATCAGTCATGTAGTTCAGTGATGTAGATCCATGTCATCACAATGCCCGATGCCTGAAGACACGCCAAAAGAAAAAAACTTGCCAATGCATGTCTGCTCCCCTTGTTTCACTCCTGCTGAATACCAGGTCTGGTGGATGACAGCTGATAGAAACAAAGGGGTGAGAACATGACCTGGTATAAAATTTTGGGAGACCTCACAACTTTTTTTTTTTTGCATAGGGCACCCTTAAATTTCATACTAGACTTGAAGAGCCTGGTATGAACTGCGGGGTAGGGGGAACCCCATTCTGTTTTTTTTGTATGGGGGTCACCCATTAACACCTTCATCTGGAATAAGGGTCTGATATAGATGAATGGAACCCCTGGTTGTTTGTAAACAGAACAAAGAGACTGGAAGCTGTCATTTTTAAACAGACGTTTTTCTCTGTAAATGAGTGTTGCTGCAGTAGCTGTAGTAGCTTGCATAAATGTGCCACTTCACTGGTAGGGGCATCCCCCAGGCGTGTTCGAGTCCCTGTGTGAAGAGGAAGAGAGGGCAGAAGAGATGCTGCCACGCACAGCGCTGGATATATTCTCCCCTTCTTACCTCTTCACAAAGAGAAGGGGGAGGGCAGAGGAATAGAAAACATTTTTTTTTCCTTAATGCAAGGAATGCATTAATTTAAAAAAAAAAAATCTTTTAGTATCATTTTAAGAATAGGGTTAAGAAGAAGGCTAGTTAAGAATAAGACTGGTAGGCATATTACATGCAGTGAAATGTACTATATGTGCATTTTATCACATTAGCATTTTTTTTTCTATTGGCTACCAAATGCAGGAAAAATCACGCTAGATGCCAATTTGATGAAAGCACTGTGGTCACATTAGTGAGTTCTATGATTTTCCTGTTAAACCATCAAAAAAATTACTATACAGTAAATAATGTGAATTCATAAAATAAGTGCTTAAAAATATTAAAATCTGATTTTTAATTTTATCTTTCCAATACATAATCAAACTAGTGACCTCTTCTTTCTCATTTATTATTTTGTTTTACAGAATACAAACTGGGACTTAGTCATATGGTTATGATATTTTAGCTATACATGTACAGCTATAAAAAGGCACTGGAGATTAGTATAGAAAGGAACAGTTATAAATGGTTGGAATGTAACTCTAAACATAATTCATTCACTGGAATAGGTAATTCCAGAAAGACATTAGAGGTCACATATAAAGGGCAAATAAACTGAATTCCCACATAATTGCTTTGTTACCCTTAGTTCAGGAGTCTTCTTTGTACTAATGTGAATTTATAGTACCTGCAAAGAAAAAAGTTAGGTTTTATACTTATCCTACCCCATGCTACATCTCATAGAAACAGCAAATAGATTTTTTTCTTGAATTTGATTCAGGACAGAATATAAATAATCCAATCAGAAAAAATATGTTAAATATGTGCAAACACACAAAAGTGCACAAAATGTCTTTCATTTTAACAAAGATCTCATCATATGGGAAGTGTGGAGACTATGGGTACCTCTACTTGGTACATTGGAAGTGATACTAAACTCTGGTTTAAAAAAAATCTATAAGTATGAATTGTTAACTTTCTATTAACTTTAACCTTCTATTAATCTCAAACTCCTTCAAACTCCTTTTTTTTCTGCTGTGCTTCAACTTCCTTTTAGGGGGTGGCTACGTTCAATCTCCATGGTCCCTCTGTATGTAGGAACATAGCCACCGTCTCTTGATTGCTCCCGAGATGGGCTAAGGGACTATGGGATTTTTAGTTTGCATAGACCAATGCATATGACTGCAACTTGCAGGAACCAAGGGAGACCTTCAGGAGCTCACAGAGGATGTTATAAGGAGACAGAAAAACTCAATAAGAAACATTTTCATGAAAAATAGGTTACAGGGCCATTAAGCAGTGGATGTGTATGGATAATATTTGGAGAATAAGGACATCGACAAGTGTCACTTTAACCACTTGGACACCAGCATGTTAAATCCTCACTTTGAAACACACTTTGAATGACAAGTACTTATTCATGTAACACTGAACCCAAACTATTTCATATAATTTTTTGAGACAGACAGAACTTTCTTCTCATGGTATATAATTATTATTTATTACAGGTACTTATATAGCGCTGTCAATTTACGCAGCGCTTTACATATATATTGTACATTCACATCAGTCCCTAACCCTCAAGGGGCGTACAATGTATGGTCACCACTTTTTTTTGCTATATAAAGGAAAATAGACTAAAATTTGTGAATTTTCAGTTTATTTTATAAAACTGTATAAATAAATAATGTTTCTTCACAAATTTTGGCCAGAATGTATTCTGCTACATTTCATTGGTAAAAAAAAAACAAATAGGTGTATATTATTTAGTATGTGTGAAAGTTACACAGCCTACAAAATATGGTTAACACAGTATATTTAAAAATTGATCAATCCTGATGTACTGACTATATAAAGAACAAATCCTGCGCTAAACCCAATGTATATTATGAACCAGTGTATAAATACTGTAAATGAATAAAAATATGTGAACAAATGAATGAATAAATAAATACAATGAACTGTTCGCTACTCTCTTCCTGAATACCAGAACAAAAATACAACACAAATAAAAAGGGTGCGCTGTTCACTGGTGATTTCATAACACAATATTATCATTATACAGTATTTATAAAGCGCCAATGGTTCGCTCAGCGCTGTACATTACAAAGGGGGACAGAACATGTGACAGAACAATACCAATACAATGCAAAACATGAGGGGATCGAGGGCCCTGCTCTTTCAAGCTTACAATCTAGGAGGGAGGGGGTGGTGGCACAGGAGGAGATAGCTGTGGGGGATGGAGTGGTAGGAAGCGTGGAGGAGGTCGGCAAGTTAGCAGGGGGTGGGGTAGGCTTCCCTGAAGAGATGGGTTTTCAGGGTGCGCCTAAAGGAGAGGAGAGTAGGTGATAATCTGATGGGTTGGGGCAGGGAGTTCCAGAGGTGACACCCTGGAGAAGTCCTGGAGGTGGGCATGGGAGGAGGAGACCAGGGAACTAGAGAGAAGGAGGTCTTGTGAGGAGCGGAGTGTGTGTGCTGGGCAGTACTTGGATATTAGGTCAGTGATGTAGTTCGGGGCAGTATGGTGGACAGCTTTGTACATCAGTTTTAGGATTTTGAATTTGATCCGTTGCGCAATCAGAAGCCAGTGGAGGGATTGGCAGAGGGGGGTGGCGGAGATGGAGAGGAGAATGAGTCTGGCAGCCGTATTCAGGATCGACTGAAGCGGAGATACCCAGCGGCGAGGCAGGCCAGTGAGGAGGGAGTTGCAGTAGTCGAGTCGTGATATGATGAGGGAGTGGATGAGCTGTTTAGTGTTTTCTGGGGTTAGGAACGTGCGGATTTGACAATAGACAATAGACAAAACATGACCATAAATTCAACCTACATACAAAAATCAACATAATAAGTGCTATAAATCAATGTCCATGGCAAAAATGTACAAAATAAGTCCCAAATCCAATGTGAAAAAAGGAAAAGTGCTGCATGCTGAATATAATTTCTAACAAGGGGCTATAGTATTCACAGGTGCTCTCCACAAAAAACAGATCAACCTCTTACCAGACCAAACTGACCTCAAATTAAGAGATCAAATGAGCAGATAGTGTTCAGATTCCACGCTGACACTCCTACTATCAATTTCAAAAAGAATAGATGGACAGCCGCAGGCTCACCCGGAATGGATTCCTCACACCAAACCACTCTCCATACATTAAAAAAGAAGGGTCAAAACAGAAGAGACTTCATAGTGCAACCCAATAAAAATAAAGGTTTTATTTAATAAAAAATTGCACTTACATAGATAAGGTGCATGAAGGCAATACACTAATTCAAAACAGCCGCGGTGTCATTTTGCCAGCCAGTATGTGGTGACATCACAGAAGACTCAGCCCGATGCGTTTCCCCACAACTGGTGCCCTCTGGGATTGGAGAACTGTTCCAGGTGAGCCTGCAGCTGTCCATCCATCCCTTTGAAATTGATAGTACAAGTGTCAGTGTGGAATCTGGACACTATCTGCTTATTTGATTTCTTAATTTGAGGTCAATTTGGTCTGGTAAGAGGCTGACCTGTTTTTGTGGAGAGCACCTGTGAACACCATAGCAGCTTGTTGGAAATTATATTCAGCACGCAGCACTGTTCCTTTTTTCACATTGGATTTGGGACTTATTTTGTACATTTGTGCCATGGACAATGATTTATAGCACTTATTATGTTGATTTTGTATGTATGTACACATACAGTATGAGGTTGAATTTATGGTCATGTTTTATATATCTCTGGAAAGCTCCAATGAACAGTATACCTTTTTTTTTTTTTTTTTTGTTCCAATAACATTTTATTGAAAAAAATCATAACAACAGTAATGAGCAGTGTACATCTCTTACAGGACATTGCAAAGTAGACATAAAGTAACATATGATCAAAAATCCAATGTCAATACACAGTTTCAAAATGCTATACAGGATGGCAATTCCATACCATGAATCCAGAAGGAAATATCTGTCCTGCGTGGCAGGGTGCAGATGTAGTAGGGGAAACTGTATACTACGTTGTGTATAGCAAGCTATCAAAAACCTTATGTTAAAGTGCTACATGTGACCTCAGCAGAAGCGGGGCTATCATTCAGTGAATTCATTGTAACTCGATCAAGTTTCTGTAGAAAGGAAAGAAGTTGGTTATCTGAGAATGGAAAGTAAGTAATAAGCAGTAAAATGGAAAAAGTGAAGGAGGGCAAGAAAAAAAGAGTTAGAGTGCAAGAGGAGGAAAGGAAGAGGAAGGGGAGAACAAAAAAAAGGGGGGGGGGGGAGAGAGGGGGTGAGGGGAGGGGGGGTGTTTAAGGGTGAATTTAATGGATATGTTAGGTATGAAATAGGGCAAGAGGGGGATGCTGTGTGAGAGTGAGCTAGGAGTGGCACAGAGGTCAGCAGCCTGGCGAAGCAGGGCCCAATAATGTTGGTATCTCACCAGATCTAATCTGTTTTAGGACAAAGGAGGAGGTACAGGGAGTACATTCAGTGGCCTCTATACTAGCAAAGGAATATCCATAGCAGAGGGGTGCTTTGCTACAGAAAATGTATCAAGCTGTGGCCTTTTCCAATTGATGGAACCGGTCAGTTGATTTGAAGTGGGTCCAGCATGCCCATATTTTAGAGAATTTTGAGGGAGTATCATTAGCGATGTGTATCAATTCTTCCATTTCTTAAATTTTTGCATCTAGTTAGCCATTCAGACCAAGAAGGAGGGCAGGTTGAATTTTTTTAAAAAACTGCTCGCTACTGAACCATATTTTTATTTTTTCATTGGTACATGTTTCCCATGGCAGTGCCCAGCTACTCATGTCCTTTTATCCTAAAAAAATTTAAATTGCCCTAGAAAAAAGGCCAGAAAAAGTAACAAGATTCAGGTCCCATTGATTTCAGTGGGGTTTGGGTGCAATGTTTGGGATTTGCAGATTTTTTCAATTGTTGAGTGAATGTCCAGTGAACCAGACTTTGCTTGGTTCACTCACCACCACATATAACCAGAGTTTGTTTCAGCTGGAACGCAGTTCCAGCACCTCCAGCATGTATGAATGTATGTAATGACAAGGGGTGCTGGGTGTGCTGGAAGGTCTATTGATGTTGGCTGCTGGAGGATCTATTGTCACGGAAGGGTATCTATTTTTGCATGGTGGTCTGTTGTTGCTGTGGAGGGATCTACTGTTGTGGGATGGGTCTGTTGTTGCTTGCTGATGGGAGACCTGTTGATGCTGCTGGGGTCTTTTGCTGTGCTGGTATTTTGTTGTCGGGGTCCATTGTTGCTTGGGGAATCTAATGTTGCTGGAGGGGGTTAATGTCCAGTGAACCAAACTTTTCATGGTTCACTACTTATAACCAGGGTTTTTTTTTCAGCTGGAACGCAGAGGGATCTATTGTTGCTGTGGGGGTATAGTTGCTGGCTGCACGGGATCTGTTTTTCTGCATTTCTTGTTATTAACAAACTCCATATAGAATAATACTTGGCTCTGCATTCTCTATAAGGAGCGGTATTGGGAGGTGGGTAAGGGGTGGAACCAAGGCATGATGCTCAGAGGTGGGAAGGGGGATGAAAGAAGGGATGACTCAGAAGGGGGAGTTCCTGAACCTGTTCTCGGAGAAAGAAATCTCTGCATATAACAATTACAAATGTATAAAATTGTGACGTAACCTCTTTGAAATAACAGTGCCTGCATGGGCATAATTTTCATCTTGATTAAAATAGATGTATCCCCTTGCATCAGATATTATTTCATTTAAGATGGTTAGAAAAACTGCTTCATTAACTAATGAGCATACTTAAAACGCAGGGGAGACTATAATGCGAAAGTATCAAACAAAAGCATTTAAAGTGGTAGGAGCATGCTAAACTCAAGTGTAGGCCAGGGGCGGACTGACCATGTGGAAACTCGGGCACTGCCTGAGGGCCCGGGGTCAGTAGGGGGCCCTATGAGATGCCCCTGGTACCTTTTTCATAGGCTTTTTTGAGTTTGGGCAAGGACACAGGGGCCCCATGATCCCCTATTGCCCGGGGGCCCCATGAGTTGTCAGTCAGCCCCTGGTGTAGGCATTATGATCCTGTGCAGCATGGATGTGATTTCCCTGGACAATCCACTGTGGAACCAGGATTTTCAGACACAGCAGGGCCAAAAACATTTCATACACGTGTCCAGCCTCCAGTGAGCAGATATTTCTGCAGTACATCATTTAGTAACTATACACCTTCTTGTCAGATTCAATAATTGCAACATCTTGCTAGACCGCCTCTGCAGGGGTCCTGTGAAAGCATCTGCAGGGGTCCTGTGAAAGCATCTGCAGGCATAAATCTGACATACGTTCAGCTTATATTTCTTAATTAAAGGGGAAGTCATTTAGTAAAGAAGTTAAAGCCAGAGTCATAACTATTTTTCAAAAAAAGTGGAAAGGCTTAGAACTATTGTAAAGTGCTGTCTTTGACTCCACTGGGATTTCTCCGGCAGATTTTAAATTATGTTTGTGTTCTTGTGCAAGAGAATTTCCTTCTCTTAATGTTCTATCTGACACATTTAACTTGGGTAGGAAGTGAAGAGAAATCTACCCCATTGAGCAAACAGTAATAAAATCCTAGGGGCCCATTTATAGTATATCTTCACATTTTGGTAATGTGTGGTTAAACACGTGTTTTACAGCATGTTATCGTGTTACCTTATAAACCTTGGTTTGGTGTATTATTAATTCTAAATGACACCCTCAACACACAGCAGCATTAGTGGGCACAAAACGGTGCATGCCATGCATTAACAAAGAAAAACTTCAGTCAGAGGCATTGCTGGGATTATAGATAGTGTTTTGTATTCTTTTCACAGAATAAATCGTATGAATGTCATGAATCTCCTTTCTTCCAGGCACAGAACGCCTTGCATTCCGTAAAAAGAATGCAAGACGTTTTGTGAAAGGAGGTGATGTGCGGCGCACAATTCACTGTGATCAGTGTACTAGAGCCAGGACTTGCATTCCATGAACAGAATGCAAGATGTTTTGTGAATTAAGGTGATGTGCAGCGCACAATTCACTGTGATCAGTGTACTAGAGGCAGGACTTGCATTCATTGAAAAGAATGGAAGATGTTTTGTGAATGTAGGTGATGTGCAGTGCACAAATCACTATGATCAGTGTACTAGAGTCAGGACTTGCATTCCGTGAAAAGAATGCAAGATGTTTTGTGAATGGAGGTGATGTGTGGCGCACAATTCACTGTGATCAGTGTACTAGGGCCAGGACTTGCATTCAGTTGGGTGGCACAGTGGCTTACTGGTTAGCACTTCTACCTGGCAGTACTAGGGTCGTTGGTTCAAATCTCAACCACGGCACCACCTGCCTGGAGTTTGCATGTTCTCCCTGTGCCTGCGTGTGTTTCCTCCAGTTTCCTCCCACACACAAAAAATATGCAGGTATGTTAATTGGATCCTGTATAAATTGTCCATAGTATGTGTATGTATGAATATGAGTTAGGGACCTCAGATTGTACACCCCTTGAGGGATAGGGACTGATGTGAATGTACAATATATATATGTAAAGTGCTGTGTAAATAGACAGTGCTATATAAGTACCTGAAATAAATAAATAAAAAGAATGCAAGATGTATTGTGAATGGAGGTGATGTGTGGTGCACAATTCACTGTGTTCAGTGTACTAGAGCCAGGACTGTAAAATTCTGCACCAGAGGTTTGGTGGTTAAAGTGGTGTCCGAGCTGAATAAAATTAATGCAGCAGCCATCAGTAATTAAACACCTATCACTAAGGCCCCTTTAAGATGGGGCAGAATCCATTTAGATCAGCAGGGGATCTGTCCACTGATCCTGCTGATCAGAGCAGAGCAGGTGGATGACAGATCCGTTTCTGCTCACTTTATGCAGAGCGGACACGGACAGAGCCTGCTCTGCTCTATGGGAAGTCAGGTATAAACAGACACTGCTGACAATTATTATCTGACTGCCATACCATTCGATCTGCCCGAGAGGGCGGATCCACTTTGTTTTTTTGTAGCAGACTGGATCGGATTGGAGGTAGGTGGGTGTAAATGGGCACAAGTCCATTTACACCTGCCAGTCCAAAGGCGTGAAAGAAGGGACCAATCAAGTCCGCCACAAAAATGGACCTGATTAGACCCTTTGTGCAATAGAGGCCTAAAGGTAATTTATTCTTACATAGCAAATGGCAAAAAAAAAGCTTTTTCTCAGAGTCCAGCCTTAAATATTACCATTAGGGGCTCCTTTACTACACAATCTTATCTTCAATGGCACTAAGTTGGATTTTAGCTTAGTGAGGTCAGTCTAGTCAAAAATCTATTGATTGGTTGTTATGCTTGAATGTACATCTCAACAACAACAGTCTACCAGCAGAAGCAAAGGTTCACAATGAACTTGTTCTTGTGGAATACACATTGTGATGACACATTGGATGATTGTTACATGGCATGTACCTTGTACCATATCATTGAATAATTCCTTTAGTGTTTTCATTTGGTTACTGTTTGGTATCAGTAAAGATATTGTATTTTGCAGCTATGTAACTTCGTACTCTTGTATGCTGGAGAAGTGGTTAATTCAGGAGAAGGTGGCAGTGAGAGATATAAAATTTCCTTGGTTGTTTGCCCTGGTTGGTTTTAATACATTTCTTTCCATTGGTTCACTGATTGGTTCACGAATTGTTTCACAAATGTATTGGTTTACCTTTTTTCTTTTGAACACTTTCCTACACCTTTGTAATGAATAATTCAAATATTGTTTTTATATCTTTGTTGATGTTAATCAACACTTTAAGATATATTGATTATTAATATGCCATGCTTTTGAATAGTTTTCCACACATTGTAGTTTTGGACACTTTTCCACACTTTTTTATTTCAAGTTTTTTATAGTTATTTTTCAGCACTTTTGTATTATAAGAGATATTTGTTGGGAAGAGAGCTGTCTTGATATTTATTGTTTTAGTGGGGAGAGAGCCTAGAGCCAGATCCATGTTATCTCCATCCTTATGATGTAACATGCATTTTTATCCTGGTGCAAGGGTATGCACCTAACAATGTGAGTGGGCATTGTGGAAGCGGTTTTTAATAAATAAAAGGTTTTAAAGATTTCACACAATGGTAGTCTCCCTCCATCTCTCCCTACATGAAAGGGCATATTCACCACAAGGTGTTTGCCTAGGATGGCATATTTTAGGGGGGCAGCACATATGCGACATGGGGACCAGGTGGGATCCAAGAGAGGCTGCGGGCTGATTGATGGTGCATGGAGAGCCCGACTGTCATTCCTGGAGATGGCCAGAGCTGTGAATGTGATTGTCTTTCTCTCTGTTGCCAACACTGGGGGGGCAAAGGGAGGGGTAGAAGAAGGCTGATGGTGGTTATCCTTGATACAAAGTGCTGTATGACTCACCTGTGATGGGTAGTCATATACAATGCTATGAAAAAATATTCATACCTCTTAAAATTTTCCACATTTTGTCATGTTACAACCAAAAACGTAAATGTATTTTATTGGGATTATATCTGATAGACAAACACAAAGTGGCACATAATTGTGAAGTGGAAGGAAAATGAGAAATGTTTTTCAAAATCTTTTTACAAATAAATATGTGAAAAGTGTGGCGTGCATTTGTATTCAGCCCCCGAGTCAATATTTTGTAGAACCACCTTTCACTGCAATTACAGCTGCAAGTCTTTTTGGGGATGTCTCTACCAGCTTTGCACATCTAGAATGTGAAATTTTTGCCCATTCTTCTTTGCAAAATAGCTCAAGCTCTGTCAGATTGGATGTTGAGCGTCTGTGAACAGCAATTTTAAAGTCTTGCCACAGATTCTCAATTGAATTTATGTCTGGACTTTGACTGGGCCATTCTAACACATGAATATGCTTTGATCTAAACCATTCCATTTTAGCTCTGGCTGTATCTTTAGGGCCGTTGTCCTGCTGTCCCAGTCTCAAGATTTTTGCAGACTCTAACAGGTTTTCTTCTAAGATTGCCCTGTATTTGGCTACATCCATCTTCCCATCAACTCAGACCAGCTTCCCCATCCCTGCTGAAGAAAAGCATCTCCACAATATGATGTTGTCACCGCCATGTTTCATGGTGGGGTTGGTGTGTTCAGGGTGATGTGCAGTGTTAGTTTTCCGCCACATATAGCGTTTTGCTTTTTGGCAAAAAAGTTCAAATTTGGTCACACCTGACCAGAGCACCTTCTTCCACATGTTTGCTGTGTTCCCCACATGGTGTCTCGCAAACTGCAAACAGGACTTTTTATGGCTTTCTTTCAACAATGACTTTCTTCTTGCCACTCTTCCAATAAAGGCCAGATTTTTGTGGATTGCACAACTACTGTAATAGTTGTCCTGTGGACAGATTCTCCCACCTGAGCTGTGGATCTCTTCAGCTCCTCCAGAGTTACCATGGGCCTCTTGGCTGCTTCTCTGATTAATGCTCTCTTTGCCCGGCCTGTTGGTTTAAGTGGGCGGCCATGTCTTGGTAGGTTTGCAGTTGTGCCGTACACTTTCCATTTCTGAATGATGGATTGAACAGTGCTCCATATGATGTTCAAAGCTTGGGATATTTCTTTATATTCTAACCCTGTTTTAAACTTCTCCACAAGTTTATCCTTGACCTGTCTGGTGTGTTCCTTGGCCTTCATGATGCTGTTTGTTCACTAATGTTCTCTAACAAACATCTGAGGGCTTCACAGAACAGCTGTATTTATACTGAGATTAAATTACACACAGGTAGACTCTATTTACTAATTAGGTGACTTCTGAAGGCAATTAATTCCACTAGATTTTAGTTAGGGGTATAAGAATAAAGGGGGCTTATAACAAATGCACGCCACACTCTTCAGATATTTGTTTATAAAAAATGCTGAAAAACATTTATCATTTTCCTTCCTCCTTACAATTATGTACCACTTTGTGTTGGTCTATCACATAAAACCCCAATAAAATACATTTATGTTTTTGTCTGTAACATGACAAAATGTGGAAAATTTCAAGGGGTATGAATACTTTTTCAAGGCACTGTAAATCTGGTGAGTGTTCTGAGTTTATGGTGAAGGATTTCGGGAACGCTATGGCACTGATTATTGGAAATGCAGCACTTTTTTGAGCAAGGGCACTTTAATAGGTTTGAAGGCATTGTGCATTAAACTGTGAATAATTGGAAGCATGTGGACACTTTATATGCACAGAAAGACTTTATTGGAGCGCAAAGGACACTTTATTGAATTATGTTTAATTTTTATTTGAGTATATGAGCATTGCAGAGAATACGCTTGTTTATTGCACGTTTAAACAAAAACATAGTGCTGTATAAAAGATAGTTGATAGACCTGGTAGCAGCAGCCATCCCACAAGCTGTATAGGAGAGGATCTGAGTGTGTACACCTGCACCCCCTGGGAGGATAGGGGAAGGAGCACTCTGAGGGAAAACCAGATTAGCCCCCTGATAGTGACTGTGCACCTAATTTAATGGAACAGGAGCCAGATCCCCTGCTCAGGAAGAACACCTTCATATTGCTGGGTGAAGAGGAGTTCATCTAGAGACTGGGGTAGTACCACTGGAGATGCTGGCTAGCTCTTCAACAGAGACTGTGTCAGAGAAGGAGAAGCTTGTGAATGGTTATGGAAGTTGTCCCCAGTTATCGGTTCCCTTGGGCATCCTACACACCCCTTACCCCATCCAAGTTTGATTCCCTTAATAAAATAACAAAACCAATGCTCTTGGCCTGATTTCTGTATATGGATGAAATCTTGTATAGAAAATGCTAACTGACTGGCTGTGCAGGATTATAGGGGGACCCAAATTCATCAGCAATGTCTACGGAGGTAGTGCTACATGTGTATGACCAGCCGAAAGGGGATGTAAGGGCTCAAGTTTTTTTACCTTCATGCATTCTATGCATGAAGGTAAAAAAGCCCCCCCCAATTTAACTGAGCCTACTCTTAATACAGCGATTTGCATGAGAGTCTCACCTACCCCAGGTCTCTTCCTCCTCCTTGGATTATACAGCAGCAGTAGCCATTGGCTCTTGCTACTGTCAATCCCAGAAAGCAGGCCAATGAGGAGAGAGTGGGGCCAAGCCACGCTCCATGTGTGAATGGACACACAGAGCAAAGGCTCAGAAATCAGGCTGCTTGCGTACCCTGATGGCAAGCTGCTTGCTATGGGAGCACTAGGCAACAGGGAGGGGCCTGGGGAATAGCAGGGGGACCCACGAAGAGGAGGATCGGGGCTGCTTTGTGCAAAACCACTGCACAGAGCAGGTAAGTTTAGACATGGTTGTTGTCTTTAACCACTTCTTGTCCGCCCTATAGCAGAAATACTGCTGCAGGGCAGCACGGGTGTGCAAAATCATGTATATATATGTGATTTTGCAGTTCCGCCATTCGTGGCCTCGGCTGTCAATCACCAGGTCCCGGCTGGTACTTACTCGCCAACACCCGGTGATTGCCAAGTATTACCGATGGGGGAGAGAACTGTATGTAAAAGTAAGTGAAACAATACAGTTCTCTCCCGTCAGCTCATGTACGCTGCTTTGTATGGCTCATACAAAGCAGTGTGCTTACAGTTGAAAGCACACACACAGCATACTGTGAAACAGCACACAGTTAACCCTTTGATTGCCCCAGATGTTAACCCCTTCCTACCCAGTGCCATTAGTACAGTGTCAATCCTTTTAATTTGCACTGATCACTGTATTGCTGTCACTGAGAATGCAGATGACAGCAAGTCAGTTCCCTCCAGTGTCAGAATGCCAGCCGCAGTCCCGCAGTCCCACTATAAGTCGCTGATTGCCACCATTACTAGTAAAAAACAAAAAATTCCAGTATATATACCGCCATTTGTAAACACTTTAACTTTCACGTAAACCAATTAATTTACGCGTATTGGGATTTTTTTTGAAGCAAAGACATGCAGCAGAATACATTTTGCCCTAAATTTATGACATTTGAGTTTTAATTTTTTTTTATTGGAAATGTTTAATAGCAAAGAGTCAAAAATATTGTTTTTTTCTCAAATTGTCGGTCTTTTTTTTTTATAGCACAAAAAATAAAAAAACAGTGATCAAATACCACCAAAAGAAAGCCCTATTTGTGGGGAAAAAAGGATGTAAATTTCATTTGGATGCAGCGTTGCATGACCGCACAATTGTCAGTTAAAGTAACACAGCGCCGTAATGCAAAAAATGGCCTGGTCAGGAAGGGGGACTAAATCCTCTGGAGGGCAACAATAAAAATGCCTTTGTTATCACTTTAAATTCCTTTAAATCATACCTTTTAACCAATGTAACCTACCATGACATATTATACATTGTTTTTTTCAGGACCGATAGGAATTTATTTGGTATTGAATTTGGATAGATATATTTTTATTTCTTTGATCTTTCAGGAAATAAATAGCAAAAACCATATGTGAAAACTGTATGAAAGATCCCTAACACGTCGACATGTACCTGTGCATTCCTATAACAGACTAATTACTTTGTTGGAAGTCCATCTGTTATCAATCATACAAATGTTAGCAAAACTGTTACACCCCGGTCACATCAAAGCCGATTTTGAAATCGTGTGACTAATGCAGGCCATAGATGGGTCGAAAAATGGCAGATTTTTCTTTTAAAAAAACGAAAAATCGGTCGTTCAAGCGGCCGACGTTACCATCAATGGTAAAAAAAATCGGCCGATTTTCATCCCGTCTACAGCTGGCAAAAAGTGTCCCTGCAGAGAGCTCCACTATTTCTTTGACAGTTCTCTGACAGTTCCTTGACATTTATAGAGGTTGCAACAATGTATCTATTTGTTTCCATTTAGGATACAGATGTTTTTATTCGGAAACAAATAGATACAATGTTGCAACCGCTGTAAATGTCAAGGAACTGTCAAAGAAATAGCGGAGCTCTCTGCAGGGACACTTTTTGCTGGACTGGAATTCCTCTTATTTTCATCCTACTTCTTCTTATTCTTCTCTTCATCCTCATCCTCTTCTTCTTCATCCTCTTCTTCTTCATCCTCATCCTCTTCTTCTTCATCATCATCCTCATCCTCTTCATCATCCTCATCCTCTTCTTCTTCATCCTCATCCTCTTCTTCTTCATCATCCTCATCCTCTTCTTCTTCATCCTCTTCTTATTCATCATCCTCATCCTCTTCTTCATCCTCATCCTCTTCTTCTTCATCATCATCCTCATCCTCTTCATCCTCATCCTCTTCTTCTTCATCCTCATCCTCTTCTTCTTCATCCTCATCCTCTCCTTCATCATCCTCATCCTCTTCTTCTTCATCCTCATCCTCTTCATCATCATCCTCATCCTCTTCTTCTTCATCCTCTTCTTCTTCTTCATCCTCTTCTTCTTCTTCATCCTCTTCTTCATCCTCTTCCTCTTCTTCTTTTTGTCTTCCTCTTGCAGGTCACTGCTCATGCGCAGATTTTTTATCGGTAAAAAATCGGCTGATTTGCCACTAATTGCCGCGAAAATCGGCCGATCGGCAAAATCGGACTATTTTTTTCCAACTTTACCAAAAAAAAAAACGGGCAAAATACCGAAAAACGACCGAACAAATAGCCCACTAACAATCCGAAAATCGGCCGATTTTCGACCCATCTATGGCCTGCATTATAGTGAAGTCGCACGATTTCAAAATTGGGTGACCTGCCGATTTCATTGCGATTTGCAAGACATCTGACATGTCTATGCAAATCACAACAAAAGTAGTGCATGCACTACTTTAGAAATCGGTGCAGCTCCAACCAAGTCGGAAAAATAGGGTGTAACTTGGCATGCGATTTGTAAGTCGCATGGCATGCAAATCGCATGCCAAGTCGCACCCTTTGTGACTGGGGGCTTAAGGCCTTTTCACACTCATCTATTTTTATGCAGCAAAAACCTAATCCTTTAATTGCATGAAGATGCATTTCAAGCAGAAATCCCATTCTGTCCTATGGGGAAGGCTCATATCCTTGAAATCACAGTTTAGTGTGAAAATGGGAAGATATATGGGTTCGCTCACTACATGTGTACATTACCATGTGTGCTGAGCAGTATGAATCCCACCATACATGTTACAGTCTGGCTGAACAATCTTTGTACTATTTACCAAACTATGTAATATGAGGATCTCACTAAACTATCCAATCAATCTTTATCCAATCTGATACTGTAAGCCCTTGTATTACATAGTTGTTAACCACTTGCCCTTTAGAGGATTTACCCCCCTTCCTGACCAGTCCATTTTTTGCAATATGGCGCTGTGCTACTTTAACTGACAATTGCGCGGTCTTGCAATGCTGCACCCAAATGAAATTGCATAGCCATACAAAGCAGTGTGCAGGAGGTGACGGGGGGAGATCTGTGTTGTTTATACACAGGTCTCTCCCCTGTCTGTAATACTCGGCGATCACTGAGTGATGGCGGGGAATCACCAGCCAGGACCCAGTGATTGACAGCCGGGGCCGCATATGGCAGCGTGGGTAGGGTGCGCCCCTACTCGGAACTGCAAAATCATGTATACAGTGAAGGAAATAAGTATTTGATCCCCTTGGGTGAGAACCTTCTTCCCTCAGCCAGGGCATCGTGGATGGGTGTTCCAGCATGACAATGACCCAAAACACACGGCCAAGGCAACAAAGGAGTGGCTCAAGAAGAAGCACATTAAGGTCCTGGAGTGGCCTAGCCAGTCTCCAGACCTTAATCCGATTGAAAATCTGTGGAGGGAGCTGAAAGTTCGAGTTGCCAAACGTCAGCCACCAAACCTTAATGACTTGGAGAGGATCTGCCAAAAGGAGTGGGCCAAAATCCCTCCTGCGATGTGTACAAACCTGGTGGCCAACTACAGGAAACGTCTGACCTCTGTGATTGCCAACAAGGGATTTGCCACCAAGTACTAAGTCATGTTTTGTGAAGGGGATAAAATACTTATTTCCCTCATGAACATACAAATCAGTGCATATTGTTAGACATGCATTTCTTTTGAATTTCTTGTTGCTATTCGGTCTCTCAGTGTTACAATACACCTACCATTCGATTTTTAGACTGATCATTTCTTTGTGAGTGGGCAAACATTCAAAATCAGCAGGGGATCAAATACTTATTTCCTTCACTGTATATATGGGATTTTGCGCACCCGTGCCGCCCCCGTAGCAATATTTCTGCTATAGGGTGGCGCGGAAGCAGTTAAAAAGTCTGATTGTAATGTGTATGGCAAACTTTACATCTTCATTTTCCATGGACAGTCCATGCTTTCAGGATGTTGTGTTTGGATAAATAGCATCCTCGATTGTGTCCCCAGTTAAAACGTGGAGTCCCCAGTCCTGCGTGGTAATGTGTATACCTGTGAACTTGCCAAAACTCACCCACAATTTTTCTCCATACTGATGTCATGGCATTTCCTACTTGCCCACTGTTGGCCCAAATTTGTCACCGCAGTTAAACGTTGCAGTTGAGTGCCACAACCGTTTTTCACTATTTTGACACATGCCGCAACTGTTAAATACGTTTTGGCGCGATGCACTACTGGACCCATCCCCTACTTTGAACTCTGTCTCATGCCTTGCGATTTTCATACATTCTCAAGTATGACCATTACATTTATACTAAAATATTCCTTGATTTTATTTGAAACATCTGGTCACCTTAGGCTACATTTACACCTGAGCGTTCAGGTGATTTTAAAAGCTTTTTTTTAAGTTTTTTTCCGTGTTTTTTTTAAACAATCTGCTGCAAGGGAGCATTTTTTTGTGCAGGATTGCACATTTTTACCCCCTAGACTATTGTGGGAATGCCTGGAAAAAACATGCCTAACACAAGTTTTCATGCATTTTGTTTTAGACTCTCTCTCCTATTGGAGTTTATGAGGCCCAAAAACATCAAATCTGACTAAAAAGACACTCCTGTACCTTTTTTAGAGCTACAGGCTTGCCTGTTAAAACAGTTATAACAGAATCTGTATAAAATACTGCCATCTATTGGATAAACCCGGAACAGATTTGGTTAGGAATTGTAAAACTTGTTAGACACACAGGTTCTTTCAGCCTGGTGATAGTGCTCATCACCTTCTGAAAGGTGATCTGCAGTGGATCACTTTTCAGAGGGCAGTATAGGAGCTGCTGGAAGGCAATCAGAAGGCACTACGGCCACATGATGCCTTTCTGTTGTTTTTTTTACTTTTTTTTTTTGTCGAACTCTACAGCGTCAAACGGGGGCCACAGTTCAGCCGTCTGTTTTTATCACATCCCCCCTCCCCTCCTGACCTTCAATGTGAAAGAGCTCCTCCAGAAACAGTTTTTGGGCTTGCTTAGATGGGAAAGTGCAGCTGTCCTTCAGATACAATAAGAGATCATTCTGTGAACCTGAGATAGATTCTTTCAATCAAATTTCAGAGTTTATTCAGATGTTTCTACCTCCTTCCAAGGCATCGTAAGCCACTTTTGCTTTTCTTTTGATTTGAATAGAAAGAAATCTGATACAATTGGGCAGATCTAATGTCCACAATCCTTTACGCACACCATACACTGTACAATCTATTACACACTCTCCTCTACTCTAGGTTTACACCTATGCATTTTCTGCAGCATTTTGCAGAAGCGCAATACAGTCCATTTAACATGATTTCCTATGGGACAGATTCATATCTCTGCGTTTTCACCCGGTGCATTTTCTGGAAAGGGTCAGGGACTTTTTTGAAAGTTGCATTTTTGTTTTTATAGACTTCAATGGAAAAAAATGCAGAAAACCATATATAGATTTTTTCCTGTGTTTTGATGCGTTTTGACATGTTTTTGATGCGTTTTGCATTTAAATCTGCCTAGCAACAAGAAAAAAAAATTAAAACAAAAAAGCAAAACGCATCAAAAATGCGGCAAAAACGTAAGTGCAAAAATGCTATGCAGAAGTGGCTCAAATGCAACCTGCATAGGTGTGATCCTAGACTTTATCAACTGTTTAGTAGAAGGGTCGGACAGACTGGATACAGAGTGATTGGATAGATAGTGTGTCCTCCTATTACATATTTTTTGAATATCTAAAGGAGATTTTACAGTGATTGTACAATCAGATTGTATGGTGTATGGCCACCATTAGTTGAAACATAATAATCAACATAATAAAAAAAATGTAAGTGTAAAAAGCGCCAAAAATTAAACCCAAATTAACAAAAGCTGCTAAACCTTACCCTTAAATCAAAGGTCATAATAGTAAAACAACAAAAGGTAGCGCTATTTTCAAATTAAATATACAACTTATATTGCGATATAAAATAAATGTGAACAAAAATGTCTCTGAGATTTTTCTTTTTATCAATTGTGAAAAAAGTTCATCACCAAAAATAATTGTGCAACTCCACCACCAACAGAAATAAACTCACCAGAGCATATTGCCAGTTAAATTATAAACCAACACTTTTCACTTTTTGCTCTGGGAGCAATACTCTGCAGGCAGACCCGGCAGTGACCAGATTTTCCAATCAATTCACTCTCAGCTAATGATGCAATACTCTGCATGCCAGGGAAACCCAGATATCCAGACACTTATTATATATATCCTCTTTGGGAGAAATACTCTGTAGATCTATGAACTCGGCAGCGAAATCCTCCAAAAGGTATTCCAAATACTTTACGCACAGGCTCAGAAGAAAAAGCAGGCGATCGTTTGATACCGTATGACACATTTATTCTTAAAAACTCATCAAAATCCACTCACAAGGAAAAGTGTCTAGCCGACACTAGCAACAAACACATTTTGTTAAAGTCATCACAAAAAGCCGGGCATGCCGACCGCTTACGGAACGTAGTGATGTCAGTCTGAAGCTCCACCCTATGCGTTTCAACACCTGACGTCTTCACGGAGCGGAAGGATAAACCTTCCCGATCATCCTTCTGCTCCGTTTCTGAGTGAACCAGCTTCAGTACATCTCTCCCATAGGCTAACATGCAGGAGTGTTTAGGGGCAGAAAAAAAAAAGCCAGATGCCCCTAAGAGCAGCATTAAAACGTTCAGTGTGCATGAGGCCTAATCCCTTGTTCACATTATGCGGCTGGTTTGCTGGTGCAGGGATCGCATCCATTCCTTCACCTGCACCCACCGACAGCCAAATAGCTCTGCTCTTGTGAGACGCATGTGGCTGTCATTCATTCTGAATGGCACTCCCACGCATCTCAGTTTGCAACGCGTTTGTAGGTGTGGGAACCACAGAGAAATGGCATGGTCAAAAAGACCATGCCATTTCCCTGCGGCTGTGTTTTTAAAAAGGTGCATGCACCTTTTTTTTTGTGCCAAAACCGCAGGCATGGCAGCCCATTCAAATGAAGGGGCTGCCGTGCCCGAGCAAACGTAGGCCGCATAATCGGCACAAGTGTGAACCAGGACTTAATGGCCCTTCCCAGTGCCTTCACACCTTAGGTTGTGCATGTACATTGGGGTGCAACACATATATTACCATGATTTAACATGTGCCGTGGCTCTTATTACCATGCACTACCACAATGGATATATCCTTTATGTATCCACCCCAAGTAGTAAAGCAAGGATCAAGCAAAAAGTATGGCTTCCTGGAATGTAAATAATGATCAAAGCAGGCAATGTGTACGTGGTCAAAATCCACCACAAAACACAGTAGTTGTGTCTGGTTGCCTAATGAACATCAATCAGCGTCAGCAGGTGAGGGAAGGCCAGGTGACCTAGGGGGTTAGTGATTATCAGCCCTGAGAAGTCTTATGTGGGTGCCTTTAAAAGAACTGCAGAAACAAATTCATGAACAATGGGCAGGCTTGTATGCATGGAGTTAACCGTATAATTATGAAGGTAATCAATGAAAGCTTCACAGTTGCAAAGGGCAATGTCCAGGGACATAAAACAATCTTTCAGCCTATCCAGTATCCACTCAGAGACTAGCAGACAAGTATGTGGAATATGGGGTAAGTTATCTGCATGTTACAGCTTTGTGGGGGAATTTATAAAAAGAAAACCACTTGAGACCTTCCAGAGGACGTTTTTGCTTATGTGGAAAAAGCTGGCCATAAATGGGTTGAATTCCAAAAGCATTTTCTTTTGAAAATCTTTTCTAAGAATGTTTGTTTAAATTTTGCACCATTAGTGCGTCACAGAAATGGCTGATTTTTGTGACCGTTGAATTTGGGTGATTGGCATGTTGGAAATTTTTTTTAAACTAACTTAATTTTGAATCAATGATGGGAGAATTGTGCAACAAATATCTAAAGCTGTGACCTGGAAAGAAAAGAAAATTCTTGGCCACGAAAATTCTTTTCTGAAATTAATGGTGGCACCATTGCATTACAAAACGTCCGAATATATATATTTTTTCTTTTCCTAAAGAAAACTTGTTTGGAATTTGACCCATGTATGGCCTGCATTAGATTTGATTCCTATATTTTTAACTACATGGTAATTGGGCCCCATTTGCGACTGACTCTTAAGTGTGGTGCATTTTGGGGGAAAAAAAAAAATCCTACTTGTATCTTGATGCATGAAAATGTTTTATATACAGTTCAGTATTTATATGCCTAAAATGTACCACACTGATGGCCCTTAGAGCCACTTATTACACTTGCTACTAAAATTCAGCATTTGAGCATAATATGGCCCTTTAGCTGGCATAAGGCCAGTGTGTAATGCAAAGCTTTCAGGCCTCGTTCAGACTTGTGTTTTGGAGGGGCAAAAATGCACTGTTGAGTCTTGTGTTTGCCATCTTCCAACTGCCCCTAAACCTCCTTGGCGGTATTCCCAAGTGTAGCTCGGGATAAAGTTTCAGCACCACAAGCAGAAACCCCGAGCTACACTCGGGAATACCTTGCAGCACTGCTCCGGGATCTCTTCTTCACTTACCTTGTCCTGCAATGTCCTCTGGCATCCGTCTTCTGGGTTCCGTTCTCTGCGACGTCAGGACGTATGGTGACGAAACTGGCTGGAAATTTTAAAAATGTGAGTGACATTCACTAAAATCACATAGTAAAACATTACTGTATCAAACCATTTCACATACATTTCATCCTGTGCCCTGCCTGCATTTTTACTGTTCTGTCTGCCTGGAAACTGAGAAACATCCATGGCGTCCCTTTAGGTCAAAAGCGGTTTTAGATCAGCTAGAGAACAGAGATAGTAAATCGGAACCACTTGCAGAATTGAGTGATAATGATTCATGGGGGAAATTCGTCATCAGACACTGAACGGTTTTGCGACTTTGCTCAGTGATGTGCGAACTTGGCGCTATATTTCAAATTTCAGTGTTTTTTGGTTTGATTATATTGAATAAAATTTTTTTTTTTTTTTTTTTGCCAGCCTTCATTGGTCCAGCTTGGCTTAATGTAAGGATACATTTGATTCTGGAAGGGTCACTGGGGATTCTGAAAATACTGTACAGTGAAAGCTGTTATCTTCCAGGTGCTACTCCAGCAACTTCCAATGTGCACGCTGATCAGAGGGTCGCTTGCTTGGTACCTCCTGCCATTTAGAGAATGAGATAGATAATATATTGGGCAGCACAGTGGCTAAATGGTTAGCACTTCCACCTGGCAGTACTAGGGTTGCTGGTTTGAATCTCAACCACAGCACCACCTGCCTGGGGTTCGCATGTTCTCCCTGTGACTGCGTGGGTTTCCTCCCACATTCCAAAGACATGCTGGTAGGTTAATTGGCTCCTGTCTAAGGCTAGGTTTACATCTGTGTGGGTGGCACGGCTGCGGATCTGCATGAAAATCCTTGCAGCCACCCCACCTACACAGAGAAATGCAGACCTGCGGGCAGGTGCCATTAGTTCTAATTGAATGCTGCCTGTACTGGAATACACAACGGTACTGGGAACCCGAGGTTCCCGTGCGGGCTGCGTTTTCGGCAGAAGTGCAGGGACTTCTTCCCTGCGTGGCACAGGAGTCCATTCAATGAATGGACTCTCGTGTCTGTGTAAAACGCGGGCCACATATATGTAAACCGGGGGTAAATTGGCCCTAGTATGTGTATGTATAAATGTGAGTTAGGGACTTTAGATTATATGCTCCTTGAGGGTTAGGGACTGATGTGAATGAGAAAAAAAAAATATATATTTTTTTTTAACAATGGTTAGGTGTTCTTTAATAGTATGACATGGCAACTGTGATATCGTGTTCTTCCGCTCTACCTTGTCCAATCAGACATTAATTGAAGAAATAAATAAATACAACACCTTTTCTGCATGGTGGCGGTACCAAGCGAGCCTCCCACTGTGTCCAGTGTGCAAAGGAGAAGCTGATTGAGTAGGACTTGGAAGATCACAATTGTCACTTTATTTTGCAGAGTACTACAGTGATCTTCAGCATCCCTAGCAGTCCTCCAGATCTCCGCTATGGATACTTCTGATTGTACAGCAAGTTTATTACCATCAGTAGAATTCAGCACAGATGTAAAACTGTCCATAGACTGCAGCTGGTACATTCTAATTTTAGATTAACAAATGTATAGTACAAGAGCTTACTAAACAATCCATTTAATTTGTATGAAATCTGCTAGCCTCTCATACTGCATAGCTGTTTATGGACCGTACAACCAGACTGCATTGCGTGTGTCCAATACTCTTCGCTTACCTAGCAAATTAGTTGTAGCACTAGTCTTTGATGGCCGGATAAAATTCTGTACATCGCAATCTTTCCATCTGTCTCAGCATTCCGTAATCATTTCAAGTGTTGTTTCAATTAAAATCTTTCACATAACATCTGGTTATTTATTAGGCAATCTTCCTGCACTTTTATTTTCCATGCACAAGCTGTCAAGTGATCTTGACTCACTTACAGGAGCTCAAAATACACAAATCCATTTGTTCCTAATCCTGATAAGGTTTCCATTTCCCTACAGTCGTCTTAAGCAACCAGACCACAGCTACCTAGAACAGTCCGTATGCAATTAGACCTGAATCTCTCAAGTCTACAAAATTTAAAGGAACAGGGACTCAAAATTGAGTGAAGCTATGAGAGCCAGGCGACTTGAGTTTTTGTTCTTCTTTATTTATTTTTTTATATTCAGTAATGGCAGGCCAAATATATCTATTTTCTTTAAGGTTCTGGAGCACCACTCCACTTCCAATGGTGAATGTATTAGAAACCGTCTTGCGTAAGCTAAACACTTTTTTTTTTTTTTTTTTTTTTCTGAGCATAGTCCTACGTTTGTCACAAATTGTTTACATTGACGTATAGCTTTCTGACTTCTGCTGGAAGGATGTTCCATGCACCAACAATGCTTTCTGTAAATTAACACTTCAGTTGGCACAGTGATATGTTTTTATCCCTTAGATGTTGCACCGGTTTCAGTTCCCATCTCTTGGTTATTAATTTCTTTTTGTAAGTGGGATCTCAAATTGTACAGAGTATTCTCGACTACGTCAAACTAATAATCTATGCAGGGGGATCAGGACTTCTTCTTTCAAGAACATCTGTGAGGCTGATGTATATGAGCATATAGGACAAGGTCATCCTTTAGAACCGATACTGCTTTTCTTCCCGAAAGCAGAACTTCACCGAAAAAGGGAATTTCCACTTATTTTCATCCTTCAACTTCCACATTTGGCACTTTTTGGGGAGAAGGAGGGAGCAGGTGCAAGTACTCACTCCCACTTCCAGTTAGATCACTGCGGAGATCTGTGCAGAAGTTTCTATCTAATGATTGAATCCTGGATGAAGTCCTTCCATTGTTCTGCCAGAATGCCATGATGCCTAAAGAAGTAGAATTTGCCTTACTGCATGTAAATCGATGTACTCTGAAACATCGAAGATACCAGAGATGTATCTAACATCCTGTTCATTTTGTTCCACAGCCCTACCAAAGGTAGATGTGCATTCAAAACCTTCACCACCCATTGGATTTGCATGGTAATCAATATGGCCTATGCCTTAAAAGGTGCCCTGGAGATCACAAATCTCAAATCTTGAGAGCTGATGCCTCTTCTGAGACTGCATGGGAAAAGCTTCCATCCCTAGGTCTACATCTTAAGCTTTAAAAAAAAAAGTGCCTATGTATTTATGCACAGGTTTTTACAAGCATATTAGAAGTACAATCCCCCCATCAAAGGCACATTCAGAAGAGTAGCTGAAGAGCATTTAACAAAAACCCAAAACACTAAATGCGCCTAAATGCTATACACATCTAGCGTTTTTAGCTTTAGTGCATTCCAATGGCCAGAATAAATATTCTAGCCAATGCGATGCATTAATGCCTAGACTCGCTTAAACATGTGTGCAATTTCTAGCTTTAGGCACTTTTTTTAGCAACTGTTTACTGGTAGAAGTTCTGGGGGGGCTAAAATAGATGCCTAGTGTGCATGAGGCCTTACCTGTAGTCAGCCCTCATTAATTAGTCCCAACTGTCCATGAGCTTGTCTATATGTAAGTTGACTGATGCTCAAAGCTCTTTTGTGAGTCTGCTGCTGAGTGAAAAGGCTACTGCTGACAGAACACTAAAAGATATAGACGCTACCTTTTTGTATCCTTTTTGTGTGTGCTCCTGTATTTCAGTGTGAAAGATGACTCCGCTTTTGTTCTCTTCTAAAGAATGCCTAACATTTTATAGGCGTTCTATTTTATTAGTTCATGACATGTTTCCAAAACCTCCTACAGCAAATAATGTAAACATTTTTAACTGTAACTTAACATCAAATAGGATATGTAATAAACACATAACCGGTAACTGACTGGATCTAAATCTTCAGGTGGTGAACTGAGTGCATCAAGGAAGACATGCAGGTTTGAGTCTGAAGAGGACTACATGATCCACTTACTAGGCCTGTGGACGGTAATATATGATATTGTTTTAACCATATTAACTTGTAATAACTGTTTATTAAAAACAGTCCTTTACAAAAATTTTATATACCAGCAAGGTCTCAGAACGGTGACATTTCAGTGATGGTGTGCTGTAATTTATTGGTGTTGTGTGTTCTAAAAGAATAGGCCAATTACAGTGGGCTGTAACATTGCATGTGTAGCGCTACCCCTTGTGAGGGCCACTGTGTTGTGGGTACCCCTAAGCTTCTTTCTGCACAGCCAGGCAACAGGTATTTCTCACACATCCAAGACTTGCATCCAAGAGACAGTGATCTTGTCCATGGGCTTGGTTTAGATGTTTTATTAGGCGAAATCAACTTGAACAGGGAAATAGGAATGATGGGATGCCCAGATGGCTTGGATCAATGAAAGGGGACAACTTCCTTCCTATGTACAAAGGCAGTTCCTGGACTGTTCTTTTCTTTAAAGCTGTCAGTCATAGTGGATCAGTAGCAACAGCCCTTTACGGGCAAGGAACTGGCAGCCTCACAAAAATCAGCTTAACTTCTCTTGACTATATGCAGGGATGTCTTCTCTTCCACCTGTAGAGCTGCTCCATGGTCTGCAGACACCACCAGCCCTCCTGGCTTCTTGGATAATCTCTCAGGACAAGGGTAAAGGATTAAGCCCAGTGTTGTCCTTGGCTTATTACATGTGGCAGTTTTTCCCCTTGTGAATCCCAGAGAGTGCTGCTGTACTCCTTCTGTCCTCCTTGCTCACTGCTGAATATATCCTCCTGTACCAACCTGAGATCAGCCTTGGGGGGGCTGGTCCCCCTAGACCCAGGGGACCCCACCCAGGCACAGACTGCCCCTCAGCACTCCATCTTCCACCCAATTCCCCCCCCCCCCCCCGCTTACCGACTTTTGGAAGGTTCTATAGCCCTCCAGAGTCAGGAGTCACAACCTGCTGAGTCATCCAGCTGACCTACAATAACCCAACCTCACAGTTGGCATGTGTCATACACAACAATTTTACCTAGAACCAGGGGCAGACTGACCATTTGGAAACTTGGGCAATGCCTGGGGTCAGTAGGGGGCCCCATGAGATGCCACTACTACTTTTTTTTTTTTTTTTTTTTTTTTTTTTTTTTTTTTTTTTTCCCCTGACCAGGTATTCCTGTAAGGAACAAAATTCCTGTCCCTGAGTGACTATGCTTACTCCCCAGTTGTATCTATGGAGGGAAAATGACAGTAATAATCAGTGCAAATGCTGAAACCAAGTCTGGAACAGTCTGGTAGTAGGTAAAGATGGTTAGGGTGACTTTAATTGGGGGGGTCCGTATAGCACTAAGGGCAAGCTCCATAAAATACTGTAGCAGACTCTGTGAAGGAGAAGCGCCTCTAAATGCAGCATAACACTTTATTGTAGTGTAAAAGTAGGAACACTCACATTTATGTGGATTAATACAGGCATGTAATAGTAAGGTATAACACCAAATTAGAATGGCTGTCATCAGTTCCCACTGTGTCCGTGTCTTGCTGGAGCAGCGTGGTGGCTGGAGGGAGACAGCTGTGGAGCTGGCCAGTGTGCACGTACCCCTCAGAGGCAGCTGGAGCGCAACGTGGGAGTGATGACGTCGGTGGACCAGGATGCAATGCGACGTGTTTCGGAGCATGCGCTGGCCTCTAGTGGTGGAAGCGCGCTCCTTTGTCAAGTAGGGAGAAGTCAGAAGATCGTTCCATCCATATATATATAATATATATATATATATATATATATATAATGGTGAAGCTCAAGCTAATTGGCAATAAACGGGGCGGTTTACAATAATGCAATTGACATGATTGGAATCAAGTAAGAGCATGTGGGCTAACTAAAACCTGTGGGTCTTATAAATCCGTAAAGGAAGGAAAAAACCGCAATGTTGCCAGACAAAAAAGGGAAAATTTAAGAATGAGAATATCATGGGATAAGAAAAAAATGAAGGGGGGGGGGGGGGGGGGGACAGGAAAAGAGAAAAATTATGAAAAAATAAGAATTGTAACGTCAATAAAAGTGCGTAAAAAAGAATAAAAAATTTATACATGTGTATTGTACACACATACTGTATAGACCACACAGTAAGAATGAATGTAAAATTTAAAACTGTGAAAAAATGTTGTTTTTT
This sequence comes from Staurois parvus, assembly GCF_062004578.1. Classification (NCBI taxonomy): domain Eukaryota; kingdom Metazoa; phylum Chordata; class Amphibia; order Anura; family Ranidae; genus Staurois; species Staurois parvus. The sequence continues at coordinate 3,872,852 of NW_028318886.1, forward strand.
TGTTTGCTGCTTCAGATATGCAATCCCACTAAGCAACCCCATTTATTTTATTTAAAAAAATATATATATTTTTTCAGTTTTTCAATTTTACATTCACTTTATCTTTTTGTATTCATTCTATGTGTGTGTGTGTGTGTAATACACATATATAAATTTATTTTTTTATTGTATCTTTATATTTTTTAAACTCATTTTTATTGACATTAGTTACAAGTCTTTTTGTTTTTCTTCTGTTTTTTGCTTTTTATCCACCCTGTGTGGGTCTTATTATTATTATTATTATTATTATTATTATTATCGCAAAGGACTGGGACTTCTATAGTTAAAATTTAAATAGCCAACCCTTAGATATGGCCTTTACAAATTATATATTTTTTTTTTTTCAGTAGATTTGCCTTGGAGGTACAACAAAGGATGAAATGCATATTATTGCAGTGGAGGCCGAACAAACCCAAGGACAACCTGTTGTCATTGCTTCTTTACAACCTTCAGTGCAGCCAATGGTAACTCTATGAACAATATTTAATAGAGATCTGTGTGTAACACAAGCCAATGTTAAATTTATAAACAATCCTTGAATTGAAGAGATCGGAAAGTAACAAATGGCCATGTAGAATGGAATCAAAACTAGGGAATTGCTCCTGGAGGCAAATAGGGACTTTTATCTCATTATACATAACAAAAGATATTTGATTACAATTGCAGGTAACTACTGCTGAGCTCATGCACACCTACAGAATATGTGCTTATTGTATGAGCACAATCTCAGTGTTCGCTAGCAGAAGTGGCATGGAGCCATTTTGTGCAGAGATGGGTGGAGGGAAGGAGTTATGTGCACATGTTGGATAGGGGGTTACTGGTGGGATTACAGGGGGAAGTCGTCATTTATATATATATATATATATATATATATATAATTTTTTTTTTTTTTTTTTTTTTTTCCCCTCCTGCAGGGAAAGGCTTGATTTGGGGTGATTGTGTCAGGTGTATATAGGGGAGTATTTTGGGGGTGTTGAGGGTCAAGGACATGTTGAGAAGGAAAAACTAGCTTTTTGGAAACAAGCTTATAATATAGCGCCATAATAAATGTGGAGAGAGCATAATGGGTTGTAGTGTGCATAGGGCAATGAAAGAGTAGTGGTAGATATTACAATGTGGAGGTGGAAATTGTTGGAGGATGGCATGCTAGAGGTAGGACTTACAAGGAATGTTTGTAAGAGGTGCAAGCATGCCAAAATGTCACTAGATCTTTTCTGGCTATACCAGCCTGGAGTTTGCATGTTCTCTCTGCCTATGTGGGTTTCCTCCCACACTCCATAGACATACCGGTAGATTAATTGGCTCCTGTCTAAGTTGACCTTTTAGTATGTGTATTAATGAATGTGAATTGGGAACCTCAGATTGTAAGCACCTTTTGAGGGCAGGGAGCGATGTGACTATACAGTATGTAAAAAAAAAATACCTGTAATTTCAAAGCATTTACAGGTGCTCACACCATCAAAAGTGAAATGTGTGTTAGGAACTGTTAGACAATTGATATTGTTTGCTGTATATGCAGGTTAATCTACATGACATAGAAATCACTCCTCCTGTTACATTCCTTCTAATGTCTGGAAGTGGACCAGTGTACATATCGGGACGGGATATAATAGGTCAGTGTGACTTAAATATTTGCAGTAGCTGAAGCTATGAAAGTTTGTGTCTGTCGAGTTTTATTGCAAGTCCTTGCATGTCTCCATTTTGTAGATCTAGAGTTAGTCCATTATGGCATTGCTGAACTTTTTTTTTTTTTTTTTTTCTTTTTTTGTGTGGTTCCACATTAAAAGTCATTCTTTTTTTCTAATGGAAGCACTGCAATCTGGGCATGACAGGATACTTGCCTTGCCCACCAGCAATTTGAATTCCATTTGTAGTAAAGATATGACTGTTGCATATTTCCAATTCATCAGGCATTTGATCTTTTTGGACAACTCCATGCAAATACATAGCTGAAGGAAGAGGGGGATTCTATTTGCTGTATATTTGTTTTTGTACAGCTAGTACTGTGATTCACACACCTCTGCCACACTGCACAGCCTGGAAGATCACTTTGTTTCTTCCTAGTTAAACTTCACTACCTCCTGGATCAGCATCACTGCATTCTGAATTATGTACCTGTTAATTTGACAGACAATACTGTTGCCAGATGAATGGGGAGAGATGACCAATTGAGCTACATTGCTGATCTAGGAGTTGCCTGTGCCAACTACCTAGCTGTACAATGTTCGAGGTGTGTGTAAATAACAAATATAGCTCAACAGATTTTCAAATCCTGTGGTAGGTAAAACTGTACATTTTAAGCTGTGTTTTTCCTAGAGTTCTTCTTTTAAGGTCTGTACAGACTTTGTAATCCACTGTGTGCAAGTGGATGGACATAAATATTACTTGTTTAGCAAATACCAGCAGAACAGCTTGGAGGCTTATTAGGTTTTTTTTTTTTTTTTTTGTTTTTTTTTCTTGGAAGCTGCCTTACTCTGATCTGTGTTCTGCTGGTTAGGGAGCCAGCTGGACATGCTCATGTAAAAACAAAAATTCTCTGTAGGGGAAGTTGATGTTAGTAATGTCTATTTTTTAAATCCACAGGATTCCTATACTGAACCTCTTTATTCAAGGAGATAATCTGAGGCTCCATTAACACTTGACTCCAAAGTTGCCTGATTTCCAGTGCGACTTGGTACCAGAGTTTAAAGTCATGAGCTGCAACTTGTCATGTGACTTTCAAATGTGAATGAAGCTTTAAACTCAAACTGTACCCTTCAGACCATATTAATTTAATATTTAGGTTGGTTAAACCTAGTTAGTTGTCCTGGTGACCCTTGTCCTAGAGACAGGAAAGTAATGGGATAGTTAAAAAATATACTCCAAGCTGTGGATAGAAGGAAAAAGAACACCCCAGCGGCAAGTGAGAAGAGGAAGGCATAAGTCCAAGTGATTCCAGTGCCAGCCAATACAAGTGAAGGGATAGATGCTGCAGAACTGACTCCAGGAGTGCAATGTTAAGGAATGGCCTCAGCCGCTGTCCTGCCCATGCTCTGATACATTTCATCCCACCCACCAGGGCTTGGTCAGAGGTCACACAGGCCTCTGTGACTAAGCCCCAGTGGACGGGGTGAAATGTCAGAGGGCATGGCCAGAACGGTGGACTCCTGGGGTCGGTTTAGCAGCGTCCAACCCTTTACTTGGAAAGTAAAGTCTTCCCCTATTTTATTTTTTTTTTTTTTTTGTAACATTTGCTTTATAAGTGTTTTTGTTTGTTTTTAGTGGACGACCGTTTGGATATTTTACCACAGGAAGAAAACCTAAGGCAAGAGTATCTTTATAGTAATATATTTACTTCCCAATGTACCCTGTCTGGCAAGTGTGACCCAGAAGAGCTATGTAGCACTCCCTTACCACTGGAACGCAGTGAAGGCCCCAAGAAAAACTCAAGGAAAGAGGGTTGAGGCACAGAATACCCCCAAAAAATGCAGCTTCAGGTTTCCTATTGTTGGCCAATACAGACTATGGAGCTTATTTAAGTTGAGATCAACAAACTATAATCTTCAGACTGATTAGTAGCTTCAAACAATACAAATGGCTCTTTGCAAGTAGAGACAGGAACACACACGCCTACACCTCTCCACCTCTCCCTGTGGTATCCGTTTGTGGCCAGCTATTCAGCAGGCCACTTCTGTCCCAGATGCTCCTGCAGGGTAGAACAAATTCTTCCACACCTTTCTTCTAACAAAGGCCCTCAGGCAGCAGGCCTGGGAGGCACCACCCTACAACACTGCGAAGACCTTTCTGGAAGGACATATCATTTTTTCTTTCCCCAGCATGCACCGCTGGCATGCTAATGGTTGGCCAGGAAGACCTAAATATTCATAACTCAGCAATGCTTTTTCTTTTCACACACAGGGGACTCTATGCTACAGCAGGCATAAGCAAGTGGTTTCCTCACTTCCTGTTTTGGCTATGGGACAGGAAGTGAAGGGAAATCTCCCCAATGGGACACAGATGGGAGGGGAAAATTTAACAGGAGTTATAAGCCTCCCTGTAATCTATCCAAAATAAGAGTTACAATTTTTAGTTCTTCTTTAAGGGGTCAAAAATTGTGAGGGAATGTTATTGCAGAGTTAACTGACATTCATGTGCTGGTGTGGCATTAGATAGCTTTTGGATATTAATCCGTTGCTTTGTAATCCAATGGCTGGTATGTCCTAGTCCCTCTTCCTGAACATACTATTTTTTAATTAAACGTTTTGTTCTTTCTGTGGATGCCCCTCACTTTGCACTAGCTTGGCAGTGTTCACCAAAGATAAATATAATTCTGGAACAAATGATGGGGCCTTATGACTTCATTAAGCTGATTACTATTTGACCCATACCCAGATGAGGTCTGGTGTGATTTATGGTTCAGTGTTTTGTTCTTCCCAGCTGGGCCCTGATCTCTGCTATGTAATGTTTACTCTTCATGTGTACTTGTCGCTTGTGCCAATTTCCAGACATGTCAGAGCACAGATCAAAAGAATATTTGACATTATTACACTTTGTGTGTTTTAAACTATTAGTCATTTTATTAATAATGCCTTAGCCACCTGCCGTATCTAATTTAAAGCCAGCGATGTCGCACAACTAATTGGATAGAGTTGTGTATATTCATCCGTACAAGTACAAAATTGACAATCTACATCGCTACCCGATGTAAGTAATCCTCTGGCTGGATTACTATAGATATTTAAGGGTTGCCTCCAAAGGGATTTGAGTGACCAGTGATGGGCATTGGCAGTAACTACCATCATTGTTTAGATCAGGCAGCATATGGAAAATATTTGGCTTGTTATACAAGGTCTTGCTAAGTGCAATAGCTGTGCAAAGTAACCAATCAGATGATCCCACCCTTCTTTCGATGTGGTACCTTCAAATTCCCCCCCCCCCCCCCCATGTCTAAGGTTGGTCTTTAATGTGTGGGGAATTGGTACTCATACAAATTATCAGGTAGCTGATTTACTAAAGCAGTAGAACATGTTCGCCTACCTTTTTTAAGTAATGTGTTTTTTTTTTTTTTGTTTTGTTTGCAGTTATTATGCACAAAACTGACAAATCCCCAACCCGTATGCACAGAGAACTGGATAGTAGTATAAGGAAATACCATGTCATACAGACGAGAACAATCAACAGGACCTCGCCAGCAGAAAGTCTTATGAAGTTTAAAAAAAAAAAAAAAAAATCTAATACATTAGTATATTAAGAACATCGTGGAGAAACTCCACAAGCGAGCCCAGAAATAAGAGGATTGAAGCAGGCACTAAGGAGGAACTGACATTTTGAGCCACAATATGACAGCAGGGGCACTGTCATCAACTTGTATGAAAACCTATATGATGAAGGGGCATAAAAGGAATATAAAGATGCCAGCATATAGGGGGTAAGGAGAGGGAAGGGAAAGTAGGTCAAAGTACCAGCAATCACTGGAAATCTGGGGTGAGATGTGGTGGAAGTTGTTTAGGACCTGATACCATCGGGTGAGAAGTTTGTAACTGGTCTTTTGGACCCTGGTAGCCATGGAGGATTTTTGAGCAAAATAGAGAATTTTCTCCCTCTGTGCTGTCCTGAAGGACCACCCATCTGATTCCCATTTAGAAAAAAAGAGTAGTTGGCCTCTGGGTGGACAAGGGATAAATTAAATTGTGGAGAGACTATGGCAAACTGGTTTGCCCTCATGGCACAGGATTTCAAAGGCGGTCAGTGGATGGTTAACTCCTGGCGAATGCAAAAGCATTAGGCGGTATGATCAATGCTGGATGCCTTCCCATAAATGTTGAGGGGGGGGGGGGTGTCCACAAGCTGGATGAGGTCAGGTACGAGGAATATCAGGTCGTCGGCAAACAGCCAGCAGTGTTGGGCTACATTCACACTAGCGTTGTTAGCGGCAGACAGGCGTTTGGGAAGCGTTTTTACCATTTCCCAAATGCCTGGGAAAATTCTGCACATGGTGCTGTTCAAACGGGAGAGGTAGCGCTGCGTTGTGTCATGGCAAAACTGACACCTCTGGTCGAGTCAGGAGTTGAAGCCTCCTATTCAAGTCTATGGTGCTGGTTGCGGGGTGTTTGCAGAGTGTTAACACCATTCAAACTTCATTATAGGTGTTTGTGGGGAGTTTTTAATGCTTGGGGAAAACTCCTAGCAACCGCCGCTAAACCGCGCATGCGGCACATTAAAAACGCTCCGCAAACGCCAGACCAACGCTTGTCAAACGCTATAGGGGCGTTTGGCAAGAGTTGGAAAAACAGTAAAGTGTGAACGAGCCCTAAGGATCAGCATGTACTTTGCATAGAAAGGGTTCTAATGTTAAGAAAAAGGTTAATGGGGCTCCATGAATTAGATTCAAGACGCAGATGGTATTGTCGCAGGGCTCCCTTAGTGGCCCATCTGATTCCTGTGAATCAAGCTGGGGATATAGGGTAGAAGGTTCCAAATGGCTTTAAATCCATGTTCAGAAGTGCAGTTGGGCAATAACTACCGAAATGTGAGGGATCTTTTCCCTCCTTAGGGATCAGAGAAATATATGCTCTAAGCGCATCCGGAGGCATAGCTTTCCTCCTAATCGGGGAATTACTGCTACTACCATATGAGGTGCAAGTTGAAAGATCCTATAGTTTTATGTTGAACTGAAAAACGAATAATTATGCAGCAGCACTAGTGTGAACCTAGACTAATCAGACCCTGGGTCAACAATCTAATATCCAGTGCTTGGTATTACTACTCTACTGAGCTGGTTACGACTAGCTCCTGAGGGAGTCTATTCCACATTTTCATATCTTACTGTGAAGAGTCCTTTCCATATGCTGTGTATCTTTTCCTCATGAAAAAGCCCCTTGTAATGTGTAATAACTTAAGGTGAGCAAATTTGCACCAAGTTTACTATATAGACCATACCTTTTTCTCAAGAGCATGAATTCAGTTCGCTTAAAATTTCCTCGCTTTTATCAATTTACAGATGCATTTTATAAGCCAACAAACCTTGAACTGTCGTGTGTTAAAAATAAATACAACTCGCCTACCCATCTATTCAAATACCTGTATTGGCCACTACAATGAAATGGTATTAATGCAAAGAACCTCTCCACTTTTTTGCTGTATTTCCAGCTTCTGCTTTCCCACTGCCCCCTCATAGAAGCCCAATTTGTAGGCAATACTAAAATTGAGCTTGGATGCCACTGCCCCTATTTAGCGGACATATCTTTTTAACCTCCTAAAAAGCCCAGTGTCTGAAAACTGCCAGTATGGCATTTGAAAATTAGAGTAAGGAGAGTGGCCATTATTCCTACTAGCTGCCATAGATTGAATTCAAAATGAACAAAGCATATCTTCATATATTATGAACCTGTCTCAAAGTTTTAAAAACAATGGATCAATTCTTTCAAGGACACATAGGTATAAGCAATCTGCTTTAGCCCAAGTTCACACTATTGTGGGCCATGCAGCCCATGTTTGCTCTGCAGCTTGAATGCACTGCTGTGCCTAAGTTTCCCTCAGGAAAAAAGTGCATGTACCTTTTTTAAAGTTGCGACCATAGGGAAATGGCATGGTCATTTTGACCATGCCATTTCTTGGGACTCCGCAAACTCACTGTCGGCTGAGAATATATGGCAGCCCTGCATATCTTGTAAGAGTAGCATGATTTGGCCATGGGTGTGTGCAGGAACAGTTGCGATTGCTGCACCTGCAACCAGCCCACATACTGTGGTCAAGTGTGAACCGAGCCTAATTCACCTTATTTGTCTGTTTCTGAAACTTAACAATTTTGGGGCTGTGGTGATGCTATCCCCACATAGAGCTGAAGTTGGGTTTTTTTTAACTTTTCTTCACTTTCTTATGAGGCCTACATGCTCAGACCTAGTCTTTTTACTATTAGGATAGTTTAAATTTTTTTTTTTTTAATTTGTCTTACTGTTCTGAATATTCAATTTTCTTCTGTTTACTGATTTAACTTTATTTTTAGTGTATTTAGCTTTCAAAAATGTGATCCTGAAATGCCAGAAGCAAATGCCTCATCTTGAGATTCTGAACACTTGGACCTCTACCAACGTAGCCCTCTATATGTTTTCAAAATGTCATTGATTAGCAATAATGTGTCAGTTGTTGAACATGTAATACCTAGTTCATGAAGCACATCTTCTGTTTGGCATAACTTCAAAAGTGACTGTCTGGAACATTTTGCATATGGAGTAGTATGGCTGGGCATGTATTATAGTTGATGATCTCATTTGTATGTGTTTTTCATGCTTTGTGGTACTTTGCATTTTGGTTGCATTGCCATGCACTAATGATGCAGCAAGATGGGGTTTTTTTTTATCTACTGAGCTAAAATGTGCGTTTAGTGCAATAAATTAATAAAATAAAATGGGATTGAATTTCTGGTTCATGTTGTCAAATGAAGAAATATATGACCATTTCCTGATAGAAGTTATTGTACTTAACACTGTCATATTAAATAAGCCTATTTTGATGATCATCTGGCAGTGTTTGATCAATTTTTATGTGTACAAGGCTAAGCAGATGCCTGCTAGCTCTCACAAGACCATGCGATTTCCTGGGGCTCCTGAAAATGTGCTGTGGGCTGAGATGCATAGAGAGGGTTGGAGAACCTTGTCAATCCTATTCTACTTTGGCACAGGCAGCAAGTGCTTCCACCTCACCCATAGTGACAAAAAGTAAAGTGTTTGACCACCAAGTGACAGGTGTAACAGGGTGGCTTGGTACACCCAGCCACCCTTTAGTGTTTATGGCCACATAAGTAGTAGCAGAAATAAATGTACAAAGACTGCTGTGTGGGGTTTTTTTTTTTTTTTTTTAACTGTCCAAACAGCAGGTTCAGGATCAATGGTCTGTTTAAAATGCTGCTTTATCAAATTAAATTCTTCCATAGACCCAGTTTGCCCTGACACTATGGTCACTATTCACAGGCAGAGTAACACTGAATCTAACACAATTTTACTTAAACCACACTATATATTGCCAAAAGTATTAGGACACCCCTCCAAATCATTGGATTCAGGTTTTCCAATCACCTCCATGGCCACAGGTGTATAAAATTAAGCACCTAGGCATGCAGACTATTTCTACAAACATTTGTGAAGGAATGGGTCACTCTCAGATCAGTGAAATCAAGTGTGGTCCTGTGATAGGTTGCCACCTGTGCAATAAGTCCATCTGTGAAATTTCCTTGCTACTAAATATTCCACGGTCAACTGTTAGTAGTATTATAACAAAGTGCTAGCTACTGGGAACAATAGCAACTCGGCCACAAAGTTGTAGGCCATGTAAAATAACAGAATGGGGTCAGTGCATGCTGAAGTTGCAAACTGTCTGCAGAGTCAATAGCTAAAGACCTCCAAACTTCATGTGGCCTTCAGATTAGCACAACAGTGTGTAGAGCGCTTCATGAAATGGGTTTCTATGGCCAAGCAGCTGCATCCAAGCCTTACATCACTAAGTGCAATGCAGAGTGTTGGATGCAGTGGTGTAAAGCATGTCGCCACTGGACTCTAGAGCAGTGGATACGTGTTCTTTGGAGTGATGAATCATGCATCTCTGTCTAGAAATCCAATTGATGGGTTTGATGGTTGCCAGGAGAATGGTATTTGCCTGACTGCATTGTGTAAAGTTTGGTGGAGGGGGGATTATGGTGTGGGTTGTGTTTCAGGGGTTTGTCTTGGTCCCTTAGAGCCAGTGAAGGGAACTCTTAAGGCATCAGCATAACAAGACATTTTGGACAATTTCATGCTCCCACCTTCGTGGGAACAGTTTGGGATGCCCCCTTCCTTTTCCAACATGACTGTGCACCAATGCACAAAGCAAGGTCCATAAAGACATGGAAGAGTGAGTTTGGGGTGAAGGTACTTGAGTGGCCTGCACAGAGTCCTGACTCAACCTGATATCCTTTAGGATGAATTAGAGCAGAGACTACGAGCCAAGCATTCTCTTCTGACATCAGTGCCTGACCTCGCAAATGCATTTCTGGAAGAATGGTCAAACATTCCTAAACCTTGTGGACAGCCTTCCCAGAAGAGTTGAAGCTGCTTATAGATGAAAAGGGTGGGCCAACTCAATATTGAACCCTACGGACTAAAATTGGGATGCCAGTAAAGTTCACGTGCATGTAAAGGCAGGCGTCCAAATACTTTTGGCAATATAGTGTAAGAAGATGATGACTTTCCTAAGTCCTGCCTCTGTTAAAGCGCAGTTCTACTCAAAAACGGAAGCTCCACTTATTTACAGGTACCCGCTTCCAGTTCCGTTCACCATGATGAAGTGAGCTGGAAGTTCAGGCTACTCCCGCCCGCAGTCTCCTGGGAACTTTCACAGGTCCCAGGAGACTGCCGGACAAATTAGGAGGTGCAGTGCAACTTGCACATGCGCAGTAGGCACCAGGCAGTGAAACTGCCAGCTGTCACAGCCTGGTGCCCACAGTTGAGATGCCAGCGCCGTGGAAGAGAGAAGGGGAGAAGGGACCACGTGGGTGAGAACATCTTCAGACCCTGGGACAGGTAAGTGTGTGTTTAATAAAAGTCAGCAGCTACAGTTTTTGTAGCTGCTGACTTTTAATAAACACTAAAACTGCTGGAACTCCACTTTAAACTAAGAACTAACACACTCTGAGGGAACATAGAAGAAACAGGGAGGGTCTAGCCAGGAATGTACTATCTAGTGCTAAACAGAAGAGGAGGACACATGGAAGATACCAAATCACATAAGTAAATATGTTGTAGTGGCCCCAAACCACCACTAGATGTCAGCATACATCAAACAATAGTAACCAATCTAGATCAATACAGCAAAAGAAAAAATACAAATAGGTGGGACAGAATAATGGCAGATGGCCTTAAAAAAAAAAACTTTGACATACACTTTTTTTTTTTTTAAGTCACCAGTCAAACCTTTCTTTGTGAGGTCGGATGAGGGGCTATTTTTACTGGTTGTCCTTTGCTGATGCTCTTCTTACACCTCAAGTGGACTAGATAGTCTAATGTTTTTAATCATACAGACCTTATCTGCAGTTGTATAGCATCAAAAACCCATAATAATCCTTGTATAGAAAGACCATGTTATCTTAGAATAGGCCTGGATGGCATGTGAATCACACAGGAGCGCGCAACGTATTGAACTAGCCCTCCAAAATAATATAAAGTTCTAGGGGTTTTAACTAACTTTATAGCCAGATTATATTGTCTGCAAAACATTGCTCTAGAAGGGAACTGGTTAATAAACCAATCTTGGTTCTCTTTTGTACAAGGAATGCTCAGGGTAGTTGCTGCTGTGTTGACTGACTGCCTTGGTAACAGAAGTCATTGAGATTCTGTTGCCAGTCAACAACCAAGAAAAGGAAACAGTTTCTGTCTGGACATTCGACTCTGTAGACACAAAGGCCAGGATATTGACAGGTGCACACAATAGTCACATGACCAGCACCCTGTAAACCTGTTTGATAGGTGAGGTTGTGGAATGATCTCCTACTATTATAGTACCCCGTGTAAAAATGAGAAGCCTGTCTGTGTTACCTCTCATCTCTAGGAAAACAGAAGCTTTAGGAACACTCTAGAAATATTTCTGACTATGGATATCATGAATGAATGCTCTGATTTTGGCAGGTAGGCAGCATTCTAAATCTTTCTTTGGAACTCTGTCGTATGTACACTGATTTTAAATTTATTTTACTGAAAAATGTGCAAACAAAATAAGTGTGTTTTCTGTGGACTTTTATTAAATATAGTATTGTGTTTTATGTATTATGTTTTTGAATAATTTTTGTTTTTGTTGGCAATTCATTATTTTTAACTTGTTAATTGATGGAACTCTTCAACTTTGTGTTGCCACTGAATGCTATCAGCACAGAATTGTTGACTCCATAGCAGAAGGCAGAATAGAGCCTGCAGCTTTCACTGCTGCTTTGTACTTGGTTATTGTAAAATAAAAATGGGAATACAGGGGCTTTTTAAAGAACAAGGTCACCTTTTTAGACCAAAATAATGAACGCACATTTTTTTGCAGTCTACAGGAGCCTGGAAAGCATTGCACCAACAATCAGTAGACTGATTATGTCATGCAGGTCTCCTGCAGACCTGCCAGAATATCTGCTTGCTGTACAGGATGTACGAGCAAGCCGATATGCTGACAGGAAGCTTCAATGAACTACCATGGAGCTCCATAGCGCCGTGGTAGATCATTGAAAACTACAAGCCGACAGCCACTACGGTCTGTGAATAAATGATGTGGCCTTGTGGGCAAGGTTTCTCTCTGCCTAGAGGTGAGCTCTTTTCCCATCTGGGCCCCCCTCAGACTCCTGCCTCCAGCCTCACATACTCTCTGTCTTCCACCCAAATGCTGTGCAGCTGAGCAGGTTCAGTTACTCTTGAAGGTTGTCCTAGTCCCTTGCCAAGCCTCCTGTTGGGGACTGGCCAGGATTTTCTCATAGTACAGACAAACCGCTCCTCAGATCCACCCACTGCTTCTAGACCTTTCTTCAAAGTTCTAAAGCAGGGGGCAATTCCAGAGGGCTGGTCTACAGAGCCTCTCAGTGCTGACCACAATTTGACCCCTGCTAGCTATCACACCCAGACTGCTACTCAGCCCTAACTTGGAGTTGGAACCTAGCTCCCCCTAGCTAACCAGGAGGGTGCTACATTCACCCCAAACTAAAAAACAGTCAAGTCCTCATTGGCTGGGGGACAAAAAATGTAAACAAATGGCCCAGGAGCGGGTATCCCATAAACGGAGGGGAAAAAGGGTACACAACTCAGAAGGGGGAATGTGTGTGTGTGTGTGTGTGTGTGTATATATATATATATATATACACATGTGTGTGTGTGTATATATATATATATATATATATATAATATTTGTCTAATAAAACATATAGACATTTTTCGCATACATTTACAACTATACATGAGTATGTACACAACTTGATCCTAGCTAACCATCACAAGCAGCCGGAAACAAAATAACACGTACAATAACATACAGTATATACACAATGGCAAGGACAAAGTGCATGAAGTACCTCCACCTCAAGGGAAATCCTTCAAGAAGTTAAGAAGTCCTGTTGCAGGGAGACAGCCACCTGTAAATCCTGCAAACAGTAGACAACAAAAGCCCTTATACTGACTGACTAACAGACAAGGCATTTCAGTATTTTTGGAGGAGAACCCCTCCTAAAGTGGTAATCAGACTAATTAAGCAGTCCTTAAGATGTTATCAGATCAGCCTATCTGGAACAGTAAGCTTAAAGTGTGGCTTAGTCCAAAAAGAAACACAAATAAGGCTAAACTAGGGTGGGAATCCTCTTTAGTAATAAAGTTTAGGGCTGGGCAGTTTAATGGTGGAACCATCAGTCCTGCGGGCAGAGATGGAATAAATCACTTTAGGCCTTCCTGCTTTCATGACCACCATTCTGACTTTATAGATAGCTCGGCCTCTGTTCCACTCTTGAATCTGCCCCAAGCAGCTGTAAGGTAAAGATCCCTTTAAGGTTTAGGGATGTGTAGGTAGTCCCAGACAAGATTGTCTTCTTATACTTGCCTGTAATCATTGATGGTGTTCATGACACTCTGGGAACATAGGGGTAGTCCTATTCCCACTCCAGAGGTACTCGCTTCTGTATGAATCTCTGAAATCTAGAGAACTGAGGCAGTTTATCCTTGCTCCCCCTTTCTGGATAGACACAGAGGTTAGAGACCCTGTCAACCAGCATTTGAAATTCCTGGTTCTTGGCTTTAGTACGGGCCAGGGAGCAGTGAATTCAAGCCTTGGCTGAGGGGACATTTGAACGAGCTCAATCTCTTGTGAAGATCAAGCAGGTTTTGAGGTATGTGAGCTCCCTGACGGCCCTGTCAAGGACTCTTTAGTCCTCAATAGTGTCCCCCCAATCGCACTCTTCCTCGGAATCTTCAGGGATCCTGTCCTCCTGCTCTTTCTCCACCTCTATTGGCCCAAACTGTGCAAAAAGTCTGGGGGACTCCCAATCCACTATCTCACAACTAGAACTCTCCTCTGGTTAACCTGAGGAATGGCTGTCCCCACTGACTGGCTCCTTCCAGACGGATAGAGCACGGTTGGAGGATGAGGCCGGCATCTCGGAACATCAACTGGCGTGTGTTGGGCAGTGTTGCTGGGCTCTGGCCCATCAGCAGTATCTCCGGGTGATAGGTAGGTCACTGCAGAGCAGCGTCTGATGATGGAGTCTGTTGAGGGAGAGTCACTGTCCTGAGATTCTACCCCTTTCTGAAACTCCAAAGCAAGACATTCTCCGACTTTCTGTCATTCCTGCTTCTCAGTACACAGTCTAGTGAGTAGGTTGGCTGTATATGTGAACAGTGCCAGTTCGCTGGGCAGCAGCCTGGTCAATGGCACCTCAAGGTCCCTGCACATGATCTATGCTCCGACCTGGGTGGTCAGTGTAAATCACACAGTATACAGCAAACAGTCTCTCCATCCCCTCCATGAATCCTAGAGCAAAGCAACCACTATGTTCTAAGCGTACTCCAGTGTCCACCAGGGTAACCTCCATTAAGAAATTTCACAGGCCTATGGGAAATGCAGCCGCAATCTTCCGCCTCTCACCACCTGCTAAATGCATTAGGCGGATATATGGGCATGCGTCTGGGCATGGCCACGCCCCTCCTTGTGACTTCTTGGTGCCCGCCAGACTGCTGTGCAGGAACTTTCCTGTGCTGGTGTTAACCCCTGCCTCTTCGGGCGGGAGAGTATTGACTGGATGTCAACCATTGTTGTAACTGAATCCTGAAAGTAACTTTTAGGCAATTGGTTGGCAAGGATGGGGCACTTGGCTCCAGCCATTGCTGGATGACTGGGTGTCAGCAGCGACTGTAGAGATGATGATCCACGGGTAGCAGCAAGGCACAGTATGTGCCCCCCATGATCCTGGTTGTAAAAAGAGAGTCACTGGGCTCAACTGCTGCAGGGCAGCTGAGCATTTGTAATCCACTGTATTGCAGGTCACTCCGGTTGCTTTGGGCAATAATTAAGCTCGAACGCGTGGCAAACACTGACTACAGCAGGCATGAAAATTGTCAATAGTGCACAGGCCTCAGTGTTTGTAGTCCATCCTGATGCCACAACCCTCCCTGGTTGCTGCAGGCAATGATGAATGGTGTAAGAACAGAGCACACTTCACTGTAATGTAACTTGCAGGTATTTGCAAAACATAGTATTTTGTAGGAGCCACCTGTTGATCAGCAAAAAAGACTTATAGGCATTAGTGAGCTGCTCTGGTTGCTCCGGGCAATGACAAGCACAATATCAAACATTTTACTGTCATAAGCAGGTATGCAGTATAAGTGCGGTTGAATTACTAAAGCCAAATAGACTGTGCACTTTGCAAAGTACAGTTGCACTCTGCAAGAGCAGTTGCTCCAGAGCTTAGTAAATGAGCAGAAGCTCTGCTGACTTCCATCATCCAATCATGTGCAAGCAAAATGCAGTTTGTTTTTTATTTTCCTTGCACGTGATTGGGTATTCTTTGCAAAGGGCAACTTTACCTCATTTACTAAACTCTGGAACAACTGCACTTTGCAAAGTGCAGTGTCTATTTGCCTTTAGTAAATCAACCCCATAGTCTTATACTACTCTTATACTACTTACTATCTCTCAGTGGCTGAAAGATTCCAACGTTTATGCCAGAGGGAGACATATTGGATTTGCGACCTAGATGTACTGTCTCCAGGAGGTTGAAATGAGGAATTTGAGTTTAGTACCATAATATAGACTGTTTTGCTGGTAGTACCACAACATAATTATTCTTTATTCTGATTCCCTCCTTTTCAGGTTCCACTAGCCCCTTTTTATTTGGTCAGTATATAAAAATAGAAGTGTGGGTGGTTGATGTCCTTTCCATACATATCTACAAGTGAGTATATAACGTAAACATAGAGTCTACAATATCTCAGTTATGCCACAATTTGTTTCTTTTGTCATGGTAATTCATTGTGTCTGTTATCGATAGTGTCTTTTAGCTGTATTTGAATTTAATTTTTATCTAAGCTACATATCGGCATGGATGTCACTCCACTTCCTCAAACTCGATCTTTCCAAAACTGAGCTCTTAGTATTCCCCCCTGCCCGTGCCCCCTCCCCTGACTTCTCCATCAAGACCAATAATACAACCATCACTTCCTCTCCTCATTCCAGGGTACTAGGTGTAATCCTGGACTCCCATCTGTCCTTTCAGCCCCAAATCCAATCGCTGTCCAAATCTTTTAGACTTCACCTCCGCAACATCTCCAAGATACGCCCGTTCTTAACCTTGGAAACCACTAAGCAACTTATTCACTCCCTTGTTATCTCTAGCCTTGACTATTGTAACTCCCTCCTCATTGGCCTACCTCATCGTTGGCTATCCCCTCTTCAGTCTATCATGAATGCTGCTGCCAGACTCATCCACCTTACTAACCGTTCTGTATCTGCCACCGCTCTCTGCCAATCCCTCCACTGGCTTCCCATTACCCAACGGATAAAATTCAAAACATTGACAATAACATATAAAGCCATTTATAACTCTGCCCCAAATTACATCACCAATCTTGTCTCCAAATATCACCCAAACCGTACTCTCTGCTCCTCACATGACCTCCTGCTCTCTAGCTCCCTTGTCTCCTCCTCCCATGTTCATTTCCAGGACTTCTCCAGAGCTTCCCACATCCTCTGGAACTCTCTACCCTAATTTATCAGACTATTGCCTACTCTGCTCACTTTAGGCGATCTCTGAAAACCTATCTCTTCAGGGAAGCCTATCCAGCCCTCAGCTAATAATGGAATCTTCTACTCTTCCTACCAGTCCATCCCCCGCAGTTCTCTACCTTTTGTACCACTAGCCCCTCCCTCCTAGATTGTAAGCTCCAAAGAGCAGGGCTCTCCTATCCCTCTTGTATTGTGGCTGCATTGTCTCCCGCTATATTGTATACATGTGCATATAAACATACATTTATTGTGTGTACACTTTTGTGATATATCCCCTTGTTATATGATCATTTTTTACTGCTTAGTTATATAGTTCTTTCCTTGTCACAGGTTAGGGAATCCACCAGGGGTTGTAATATTGCTGCCCTGATTCACCTAATTTAGAACTGTTTGCATCCCCTAGTGTTTATTCAGTATTCTCGATGACTAGTTTTACATAATTCAGTGCTGCTCATAATCCCACAATGTTTTGGTATTGTCAAGCATTTGGGAATTTTTTCTTTCCTTTAATTTAGCATAATTGCTAAATTGTTCTGCTTTGTTATACCAGTTTTGATAGGCGTGACCATCTCCTTAGTGCCACCCTCCCACTGCCCCTTCCCCTATTTACATGGCTCCTCCACTTCAGGGCTTAGGCTTGATGAAGGAGCGATTTACTCATGCTCTGAAACACGTCATCGCACCCCTTTGACGTCAATTCCGGTCCTTGTGTTCTACGCAGATGGTGTGCATTCCCAGTAGAGCGGCGGCCATCTTGCCAGAATACCCGGAGAACTCCCTGCTGCTGCTGGCCGGCACAGCGGACTTGGGTATACAGTGACAAGAGCCCTGCATTAGATGATTATTGTGAATAACTGTAAAAACACTTACCAGATATGTATTGATTACAAGCTGTTCATAAAGTCCTGATCATACTGCCCTTAGAAGTGCCTTCTTGCCTCCTTCTCCTACTCCAGAGCCTGCTTCAGCTCACATAAGTGCTGCTCCAGTGCCTTCTCTGCATACCAGCTGTCATCTCTAAGCATGTAAAGGTCCTTGAAGCAGATGCGCCCTATGAATCCTTTTCTTATAGGAGCCACCTGTTGAGCAGCAAAGGAATGTCTGTAGACTAACCCATTCCGGTTGCTCTGGACGAAGGCGAGCAGGACAGTAATAGCAGCAGACACTTTGCTGACATTAGCAGACACATACAGAGCATAGTCTTTTGATAGAGCCCATCTGTAGAGTCATGTAAAGACTCTCCGATAAGCCCCGCATGGTTGCTATGGGCAACAACATTAATAGCGACAGTCCTTTAATCACTGCAGCAATCACAACCCTGGCAGTACAGCACAGCTTTCCCACCGATCCCGTGACACTTTCCACTGTTGAGGCAATTTTCTCTGGCTCTTGCTAGGAGCAACAGTCATACAAGTTGCTATAGGAGATCATGGAATAGTGAGCCACCACATGTAGCACTACCCCCTTAGGAATTTCTGAGTATTTGAGTCCCCCTATAGTCCTGTACAGCAAGGCAACATGCATTTCCCTCAGATTTTCATCAGGAGACAGTAACCACTTCTTGAGCTTTTGTTTTGAAGTTTTATTAGGGGAATTAGAGGGATGTGTGGGATGCCCAAGGACAATAGCAACACGGGACACGTTCCTAAGCAACTATGTAAGTCTTTCCAGCAAAAATTCTTCTGGAAAGCTAGTCAGCATTTCCCACAGTACCACCCCAGATGAATCCTCTCCTCATCCAGCTGTACTAGGTGCATTCCTGGGCACGGGATCAAGTGCATGCCGCCATAGAGTGAACAGTCCCAGGTAAAAAGCTAATCCAGTTTCCCACCTGAGTGCCTCTTTCCCCTTGCTGGCCAAGGGGGTGCAGGTCTACTCACTTGGTCCCTGCCACACAGGTGGTCCTCTCTCCCAAGTTTTCCTCCTTCCAAGGTCTCTTTCTGCCTGGAGGTGAGCCCCTTTCTCAGTTGGGCCCCCTTCCAGGCTCCTGTCTCCAGCCTCACATCTTCTCTGTCTTTCACCCGAACTCTCCTGCAGCTGAGCAGGCTCAGTTACTCTTAAAGGTTGTCCTAGTCACTTGCCAAGTCTCCTGTTGGGGATTACTCAGGACCAACCACTCCTCAGATCCACCCACTGCTTCTAGACCTTTGTCCAAAATTCTAGAGCAGGGGGAAATTCCAGAGGGCTAGCCTGCAGAGCCTAGCAATGCTGACCAAAATTTGATCCCTGCTAGCTATCACATCCAGGCTACTACTCAACCCTAACTACCAATTGGAGTCTAGCTCCCCCTAGCTAACTAGGAGGGTGCTATATTTGCTTTTCAAAACAGAAATGTAAAGGTTAGATGAAAGGTTTAGTGCAGTAAAACACTTTTGATAGTTAGATAATTCATTCTTTGTATTGAGCTCCTTACATCAGTCCAAAAAGAACTGAGTAAGGAAGAGGGACAGACAAATTTGGTTCCAAAAGATGGCCATTCCTTCAAAATGAGGGACAGTTGGGAGATAGTGCAACTTGGAGAGACCTCAACTGCTGCATCAAAAAAATTGCAAAGCAGCCTCATGAACTTTTACATAAGCCAAGACCAAATATTAGAGTAATTATCATACTAACATATATGTATAACATATTTTTTTTTCAGTAGTGAAACTGGTTTCTAACTGGTGCTTAGTGAAGAAAGATGACAAGTCTGTCTGTGTTTATTGATGTTCCAAAAGCATCCAAGTTAAAAGATGAACAACGGGAAGAGTCTTTTCTCAAGGACAAAGACCACAGGAAGATCTTTCTTGGGCAAAAAGGTTAGAACTAAGTGTTTGGATTAGTTCTCTAAGGGGAAGGTTTAACTGCTAAAAATCTTTAATTTTGGTTGTATATTTTAAAATGTTGAAAAATCCATCTAGCCCCCTCAATACACTGAAATTTGCTGCCACAGCTCAAATTGGCTGTGAGCTCCTGCAGCCTAACTGGTACAAATCTAGTGCCTGGTGACCCATGTCTTTGCAGTAACATCCCATAGACATGAGTGCAGTGTTGCTTTTGCAATACAGGTACATCTCTTTCAAGTCTATGGGACATTACTGTCCAACAGCAGTTAGCCTGGCAATGGGCTGCATACACTGCATATTACAATTTAGATAATGAAGAGTCCATTTTTATTTAGTAATTTTTTTTAAGAGAGAAGTAGTAGTAGAAGGGTTTTCTTAAGAAGAAGAAAATTATACTCACCTAGGTGGATGCAACATCAATGCAGTGTCTTCAGAGAGCCAGTGACGATTAGTCAAACTCTCTTTTCTGCCCATCCAGCGCTCACTGGAGCGACAGGCTTTGGAGGAAATGGGAGCGGCTGGCCCAGGCTCTCAACGGCTTGCTGAAAGGCTGAGCAAGCTGCTGGTCCAGGCTTCTGGGCGGAACCTGACTATATGGTCGGGATCTTTTCAGAGCCTGGACCGCCTTTGTGACATCAGCTACCAGCAGGATTTAGCCCTCTGTTGACTGAAAATGGGTTACAGGAGTGCAGAACTAACTGCACTCCTGTGATCCATAGGAGACGTAGAGCCAAAATAGCTTTGGCACTCCTTCTGCTTTTTTAAATGTATTAATTTTATACAGCAGCAACAAATTATACATTTCCTGCCCTGGATGAAGCTATTATCCATCTTCAGGGAAAAACTTCAGAGTTTGTTGAAAGTAGGCATTCTAGTGCCACAACATTATATTTAATTCTGGAGCATGCAAAGAGAGTGACATCCCTCCCTTTTATATCAGCTACATTGCATATGCAACCGTTGGTATCTTTTTCCATATTCTTTAGTTATTTGCAAGGCCCTACACTTGTTTTAGGCTCTAGGTACTGGGCCTATTAGTACCCAAAGGGAACAATGATTGTACCTACAACAGTCCTACAAAGACACATATACTCTAGTTTGAGTATATGTTTGGGCAGCTAGAATAAGTTAGACCACCCAGAAAGCATCAGGGAAAGCTATAAACAAAACATAAATATATGGAGATAGCATACCTACTTGGAACTGAATCTGCATCCTCAGATCTGCAAAGACCTGCAAGAAAAGAGAGCTCCTTAGCCAAGATACACAGTATGTGCGTAGGTTCAAAAAGCAGGACAGAACATAGAGCATGGCTGAGAGCTTTAATTTTTTTCTTTATCCACACATTAGCAATATAATAGCATTGTGACTTCAAACAATATAGTAAATGTTAATTTATTCAACAGGGATACAAATAAAAAGAAAACTGACAGATGCTGTCTCACTTTCTCAAACTGTTGTCTGTAGATTTTCTCTTTGAAAACTGAGCTGTTGGTTGGTGCAATTGTTCAGAACATATCTCTTTAGAATGAAAGATAATTATTCAGACAAGGATTTAAAATGTAGTCATGAGTGAATAGTTTTGTTAATCAGCTAATGGCTTTTTTTAATCACTTGAATATATGCATGCAAATTTATCTAGATAATCACGCTTGAGGTGATTGTAGCCGTATTAGTGCATTTGCGACAGAAACAATTGAGTACTGACGTGATACTTTTTTTATTTGCACTAACATACAATTTTGAGGACAAGCTTTTGGAGAATGTCCCCTTTTTCAAGGTCCAGGCAGTACTACTTCACAGAGTTTTAGAAGAATGTTAGAAGAAATGTGGGGGATGTCTGTGTCAGACACTCAAAAGGGATCTTCAATATCTCTGGATCATACAGCTGCACCTCTAGTAATGTTGTGTACCTTATCCAGTGGAAAAAATGTAACAAAGGATCTTATGTTGGCGAAACAGGAGAGAAGTTGCAAACAAGGATGAATTTGCACAGACATACCATCCTGTCACCGCAGAGCACCTTCCGAGTCCTCCCAAACCCCCCCTCCCTATCCTTCTCCTCCTTCGAGGCCCACTGCATCAGACTATTCTCCCCAACCCCCCTGAAGATTGCTGTGATATACCGGCCTCCTGGATCCATACCCCGCTTCCTGGATGACTTTTCCTCCTGGCTACCCTTCTTCCTCTCCTCTGAGCTACCCACCATCATCCTTCGGGATTTCAACATCCCTGTCAACCTCGACAACCCGGTTACATCCCATCTCCTCCACTTAACCTCCTCCTTTGCACTTGCACAGTGCATACAATCCACCACCCATTCCAACGGTAATATTCTTGATCTTCTCCAACCGCTGCGCTCCCCACAACCTCACTAACACCCCCTTCCCTCTCTCTGACCACAACCTGATTACCTTCTCTATCTCCTTGTCCTCCAACGCTTACCCCTCCGAATGTCGCACTACTACCAGCCGTAACCTCCGCAACCTTAACCCAGCTTCCCTCCACTCTGCAGCTGATCAACTCCATGACCGCATCCTCCCCCTGTCCTACCCCGACTTGGCTATGACCGCCTACAACAACGCGCTCTCAACAGCCCTTGACTCACTAGCGCCTTTAACCACACACAACATCAGACCCCGACCTCTCCAGCCCTGGCAGACTGATCACACCAAAACCCTCAAACGACACAGTCGTGCCCTTAAGCGACTATGGCGCAAAACCAAATCCAAACAAGCCTTCACCCGCTACAAATCTGCCTTCCGCACCTACACCTCCTCCCTCCACGCAGCCAGACAAGCCTACTTCCTGACCCTCATCAAGACCCTCTCCTCCAATCCTCGCCGACTCTTCTCCACCTTCAACTCTCTACTCTCTCCACCCCCACCTCCACCCATCACCTCACTCACTGCCCTTGAGATTGCCAATCACTTCAAAAACAAGATTGACACAATTCGCAAGGACATTGCCACAACTCACACGCCCTCTCAACCCGTCCCCTCTCACACAGCTACCCCCTCATCCCTCCTCCCCCTCGACATAACCCGCAGGGACTTCGTCGATGCTCAAACTCCCTCCAACCCCGTTCCCCCTCACTCAGCTACCCCCTCATCACCCCTCTCCCATGGCCCCAACACTGCTCTGACCTCCACTTCCACCCCACCCTACATTCCTCATACTGAAGCTCCCCCAACACTCCACACCTTTGACCTTTCCACCATTGAGGAAGTCTCCAAGATCCTCTCTGATGCCCGCCTCACCACCTGCCCCCTCGACCCTATCCCCTCACAACTCCTACGACCTCCCTCCCCCTCCATCCTACGCTCCCTCACCCACATCTTCAATCTCTCCCTCTCCTCAGGCACTTTGCCCTCCCCTCTGAAACATGCACACATCACCCCCATACTTAAAAAGCCCTCCCTGGACCCCAATGACCCGAACAACCTCAGACCCATCTCCCGGCTCCCATTTACATCTAAACTCCTTGAGCGCCTCGTCTACACCCGCCTATGCTCTCACCTCAACGACAACCGCCTCCTTGATCCCCTACAGTCCGGCTTCCGTCCCCTACACTCCACCGAAACTGCCTTACTCAAACTCTCCAACGACCTTCTAACCGCCAAAGCTAATGGCCACTATTCAGTACTCCTACTCCTTGATCTCTCTGCGGCCTTCGACACAGTCGACCACCCCCTCCTCCTCAAAAAACTACACTCCCTCGGCTTCAGAGATTCTGCTCTCTCCTGGCTCTCATCCTACCTGTCACAACGCTCTTTCAGCGTTTCCTATAATGCTACCACCTCCCCCTCACTCCCCCTCTCTGTTGGGGTCCCTCAAGGCTCTGTCCTTGGGCCCCTTCTCTTCTCCATCTACACCTCCTCCCTTGGCAAACTCATACACTCTCACGGCTTCAACTACCACCTCTATGCCGATGACACACAAATCTATCTCTCAACCCCCCACCTCACCCCCTCGGTCTCTGCCTGAATCACACACCTACTGAGCGACATATCAGATTGGATGTCGCTCCACTTCCTTAAACTGAACCTCTCCAAAACCGAGTTTCTTGTCTTCCCCCCAGCCCGGACCCCACCCCCCATTGACTTCTCCATCACATTCAACAACGCCAATATCAAACCCGCCCTGCAGGCCAGAGTACTTGGTGTCATTCTGGACTCCAACCTATCCTTGCAGCCCCAAGTCCAATCTTTAACAAACTCGTGCAGACTCCACCTCCGCAACATCGCCAAAATATGCGCGTTCCTAACCCCAGAAACCACTAAACAGCTCATCCACTCCCTCATCGTATCACGACTCGACTACTGCAACTCCCTCCTCACTGGCCTGCCTCGCTGCTGGCTATCCCCACTTCAGTCGATCCTGAATACGGCTGCCAGACTCATTCACCTTTCCAACCGCTCCGTTTCCGCCACCCCCCTCTGCCAATCCCTCCACTGGCTTCCGATTGCGCAACGGATCAAATTCAAAATCCTAACATTGACGTACAAAGCCGTCCACCATACTGCCCCAAACTACATTACTGACCTAATATCCAAGTACCGCCTAGCACGCACACTCCGCTCCTCACAAGACCTCCTTCTCTCTAGTTCCCTGGTCTTCTCCTCCCATGCCCGCCTCCAGGACTTCTCCAGGGTGTCACCCATCCTCTGGAACTCCCTGCCCCAACCCATCAGATTATCACCTACTCTCCTCTCCTTTAGGCGCACCCTGAAAACCCATCTCTTCAGGGAAGCCTTCCCTACCCCCTGCTAACTTGACCGACCTCCTCCACCCTTCCTACCACTCCATCCCCCACAGCTATCTCCTCCTGTACCACTATCCCCTCCCTCCTAGATTGTAAGCTCCAAAGAGCAGGGCCCTCAATCCCCTCATGTTTTGCATTGTATTGGTATTGTTCTATCACATGTTCTGTCCCCCTTTGTAATGTACAGCGCTGAGCGAACTATTGGCGCTTTATAAATACTGTATAATAATAATAATAAAGAAGATGACTTTTGCACACCTGTGGGAAACCATTTCACACAACCAGACCACATGGAAGACCTCAATATTTTAGTTCTTAAAGGAAATTTCAAATCCATTCAGGAAAGAAAAACTTTTGAACTAAGAATGACACTAACTATTTGACACGAGATAACAGCCTTAATTTGGACATGCATGGGATTCCTCAATCATTATCCAACAGTTTTATTACTCCCTATGTGAGTGTTGTTCCCCCCCCCCCCTCAGTCTTTGCTTTTGCTGTGTCTTATCTCTAGTCCTTTTATTTATTTTTTTCATCCCCCACATCTCTTCTAACATTCTGCTAAAACTCTGTGACGTAGTACTGCCTGGACCTTGAAGAAGGGGACATTCCCCAAAAGCTTGTCCTCAAAATTGTATGTTAGTGCAAATAAAAAAAGTATCACGTCAGTACTCAATTGTTTCTGTCTAGATAATCACAAAATTCATTAATTAAACCAGGTTTCTCCATGATTCTGCATGACAATATCCATTAAAAAAACTCACAGGAACCAAATATTACATGAAGTTATTTTTGACACACTATAAAAATGCTTCACTTGATATTTTGCTTCTGTGGTCAAGTTCTGTGGGTGCTTTGATCATCATACATCTGTCTACATTCCCTCTAAGCATAGAGCACCACGGCCTAGTTCAGTAACATATCCAGTGACTACTGCTTTAACTTTTGTGTATATATACAGGAGACCTTGTTCAACTGGTATTGGCAGCCAAGGATACTCAGGAGCAGCCCAATCAGGTTTTTCAGCAGGGCAGCAAACTAACACAGTTTCAATGTAGGAGGGCTTTGTACAGCAAGACTATAGTACAAAATAAACAAAATATCTGCTCCTCTGAGCTACTAAGTAAACTCAGGTCAGTTCCTGAGGGTGCCCCTCTAGTGGGTTTTCCAACACAGGCAGGCTTTTACCTTTTTCATGTACCATCCACACTCAGCCTGCTCACCCAGCAGCAGACTCCCACAACGGACAGAGCAAGACAAAGAGCCCTGAGCATAAGTCAGCTTGCACATATAAAGCCTGTAGACAGCAATAAGGTTTGGTTACAGGTAAGATGTGGACCTAGGAGTAGAGGCTTTATCCCACTTATGCAATGCAAAGCCTCTGGACTGCAGGACCCAGAAAATCATATTTAAAAATCTGAGAAAACAAATATTTCTCCTGGAGCCCTTACCATGTTTATTTGAGAAACCTAGTTGACACATACCTATTGTCCATCTACAATCCTGCCAGTCAGTGCCACAAGATTACTATTGTAGCACTACCCCATAAGAGTTGCTAAGTTTTGGGTCCCCCTATAGTCCTGCACAACCAGGCAACATGCATCTTTCATACAGACTTGCATCCAGGAGACAGTAACCAGTCTTTGAGCTTGCTTGTTTTGAGTTTTATTAGGATAGATTCAAATTTGGATGGGGTAAGGGGTGTATGGGATGCCCAAAGGAATGGCAACAAAGGACAAACTTCCTGGAACTATATACACTCTTCAGCAGCAAACATTCTCTTCTGGAGAGCTATCTAGCATCTCCTGTTGTACCGCCCCAGACCCTAGATACTCCTCTATTCAGCTGTTCTGGGTAAATCCCTGGGCAGGGAATCCAGTGAGGTCACTTTTAAGGGTAAGACCGGGCTGCTCCTTCCCTGCTGCATAGGTGGACCTCACTCTGGGGGCCGATGAGGTCCTGAGCTTTTTTTTTCTTCTTTCTAGCTACTCCTGTCTATAGATGTATCCATTCTCATCTGAGCCCCCCAGCTCCTACCCTTCAGCTTCTCACTACTCCATCTTCCACTCGTACTCTCCTGCTGCTGAACATGCTCTCTCACTCTTAAGGGCTATCCTTGCCTTACGCAAAGCCTCCTGTTGTGGATTGGCCAGGATCCCTTGAGAGAGCAGGCCAGCCACTCCTCACTCCCTCCCACTGCTTCTAGAATATTCTCCGAAATTCTAGAGCAGTGGGAAGTTCAAACGAGCTGGTCTGCAGAGCCTCTCAGCTCTGATCTGAATTTGACTTCCCTCTGACTATTACCACAAGCTGCTACTCAGCCTCTGTCTAACAATTGGACTCTAGCTCCCCTAGCTATCTAGGAAGGTGTTACATTATTAATCATATGTGATCAATTTGTGGTCTTTTTCTTGTAGCTAATGGAACATCTGTGTATGGTTGGCATATGCAGTAACTTTACCTGCGCTAGATTCTCACACACCGAACAAGTAGTGTCTGTTAAGTGCTCCCTTTTCTTCCACAGTGATTGTGTCTGATGATGGTCTGCCATGGGTTCCTTTGCCAGTGAAGAAGGTATACTTACAGATACTCAATGATCCGACACGAAATTATGAGGATCTGCCAGTAGGTGGAAACCCAGAATTCCTTCGAGGAGTGATGGAACTGGCTTTGGGAAAGAACAACAAGGCTATACTGGAAAATAGGGTAAGTGGTAGCTTTTTAACAGAAAATTAAATATCTAATCTTTTTTTCAGGAACATTTTAGTGTTGAAGTTGTGTACCAAAGAGGGTTATTGAGCTAGAACTTATTGCATTATCTATTTTTATCTAGGGCTTTTTTTTCACCAACTATTTTACTCTGCACTTGGGGTTTTCTTAAATTCCAGATTAAGCGTAAAGAATATGTAGCGCTGCCCCCATGAGGGCCACTGAGTGATGCTAGCACTCTAGAATTCCCTGACCTTGCAAATACTTTGGCCCTTCTGGCACTCTAGGTTCAGACATGAATTAGGAAACATTGTTCAGTAACCATGTCACAAACAGTACCCAGCAGAAAGTAAAGACGATGAACATATTGTATTTTGTGATTCAAAGTAGTACAGGTTAAGAATAGAAACAATGGGATTGCAGCAATATACAGTCAGATGATTTTTAAAAGTGGGCATATTTAACATAGGTAATAATGAATAGGCAGCTTGAAACAGAAGAGTGAACCACAGGATGGAACAGTATAGATTATAGCAGTGCTTTCTGAGGGTGTGGCCCTGTCTGTGGAAAGAAGGCCCGCCACCAATGTAGTCAGGCTCCACACAGTCATTGGTGCAGTATTTGGTAGGAAAGTAGTAGCTCTATATGGGTATGGGGGGACAATCCTGGGTGGGTGATAGATATCTGTATGTGGGTAGGGAAAAGTCAGTTTGTGTTTGAGGCTTCTGCCAGTAATGGTTGGGGCCCTTTAATATTTGAGGTACAGGTGCTGGAGATTGAGTCAGATCTGCATAAAGTGAGGTTAAGGTAGCAAGATCTCCGTCGCTGAGATGGGGATAGAGATGTTTGCTAGCAGTGTCCATGTATGAAAAAAAAAATGTGTAAAGGCTGGGTAAACTGCCCTCTCACCAATCCTGATTGAAAATAGGGCTCTGATGCAAGAGGGTGGGATGAGCAGGCTTTAGACAACATTAGGATTGAGTGGTGGATGCACAGCGGGCTGTGGTCACTTCAGAGGGGACACTGTGGATAGTGATCAGTGTAGATGTCTCTGCACCTTCAGTCGCCGAGGAAAGCTATGTAGCTGGGTGTCTAGCACTGGGATGTGTGGTGTCACTGAACCTATGATGCTGGTGCAGATTGATTAATGAGCTGCTGTGTGGATGAGGCTGGATCACTGTGTCTCTGCACCGTTGCAGGCAAAATGGTGGCACCTACCCAACTTCTCAGAAGTCCCCAGTGCTGAGAAAGCAAGCCCGCCAGTAACATTCAAATTTGTAGACTCTCACAGGATCCCCTTTTGTTCCATATTATTGGGAGTTGTAGTTCCAAAGAGGCTGCAGTAAATCAGGACAGGAAGAGAAATCTCCCCCTGGAGACAAAAAAAGGTTGCCATGGCCAAACCATCTATGATTTTATTTGGCAATGTTTCCTCTCTTCCATTTCTTAGCAGCCCCACATCTGGCTATGCATATATTATACAGTACATTACTAGTTGTATGTCAGCCCCATCAGAGTCACTAAAATTTAATCTTTATTCACCATACAATATAATCATTTATTAAATTAGTTGATTTTACTTTTCTTTACTTATATTTCAACCATGATTACAATTTAGAGGGACATCTCAGATCTTCTGTAACAGAGTTATTTTCTTTATTTATTTCATCTCTGCTCTGCCTTATGTCTTATACACAATCCTGCTCATTTTTCTAAAGTTCAGTTGTTTCTTCAGTATTTCTGATCTTCCCATATTCCTGTAGCAGGTGCCGGTTTTATTATTATGCTATTCAGGGACATTCACAGATGAGACTATAAATAATCCTTTTCCACCTAGTGCCCAGTACTGGGATCACTATATCACTTCCTGATAACAGAGTGAATTCAGTTTTTTCTGAAAGCAGATAATCTTGGCACCTGTAGTCCTATAGCCAATAAATAATATATTCCTGAGTGCTGACTGAACTACAACTACCAGAGAGCTGGTGAATGGGAAGGATGCTGGGAAAACAGATATATTCTAAACAAATTACTGGCTCTCCCCTTTGGTGCAAGATTCAGTTCTGAACACAGGGCAACTGCCATTCTCCTCTAGAGACTGATTGCTGGCCTACTGCTGCAGGACTCTGCACATCAGTTCAGCACAGCTGTTCTGTCTATTGCCACACCAGGCTCACATTAGCTTCTCTGCATCAGGACTATCACTGTCCAGTCTTCACACAGACATCTCTTCACACCGACAGGCAGTCAGGCAGTAACTCTGCACATCCCTGGAAACAGCCAAGAGCCTGGGCAATAATTATTTTCCTAGAAGGCTATGCTATCCATAGGATTGGTGAACTGGCGGATGCCCAACCTCTTTCTCTCATCATGCTAGAGTCACTGCATGCAGACACCTTTAAACCTTAGTTACGAGAAGACCTTTGCTTTGAGCAGTACCACGACATACCTGTTTTAACTTCACTGAATTACCAGTTTTAATTAACGCTTATGGGCCCCACCATTGCTAGCAGAAGACAATGGATACCACCATGTAAGGAACTTTAAACATTGCAGGACTCAAGTTGCAATCTCTAGTTAAATGGACCTTTTCTCTTCTATGGCCATTGTTATTCAATGTAAACTAATTATATCTATTTATGCCAGAGTGTACATTTGCATAATTCTCTGCATGCCCTGTGCGCTGGTGGTACGTCGATAAGTTAGCAAATCTTTTCTTCTCCCTCTTGCTGCTGGTATTGCAAGTTTAATAGTTGATGCTTACTACTCATGATTGTATAAGTTGTTAAATGTTGCTAATTGATTATTCCTATTTTACCAGTGTTCTGTTTTTATGCATTTACTGGGGTTGTATATCCTAAACCCAATATTCCTGTAGCCTACTCTTTTGAACAAGTCTAATATAGAAGTGTTACTAAAGATTTGTGCCTCTTGCATTATTATTCTGTAATGTTGCTTGCAAGGTCAGGGCAACCACTCGGGACAAGCTTTATACAGCGACCCCTGTGGGGGTAGCACTGTATTTCTATTTTCTATCCTACCAAGATTTCTCTTCATGTCCATCTCTTTTCATATTACGATTTCTTTCTTTCTTCTTGGCTGTACTAGTTCCCTCATTCAATATCTTTTAAGTCACCCTCTAACTAATTTCATTACCTCTAAAACCAACATGCAACATGTTTTGCCATATATTTCATGGCTTCCTTAGGGTTAATAAAGTGTTATATGTGACAGTTCTTAGTGCAATCTTGATCATAACGGTGCACAAAATTATTGCACTATCCAAAAAGCAAATGAGGCCTTTGCCAGTTAAAAAAAAAAAAAAAAAACACAGAATCCTTGGACTTACCTTCAGTCCTGCTTCTGAGATTTTTACTGTTTAGCCCTGTCTGCAACAGCACTGTCTTCGCAGAAAGAAGTCCTGGCCATTTCCTTTTCCTTATACTATGCTGTAGGAATGTACCTGTCATTAAAGTAAATGTTAGAAAAATATTTAGATAACTTTCCTGAATGGTGTTCTTGGAGCAACAAGAATCTTTTTTTAATTTTGAAGTTTGAATTTGAAAAATGACAGAAGCACCTGTGGGTAAAACGTTTTTCTCTCCATGTTCCTAAAATAATTGTATTCTCTTGTCTATTTTTAACTCCAGGCTGGTGGGATACACACCCCAGGAAGCACAGGAGCTTTTACACTTGGTATAGAATTCCTCAGTCATTGGTACAGCATGAACCCGAATATGTCAGTCTGTATTCCTTATCCTGATTGTGGTATGTTTCAGTTTTTATAGTATGGTGTTTTATTTAGTTTGATATTTAGCACTACCCTCTTAGGAGTTGCTCAGTTTTGAGTCCCCCTAAAGCTCTGCACAGCCAGGCAACACACATTTTATTCCACATTTTGCACTCTGGAGTCAGTAAACAGTCCTTGAGCTTAGTTTTGAGATTCTATTAAGGGGTTAATAACTTGGATGGGGTTGAGGGGAGCATGTGATGCCTAGGGAAACTGTAAACTTGAGGACAAACTCCTTAGCAACTAAGTAAAGATGTGGACAAAAATCATCTCTCTCTTAAGAGCATTCTAGCTCTCTGGTGTGCATCCTCAGATCCCAGATGAATCCTCCTCTTCACCCAGCTGCACTGAGGGTATTCCCTTGGCAAGGGGGCCCAGAAACTGCCAATTTAGCACAGCAGTGGGAGAGAAATTGGGCTAGTTGGGTTTTCCACCTGACTGCCCTCTCCCCTTATTCAGCCCAAGGGGTGTAAGATTACTTACACTGTCCTCCCCTGATAGCTTAAAGCGGAGCTCCACCCAAAATGGGAAGTTCCGCTTTAAGGACTGCTCCCCCGCTCTCCATTAAGGATTGGCACCTTTTGGGGGGCGGGGGGGGGGGGGTAGCGGGTATCCGAATTTGAAAGGTACCCGCTCCCACCTCAGGTCCGATCGCCTAAGCGGAAGGTGTCCTCCCTCCCTCCCTGTGGTCTTTTGGGACACGTGACAGGTTCCAGAAGACTACAGGACCATTCACACAGCGCAGCGCTTCTTGCCCATGCGCAGTGGGTACCTGGCTGTGAAGCTGCACGCAGTCACAGCCGGGTGCCCACACTGAAGATGCCGGCCTCCTGGAATACAGGACGGCTGGTGAAACGGACTGGGGGGGACACACTGAGGGACATATAAGTGGCTGTTTTTTAAAAGATAGTAGCTACAGTTTTTGTAGCTGCTGACTTTTATTTTTTGACAGGTTAAGTGGAACGCCACTTTAATGGGTTGGTGGCTGCCTTCATGCCTTGCGCTGAACTGGCTCCTTCCTTGCTGCTTAGGATATACTCCTTTGGAGATGGTGGTGCAGTGGAGATCCTCTTCTCCAGCACCTGTCTGTAGGTAGGCCTCTTCCTCGTGCTCCCTCCTAGGCTTCACACTCCAGCCTCTCACTCCATCTTCCACACGACACTGCTCCCTTCCACCCAGGCTCTGCTATACTTAAGGGTTTCCTTGGTCACCATGTCCAGCCTTCTGCCAAGGGATTGTCCAAGGTTCCTCAGGTATGCAGATGCTAGCTACCTCCTCTCCTCCATCCCTCCTCAAGAAAGCTCTCAGGTTTCTGGAGAGGTAGGAGGGCTCAAGAAGCTCTGACCTTCAGAACCTCCCTAACCTGTCCTGAGGTGATCTCCTGCCTCACTCACAGGCTGCTACTCAGCCTCTGACTAAAAAAGAAAAACAGCTATCTAGCTAACCAGGAGGGCGTTACAGATAGATGATACGGATCTGAAGGACTTGGTTAAAAATCTTGCTTGCTTTCTTCATTACTGATGCGATCATGAACTTCTGCAAGTGAGGATAGATATCACTTCCCCTTGACGCGTGTCGTCATCGAGAACTTAAGAGTGATTCACATTCACAGTGGTATTTCATTGCTTTGGATTCACAGTTTTTTTTTCACTTTATTCACGTTTTCACTGATTGTTAATGTGATTGGGTATCCACCTGAATATAGTCATTATAATTTATTTGATTTAAAAAGATAATGCACTATGTAAATATTTTCTTTTTTTGAGGAATATTATCAGAGGAAGTTTCTGAAGGATTTTTGAACACGATATCATTTGAGAAGAACTTGATTTAAATTTTTTTTTTTGGGACTTATAGGGTTTGGACTGCACATATTTTTATTGAGGACATATTGTACAGCATCTTCTGTTTATCAATTTTTGTACATCTTTTGGGGTAAAGGTGTTTGATGGTGCTGTGGGGAATTTTGTTTATAGAGTTTATTTAGAGAGTGGTTTTGAATTTAATTATCATTGAGAATTTGGCATTAATACTAAATTTCAAACAAGGTACAATCAGGGCCAGTCTTTTTTTGCTCATCCTAATCTGATCTATAATATTGTGGGAATGTGTAAACAAATTTATAAGACATGAATGATGATAGAAAAAAATAAATATGCCAGGAACTGTAGAACTGTACTGGGAAAAGCTACCTTTTGCCTCTGCTACCTATTGGCATACGCCATGTATGTCTAATGATAAATATGGCTCTGGGTACAATCAACCAAAAAGAACATAAAATCACACATGTACTGCATTTGTATCATCATTAGTGCAGCTGTTCATCTATTTTATTACAATGTTTATATTTGGAGCTATACTTTAAAAAGATAGGCTAAATTTGCATTAAACCCTCCTTCCAGCCTCTTCCTTTTCCAGCATAACAAGAGAGCAGCACCCAGTACTTCTGTCCTGAAGCAAACCATGTTCTGTGTTATGTTTGTCAGCAGAAGACATGGACGTGAGAGGGTTAAAAAAAAAAAAGTAGTTCATGGCACTCCACTATAACATCTATAGTCACACGTGTAGTGCAGGCCAGTCTCCTGGCTTAATATTGGATGTAAACACTTCCAGGTCTCATTGGGAAGGGGTCCATGCTGCATTTGAGGTCTGTGTCAGGGCATATGGGCTAGGAGGGGGTGGTGGAACCCACATAAAGTTTTTATTATTGTAACAGTAAGCCTTTACTTTAACTGCTTGCCGTCCAGCCACTGTAGAAAAACGGCCACAAGGTGACACTGCTGAGCAAAATCACGTTTTAAAACGTGATATTGCAAAACAGGTAGGGGGCACGTGCGACCGCTCTACCTGTGCCGCCAATCGTGGCCACGGGTGTCAATCACCGTGTCCCGGCCGGTCATAACCCGCTGGGTCCCGGCGATTGCCGGCAAACAGTGACACAGAGCACAGCTGTTTACACTGCAGCTCTGCTCCCTGTCAGTTCCTAACACGCTGATCCTGAGAGTCTGCCCAGACTACAAGGGGAGTAATGGCAAGATAGTTCGGGACTTGGTGTCATTCTTTTTCCATATGGGGTACCACTTATACGTGGGAAATTTTTATTCAAGCGTGCCACTATTTTTAGACATTTGTACAATCTTGGAACTGGCGCATGTGGCAAAGTGTGACCTAATGTGTGTCCACCATTAGAAGTGGGTGGATGCAGGGCGGTATATTCTAATGGTGGGCATACCAACACTTTTTCTGGCAGAGATTTCTTCTCTTTTTTTCATTCAGTCCACAGGCTGCATACAAAAAAAAAAGAACATAGCATATACACCCAACAAGGACCAGCGACGTACTGGTACATCACTGGACTTTGAATGGTTATACCAGGATGATGCCTGCAGCTGCAGGCATCATCCTGGTATAATTTTTTTTCCGCCAGTGATCGGCTTTCATGTAAAAGCAATCCTAGTGGCTAATTAGCTGCAGGATTGCTTTTACAAGCAGTGGGATATGATGCCCCCCCCTCCCCCGCTGCCTTCCACGTCCCGTGCCATCGGGGGAACCTGAGAATGCAGCCAGTGTTTCTGCCAGCTGACCATAGAGCTGATTGGAGACCAGAGTGGTGCCAATCATCTCTATAGTCTAAGAATTCAGAAGCTACGAGCATTTCATCACTTCAGTTTCGCAGGATATAAACAGCGCCATTTGTAAATTGGGAAAGCATCTGATCACACCGATTTTGGTTTGATTAGATAATGTAAGGGCAGAGGAGATATCTAGAGTCTGATAGACCCCAGATTTCTCAAAAAAGAATATATGACAATGCCCATTGAAGTTATAGGGGATATTTGCATTCCCTGTGATAGCATTAAAAGTGATCAAAAGAAAAAAAAATAAAGGTAGAATGTAAAAATAATAAAAAATCAAAATAACTTAAAAAAACTCACCCCTCCCATGCACGCCCACCTGTGTGCACAAGCATTGACCCTGTGCCGGCATGTAAACAGCGGTTGCACCATACATGTGAGGTATCGCTGTAAACGTCAGATCAAGGGCAGTAATTCTAACACTAGACCTCCTCTGTAAATCTAAAATGGTTGCTTTTAAAGGCTTTCAAAGTGTTGCCTATGGATATTAAAAATGTATGCAGTTTGTCGCCATTGCACGGGGCATGCGCACTTTTACAGCATGTCATGTTTGGTATCTATTTACTCGGCATACCATCATCTTTTATATCTTACCAAATAATTGACCAATATATTGGGTTTTTGTACATTAAAAGTAAAAAAAGTGTATTAAACAAAATTGCTTTTGAAAAATCGCTGCGTGAGTACTATGTGCCATAAAAATTGTAGTACCCACCATTTTATTCACTAGGGTGTCTGCTTTAAAAAATATAGAATGTTTGGGGTTTAAATTCATTTCCTAGCAAAAAATACTGTTTTTTTTCATGTGAACAAAAAGTGTCAGAAAAGGCTTGATCTTCAGGTGGTTAGAAGAGTGAGTGATGTGTGCCATAAACTTCTAATGTTGGGCATAAAATGCCCCCACCCACCAAAATGACCTCTTTTTGGAAAGTAGACACCCCAAACTATTTGCTGAGAGGCTGTTAAATCTGTATTCAACATTAGAAGTTGCTGTATACATTGCTCTCATGAAGCCTGTGTAAGTCGTGCTTAAAGTGTTCAAAACTCAATTGCTATATAATGTAATATAATCATGGGGCCCCTGTGTCCTTGCCCAAACTCAAAAAAGCCTATGAAAAAGGTACCAAGGGCACCTCATGGGGCCCCCTACTGACCCCGGGCCCTCGGACAGTGCCCGAGTTTCCAAATGGTCAGTCCACCCCTGAATATAATGCAGCCTACTAGTCCTTAGATGGGGTGGCTAAATTTGTTTTCTTTTTTTTTAGATTCCCCCCCCCCTTTTTTCGCACCTAGTGATCTGCCAATAACACACTTCCTTTCCCGGGGTGACCACCCTCACTCACTGTACTGTATGTGGAAGCGCAGCCTTGTCACCCTTAGCTGCCTTACAGTCCTTTGATGGGGTGGGTGAATTAATTTTTGTTTTGTTTTGGGGTTTTTTTAGATTACCCCCCCCCCACACACACACACACACACACACACACACACACACACCATTTTTGCACCTCGTGATACTGCCAATAATGCACTCCCTGTCCCAGGGTGACCACCCTCACTCACTGTACTGTATCTTTGGAAGAACAGCATTTTCACCTTTAGCGGTTCTCCGGATTTCAACTACAAACATCTCCTTATATCATCATTTACATAAGGAGGAGGTATTCTTGTTCACAGAGGGGAACAAGTGAAAGATAAGACTGTTGTTTGAGATTTCTGTGCCATGTGCAAGAATTACTGTCACACTGAATTTCAGACAGGATCAATGGGCATATACAGTATGTACTTAAAGTGTTACTAAACCCACAACAGTAAAATCAATCTGTATGTGCAGTAAAGCATGCTTTTTATACTCACTTGGGAACCTAAGGGGTTTATCCTCTGCATTTTGTAAAAAGGCAATTTGATCCTCTTTTTCTCTGCCCCTCCTTTTGTTGAAATGTCCATGTCTTATCTCCTGATAAGACAGACTAAACCTGTAGCCACATGCACATGCTCAGTTTGGTGTGTATTGCTAGAGAGGATTTTTTTTTTTTCTTGACAGAGTGCATGTGATCAGCACAGGGCCAATCAGCACTGTCCAGAGGGTCAGGGGTTTTTCATCCTCCTAGAGCAGAAAGAAAACTCCTCCTATAAGCTTTAACCAGTGCTCTGCTGGACTCTGATACAGGTGAAACTTGAAAAATTAGAATATCGGTCAAAAGTTCATTTATTTCAGTAATGCAACTTAAAAGGTGAAACTAATATGAGACAGACTCATTACATGCAAAGCAAGATAGTTCAAGCCGTGATTTGTCATAATTGTGATGATTATGGCTTACAGCTCATGAAAATTAGAATATTACATGCAATCAATAAAACAAGGATTGTACATAGAACAATATCGGACCTCTGAAAAGTATAAGCTTGCATATGTACTCAGTACTTGGTTTGGGCCCCTTTTGCAGCAATTACTGCCTCAATGCAGTGTGGCATGGAAGCTATCAGCCTGTGGCACTGTTGAGGTGTTATGGAAGACCAGGATGCTCCAATAGTGGCCTTCAGCTCTTCTGCATTGTTCGGTCTCATGTTTCTCATCTTTCTCTTGGCAATACCCCATAGATTCTCTATGGGGTTCAAGTCAGGCGAGTTTGCTGACCAATCAAGCACAGTAATCCCATAGTCATTGAACCAGGTTTTGGTGCTTTTGGCAGTGTGGACAGGTGCCAAGTCCTGCTGGAAAATGAAGTCAGCATCCCCATAAAGCTCATCTGCGTAAGGAAGCATGAAGTTCTCCAAAATCTCCTGGTAGATGGCTGCGTTGACCCTGGACTTAATGAAGCACAGTGGACCAACACATGCAGATGACATGGCTCCCCAAATCAACACAGACTGTGGAAACTTCACACTGGACTTCAAGCATCTTGCAGTGTGTGCCTCTCCATTCTTCCTCCATACTCTGGGTCCTTGGTTTCCAAATGAGATGCAAAAGTTGCTCTCATCAGAAAAGAGGACTTTGGACCACTGATCAACAGACCAGGTCTCTTTTTCTTTAGCCCAGGTAAGACGCTTCTGACGTTGTTTGTTGTTCAGGAGCAGCTTGACAATAGGAATACGACATTTGAAGCCCATGTCCAGGATCCGTCTGTGTGTGGTGTCTCTTGATGCACTGACTCCAGCCCCAGTCCACTCCTTGTGAAAGTCCCCAACACTTTTGAATGGCCTTTTCCTGACAATCCTCTCCAGGCTGCGGTCATCCCTGCTGCTTGTGCAACTTTTTCTTCCACACTTTTCCCTTCCACATAACGTTCTATTAATGTGCTTTGATACAGCACTTTGGGAACATCCAACTTCTTTTGCAATTCCCTTTTGAGGCTTTCCCTCCTTATGGAGGGTGTCAATGATGGTTTTCTGCACAACTGTCAGGTCAGCAGTCTTTCCAATGATTGTGATTCCTACTGATACAGACTGAGAGACCATTTAAAGGTTCAGGAACCCTTTGCAGGTGTTATGACTTAATTAGCTGATTAGAGTGGGACACTTTGAGCCTAGAATATTGCACCTTTTCACAATATTCTAATTTTCTGAGATTGTGGATTTGGGGTTTTCATGAGCTGTAAGCCATAATCATCACAATTATGACAAATCACGGCTTGAACTATCTTGCTTTGCATGTAAGTCTATCTCATATATTAGTTTCACCTTTTAAGTTGCATTACTGAAATAAATGAACTTTTGACCGATATTCTAATTTTTCAAGTTTCACCTGTACAAGTCACAAGACTGCTCTAACTGCTGATGACAAAATGTATTTAGCAGTTTATATTTACTAAAATAATTGCATTTCCATGTTCTGTGTACTGTGGGAGACCAGATATAGTGAATGCAGTGTCCTGGGTTTAGTAACACTTTAAATAAACTAAGACAGCCACATCTAAGGATTTGTGAGCTGCAATATATTATCACATTTAGTTGCACTTTAAATGGCTTTTAGCAGATTTTCAGGTTTTAGTAAGAACATACAGTACAGAAGAAATAATCTCCCCATCTCTTATCCCACATCAATGACAACAATTATTCTTGAGAACAATATATTTTTTTCTGTGACCTCAACTGCCTGCGTTCTGAAAAAACAACTATTTGCGCTCTTGTCTTTGAGTCGCTGTCATTACTAATTGTCTTTCAGCAGGTTTCAGTTGAAATAGGCTGGCTTAGGAAGTAACCTAGGAAATCCTACTTTTTATGAGAAAATCTCTTCCATTTCTAATTATAGATCACTTAACCTCAAGATCACTTAACCTCAACAAACACAGACTTCTTCAACTGTTTCTTCAAGACAGTAAATATAGGAATATTATGATTTGGCTTATGATTTGTGATCCTTGTACAGAATGCATGCTCCTTGTGTAATCGGCTTATTACTGTGGACAGTTAAAGAATACAGTATGTTACCCAATTTCCTATTACTTCCTGTTGTACCATGTATGTGTGCTAAACAGTATCCTGTTATCTTTTGTATTTCTTACTTTGTGTGAAATACCTGGTGATCCAGCCAGTTCCCCTGCTCTCCTGTTTCAAAGTGACCACATAAGACAAAGAAGCACATCCTTCCCACCATGGTCAATTTTCTCTCTGCTGAGAGAATAGACTGCCTGTTCTCCAATAATCAGATTTGTGCTGACACACTCCCTCCTTCACATCCATTCACTGGGAAGGTAAATGTACTATTATTTCTCTACCCACACCTCTCCAAGCTCTTTATGCAGCTGAGAACAGAGATTATATGTAATCGCTTCTAAAAAAAAATGCGTGTGTATGTATGGTGTATATATACAGTTGTGTTCAAAATAATAGCAGTGTGTTGAAAAAAGTGAATAAAGCTCAAAATCCTTCTAATAGCTTTTATTCCCATACACACAAATGCATTGGGAACACTACACATTCTATTCCAAATCAAAACATGAAGAAAAATATATCAAATTTGTGTTGTTCCTCTAAAACAAATTGAAGAAAAGTGAATATTAGACTGTTCAAAAAATAGCAGTGTTTGTATTCTTCTTTACAAACTCAAACATTCACTATATAAACTGAAAAATGTTTGAAGATTTTGCTTTCCTTTGAATCACTTAACCACTTGCCTACCGGGCACTTAGACCCCCTTCCTTACCAGGCCAATTTTCAGCTTTCAGCGCTGTTGCATTTTGAATGACAATTGCGTGGTCAAGCAACATTGTACCCATATGAAATTTTTATCATTTTTTTTCCTCACAAATAAAGCTTTATTTTGGTGGTATTTACTTGCCGCCGGGGGTTTTATTTTTTGCGCTATAAACAAAAAAAAGCAAAAATTTTGAAAAAATTATAAAATTTTGCAAACAGGTACTTTTTCTCCTTGCACTGAAGGGCACTGATAGGCAGCACTAATGAGGTGGCACGGATAGGCGGCACTCATAGGTGGAACTGATGATGGGTACTGATAGTCAGCACTGACTGGCGCAACTGCTGGGCACTGACTGGCGCAACTGCTGGGCACTGACTGGCAGCACTGATGGGCACTGGTGGGTGGCACTGCTGGGCACTGGTGGGTGGCACTGCTGGGCACTGGTGGGCGGCACTGCTGGGCACAGGTGGGTGGCACTGCTGGGCACCGATCATCAGTGCCCTGATGATCGGTGCCGATCCCTGCTCTGACAACTGCCAGTTGCGATGCATTGCGATGCCAGTATGCGATGAATAGGCCCAACACCGTAGTATGAGAAACATCCCCATATCATGATGCTTCACTGTCTTCAGTGTACTGTGGCTTGAATTCAGTGTTTGGGGGTCGTCTGACAAACTGTCTCCGGCCACTAGACCCAAAAAGAACAATCTTACTTTCATCATTCCACAAAATGTTGTGCCATTTCTCTTTAGGCCAGTCAATGTGCTCTTTGGCAAATTGTAACCTCCTCAGCACGTCTTTTTTTCAACAGTGGGACTTTGCGGGGGCTTCTTGCAGATAGCTTGGCTTCACATAGGCGTCTTCTAATTGTTACAGTACTCACAGGTAACTTTAGACCTTCTTTGATTTTCCTGGAGCTGATTGTTGGCTGAGTCCTTGCCATTTTGGCTATTCTTCCATCCATTCGAATGGTAGTTTTTCGCTTTCTTCCACGTCTTTCAGGGTTTGGTTGCCATTTTAAAGAATTTGCGATCATTTTAGCTGAGCAGCCTATCATTTTGTGCACTTCTTTTATATGTTTTCCCCTCTCCAATCAACTTTTTAATCAAGGTAAGCTGTTCTTCTGAACAATGTCTGGAACGACCCATTTTCCTCAGAATTTCAGAGAGAATTGCACTGTAACCAGCATGTACAACATTTGCTGCCTTCCTTCCTTAAATAAGGGCAATAATTGCCACTTGTTTTTCAAAGAATGAATGACCTTACTAATAGAACTCCACACTGCTATTATTTTGAACATGCCCCTTTCAATTAGTGATTCAATTACACAGAATCAGCAGCATGCATGTCATGACTGTTGGGTCTGTTAGATTTCTATTACTCTACTACACCTGCTAGTAAATTATTTGCCATGTAGAAATATCATTTCTACCAAAAACAGTGATTGATCAGGCTAGTGCTGTCTGACTGCTATTATTTTGAACACAACTGTATATATCACCAAAAGTATTGGGACACCCTTCAAAATGATTAGATTCAGGTGTTCCAATCACCTCCATGGCCACAGGTGTATAAAATCAAGCACCTAGGCCTGCAGACTGCTTCTACAAACATTTGTGAAAGAATGGGTTGTTCTCAGGAGCTCAGTGAGTTCAAGCGTGGTACCGTGATAGGTTTCCACCTGTGCAATAAGTCCATCCCTGAAATTTTCTTGCTACTAAATATTCCACGGTCAACTGTTAGTGGTATTATAACAGAGTGGAAGCAACTGGGAACAAAAGCAACTCAAAATGGTAGGTCACATAAAATGACAGAGTGGGGTCAGCCCATGCTTAAGTGTACAGTGCACAGAAGTTGCCAATTGTCTGCAGAGTCAATAGCTAAAGACCTCCAAACTTCGTATGGCCTTCAGATTAGCACAACAATGCATGGAGAGCTTCATGGAATGGGTTTCCAAGGCCGAGCAGTTGGATCCAAGCCTTACATCACCAAGTGCAATGCAAAGCGTTGGATGCAGTGGTGTGAAGCACACCACAACTGGACTCTAGAGCTGTGGAGACGCGTTCTCTGGAGTGAGGAATCACGCTTCGCTGTCTGGCAAACCGATGGACGTGTCTGGGTTTGGCAGTTGCCAGGAGAACAGTAATTGCCTGACTGCATTGTGCCAAGTGTAAAGTTTGGTGGAGGGGGGATTATGGTGTGGGGCTGTTTTTCGGGGTTTGGGCTTAGCCCCTTAGTTCCAGTGAAGGGAAGTCTTAAGGCGTCAGCATACCATGACATTTTGGACAATTTTATGCTCCTGACTTTGTGGGAACAGTTTGGGGATGGCCCCTTCCTGTTCCAACATGACTGCGCATCACTGCACAAAGCAAGGTCCATAAAGACATGGGTGAGCAAGTTTGGGGTGGAGGAACTTGACTGGCCTGCACAGAGTCCTGATCTTAACCCAATAGAACACCTTTGGAATGAATTACAGCGGAGACTGCGAGCCAGGCCTTCTCGTCCAACATCAGTGCCTGACCTCACAAATGTACTTCTAGAAGAGCGGTCAAACATTCCCACACACTCCTAAACTTTGTGGACAGCCTTCCCAGAAAATTTGAACCTGGACCAATTCAGTATTGAACCCTACGGACTAAGGGATGCAATTAAAGTTCACGTGCGCGTAAAGGCAGGTATCCCAATACTTTTATATATGTCACATACAAGTACAAATTTGGATGGATTAGAAGGGTTTGAACCTTTTGGTAAAGCAGACCTTCACCCTCTCTACACACTTTGCATATCTTCCTTCCTCTCCCACCTCCTGTTATAAAATCATAACCCAATATTCCCCCCCCCCAATACTTCTTTGGGGGACTTGGGCCAGCTCTTCTACCTTTTTTTTTGTCAAGGCGAGAATGACAAATACTTTCTCCCCGAAGCTTCCTAGGGTACACACATTTTCTGTCCTATGAGTTTACAAGGCATTCTCGCACACACTGCACATTCACCACACATTTTGATGTTCGCTACGCATGTGTAGTACTAGTAGTAGTAGTGTACTCGGTTGTCATCAGGGGGTGGGGTGGAAGAACCCGGGTTAGAGGCTAACCCCCGATGATGTCAGTATAGAAGATGGGGAGTGGGACCTGGAGTGCAGCTGCAGAGGGGAAGGTTACAGCAGACAAAGCTGGATCTTTTGGCGGTGTATGTTTTTTATAGGACAACCAGCAGTACAGTTAGGAGAATAAGAAAAACAATTTAGAGGGAGAGTAAAGCGTTTCTTTATGTACTATCTGTATCCTTGATTGTTAGATTCACACTCTCTGTTTGTCCACATGACCATTATCAGAAAGAAATTAAATCAAGAAATTAAGGGAAATGCAAATTTAAGAGCTGTCCTCAGAATTTTTAAAGGTAAATCATCCAACGGGGACAAATGGTCCCATGGCAACTTCCTAAGACAGGAACTCCCCTCACTTTTGGGAGAACTTTTGTTGTGGTTCCGTGTTCCAAATGGAAAGTCCATGTTTTTAAGTAAATGGTATACACATCCAACCATATCTAAGTATTATAGAGTCCATGAACTCTTTCTATACTTATCAATGTTTTCCATTTTTTTTTTTCTTTTTTTTAGTAGTAAACCGATGAACACTTCATCCCACAGCATTCATCCTACTCGTTACTTACTATTATAACTTGATAAACAGCAGGGATTACTCAACACTGTTGTTAAAGTGTTACTAAACACAAGACCCTGCATCCACTATATCTGGTCTCCCACAGTACACAGAACATGGAAGTGCAATTATTTTAGTAAATATAAACTTCTAAATACCTTTTCTCATCAGCAGAAGAGCAGTCTTGTGACTTCAGCAGAGCACGGGTTAAAGCTTGTAGGAGGTGAGAACCACTGACCTCTCTCTGGACAGTGCTGATTGACCCTGTGCTGATCACAGGCACTCTCCCCCCCAAAAAAAACACCTCTCTAGCAATACACACTAAATTGAGCATGTGCAGAAGGACTACGGGTTCAGTTTGTCTTATCAGCGTGGACATTTGAACAAGAGGAGGGGCAGAGAAGTCAGAATCAAATAGTCTTTTTACGCAATGCAGAGGATTAACCCCTTAGGTTCCACAGTGAGTATAACAAGCATGCTTTATTGCATATACAGACTGATTTTACTGTTGAGGGTTTAGTAACTTTTTAAGCTCATATGGAAGTTTTGAACATTTTGATTACCAAGTAAATGGAATTTGCATATGACGGATTTTCTTTTTGTATGGAATAAATAAAAAAACTGAGCCCGTTTTGATGTGCATACCATGATTAGAAATATGGAACATTTCAATACAGTGGCTGTCAGTGTGTAGAACAAGGATCATTATTGTACTTTGCTGAATAAATGCAACTTACAGTACAGTACCTTCCTAATGTGAGAGAAGAACTGTAAAGTACATTCACCTTGTTGTATT
The DNA here is from genome assembly GCF_062004578.1 of Staurois parvus. Lineage (NCBI taxonomy): Eukaryota > Metazoa > Chordata > Amphibia > Anura > Ranidae > Staurois > Staurois parvus. Next base: position 3,916,950 of record NW_028318886.1, read on the forward strand.
ACTGGGCAGTATGCTTATGTAGCAAGCATATTTGGCTGCTTCCGTATGCATGTATAATCACAAAAATATAAATCAGAACACTTTTTCTTTAGAACATACCCATACCTATATTTTCATCCATGCCTTTTAATCCTGCAGTCTTCTGTGTGGTTCATTGACATCACAGGTGCCTTTTGTCCTTTGGAGTTGGTGGGCAGTTTTTACTTATATAAGAATGTATGGCTGCCATTCAGTGCAAAAGTACTGTAAGGATAAGCTGCGTGATGATGCCAACCCCCCATGCCCAGATATTTGCCCATATCACAGGAAAAGCCATACAGTCTAGCTGAAAATAAGGCTTGTTGCAAAAGGATATTTTTTTAATACTTCTGAGCAACTGATTTTTTTCCTGTTTTTATTGGAATTTTACTTTAACTTTATATTTTGAGGATGGGGAATTTGGCAGGCTATGCCACTATGGTACTAATAATAAATGTAGACTGGTTGCTTTTTTTTTTATAGAACATCTGTTTCATTGGTTATATCTGTAGTTGTAAATTACCCATTGCTGCCATTTTAATTCTTTGTTTCAGGCTTTCAGTGCTTTCCAAATACTTGGAATTCTCTGCAAAAATAACTATTATATAACAGAGGTTCCATGAGAAGACTCATTAGAGTAGTTGGTTTTCTCATAATGCTTTGCTTTGAACCAGGAAAGATCACAAAAGCTAAAGACTCAAAGTGATGACACTGGTGTATCCTGCTTTCCCAGAATTCCCAGCAAGGTCTTTAAACTTGGCATCTGTAAACAAACCCTACTTGGCACGCTAAAAACAATGAGAGCTGCTCTTGGGAGACCTGTTTCTCAATGCACCATATAGAGCTCACTTCCCCCTCACTGCTTGAATTGTGTTTGGTTTCTTCAGACTGTAAAATGCCTACTGGGAGCACTACCCACAAGCATCATCAATCACCTTCTTGCTATTTTTATTCATTTCCTTGTGATAGTTCAAACTCCCGCTCTTCTTTCTCTGCTTGGATCTCTTATTTCACGACAGGAAAAGCTGGGTGGCTACAGCAGCCAAAGGAAAAAACACAACCCGGCTGGACTATAGCTTACAGGCCAAGCTAAACCAATGGCATTCAGACTAAATACAAATAAAGCAGCTGTTTGCCTCTTTGCTGGGCAGGATCACACGCAATGTTATTGTATAGGATGGCATCTCCATTGTCTACTTACACAATCTTTGTTTAGATTATCGGACAGGCATCAAAGGAGCTACAAAGTATTCTACAGCACTGCAAAATATATCCGGATGTACAATAATATCGGGATGTTAAATATTTTATATACATTCTTTGCCTTGGTGACCTTTACCGTATATTGGCTTTGTTTTTTTCTCTTTAGTCTTTAGTGGTGTTATTGCATTATAACCATTAATGAAGGAGAAAAGTCTATACCACTTATTAGCTAACTCAGAGTCTCCAAGCTATAGACCATGGGACACAGGCGGCATGCTACAAAATTTTAACCAGCCTGCAAAAACCCTAGCTGGTTGGCAGTGAATGTCTGTGCATCATATTAAAGACTGAATCCACTGCCAACTAGCCAGGCACTCCTGGATGTAAGGAGGACACTGCTGGGCACTCCAAGAAGCAAGGGGGACACTGCTGGGTACTCACGGATGTAAGGGAGGACACTGCAGGACACTCCCGGATGTAAGAGGGGCTTCTACTGGGCACTCCTGAATAGGGGGATACTCTGATATACATTCCTGGATGTAAAAATGGACTTATTCATTAATTTAAATTTTATTAATTTTTTGTCCCATATTTTGTAAAATATAGGCTTCGGTCCTCAATTTAAAAAAGTTAGAGACCTCTGAGCTAACTTAGTAAATGTATCAATTTAATTTAAAAAAACATTTTTCAGAAAGCAAATGCATCTTTGCCTTAATGCCTGAAAAAAAATGTACTTGAGACAACCCATTATTGTACATGTTGTATATAGACTTTAAGGCCTCACATGTGCTATACTATATAAGATATTTCAACAGTATATCTCTTTTATTTGAAATTGCCCTTGACATCCTATGGTTTTAACAAAGCACAGGAGCACCATCTAAATCAGTGGTTCTTAACCTTGTTGGAGGTACTGAACCCCACCAGTTTCATATGCGCATTCACCGAACCCTTCTTAATTGGAAAAATAAAATATGATTTTTAAAATTCAAAACATAGGTATATATTTAGGTATATATTTATACATAGGTGCACAAAATGAACAAAACCGTTAAGAACAAAGAACAAAACCATTAAAACATGATTTTCACACAAAAACAAAAACATAATAATGAATATTTACAGCACGAATCATATGAGTCGGGTGTGGGTCTTCACCTCCGCCGAACCCGCGAGACTGACTCACCGAACCCCTGGGGTTCGATCGAACCCAGGTTAAGAACCACTGATCTAAATGTTTAGGCTTTCCTTCTAGCTCAAAGACATTGTACCAAGAGACAGTTGAAGTAAAACTGAAAGGGGACTTTTAGATCCACTAGGAATACCCTTCTTTGAGTGCAGAGAAAAGAGCTGAGTCATAAAAAATGTAGAATGAAAATAAACACAAAATTTAAGTTGTCAAAGCTGTCGATCTGTCACTTACCTGTATGCAGAGCCTGAGATGATGAGAGTGGCCTCTTGCACAGTTCCTATCTGAGCACCCTTGGATGGTGAGATAGGGACTGTGGGGGTGAACGAAAGGCACAAGTTCCAAGATGTAGACACAGTGAGCAGGAACTTGGAAGCTCTGGTATCTTAAGAACACATGAACAGCTGGTGATGCACTGCAGAAACACCAAGTCCAGTTGATGGTGGAGTCAGGTCCCACACCTGGCTAAGTAACAGTCTAGTGGAAGGACATCTGCCTGTTCTTGACTTTGATTCTGCTTACATCCTGAAGTTGGCAACAATCAGGCAGTGAGGTACAGAGCCATTAGGTAGAAGCATGGTCAGTAGCAGAGGCTGACGGCAAACGTGAGCAGACAAGGGTAATCTGAGAGAAAGGTCAGAGAGGAGGCTGGGTCAGTAACAGGTTCAAAGATGCACATCAAGACTGGATCAAAGGAACAAGATGGAAGGCAATACAAAAAAGAACTAGTGCAAAGTTTAGGTTTAAATAGGCCACTTGGCAGCAGAGGACTTGCACGAGCAACCACATGTGGGAATACTCATACATGTGGTCAATGATTAGCGTACAGTCCGCTTTTTTGTTCATAGAAATATGCGCACTAGCCAAACAGCCCATCTTAGCCTAACAGTTGGCACCAAGTTCCTAACACAACCAGAATCCTTGTTTAATTGTTTCATAAAAGAAAAGACAAAACATCCAGGTTGAAAGGGTATAGGATGGTAACAAAATTGATCTTGCCGCCTCCACAACTCCAAAATACTCCCCTTCTTAACCAACAACACCACAAAGCTTCTAATCCACTCCCTTTTTATCTCTCACCTTGACTTCTGCAACTCCCTCATCATTGGCTTAGCTTTACATAGGCTGTCCATCATGAATGCTGCTGCCAGACTCTTCCATCTTACCAACTGTTCAGTGTCTCTTAGGCCCCATTCACATTATCGCGTAGCAGGAATAGCGTTTTGACAGCACAATTTTTACACAATAGGGGCAGCCCATTCACTTCAAAGGGCTGCCTTATACATGTTTGTCACCCAAAAAGAAGCTCCTGTTCCTTTTCAGGTGACAAGCTTCACACAGCTTTGAAAGACATGGTTTCCTATGCGACAACTGCACCCAGGGGCGGACTGACCATTTGGAAACTCAGGCACTGCCCGAGGGCCCGGGGTCAGTAGGGGGCCCCATGAGATGCCCCTGGTACTTTTTCATAGGCTTTTTTGAGTTTGGGCAAGGACACAGGGGCCCCATGATCCCCTATTGCCCGGGGGCCCCATGAGTTGTCAGTCTGCCCCTGACTGCACCAGAATTGCATCGCATTTAGGGTGCCATTGAAGGATAATGGCACCCAAACATACACCGCGTGTTGCACTGTGATTGCGGCACGATTTGGAATTGTGGGCAGAATCATGGCAATTATGACCATTATTCCAATTTGCAAAGTGTGAATGAAGCCCTACCATTCTCTTCCCATCCCTCCACTGGCTTCCACTCACCCAACAGATTATTAATATTATAGGTACTTATGTAGTGCCATCAACTTGCACAGAGCTTTTACATATATATTGTACATTCACATCAGTCCCTAACCCTCAAGGAGCGTACAATCTAAGGTCCCTAACACTCTTACCTACACATACTAGGGCCAATTTAGGCAGGATCCAATTATCCTACCAACATGTCTTTGGAGCGTGGGAGGAAATCGTAGTAACTGGAGGAAACCCACACAGGCACAGGGAGAACATGCAAACTCCATGCAGGTAGTGCTGTGGTTGGGATTCGAACCAACGACCAATCAAAACCGTTCTATTCACGCCTCTCAAGAAATCCTGCTCTCTAGTTCCCTTGTCCCCTCCACTTATGCTTGCCTCCTGGACTTCTCCAGCACTTTTCTCATCCTCCGGAACCCCAAATGATCCGACTATCTACCATTCTATTCATGTGCTGTCTTACTAATGGTTAGCCGGGAGCCAACAAACAAAACTGACAGAAGCAGTGTTGTGTTTCATTCCAAAATTGAATTTACTTCTGTGAATAGTTCTGTGTATATGTATGTATGTATGTGTGTGTGTGTGTGTGTGTATGTGTATATATATATATATATATATGTGTGTATATATATATATATATATATATATATATATATATATATATATATATATATATACTGCTCAAAAACATTAAGGAAACTCTTTGAAAACACATCAGATCTCAATGGGAAAAAATATCATGCTGGATATTTATACTGATATGGACTGGGTAGTGTGTTAGGAAAGTAAGGATGCCCCATTTTTTGATGGAAATGAAAATGATCAACCTACAGAAGACTGAGTTTGTGACACCACGAAAATCAAAGTGAAAAAAATGGTTCAGTAGGCTAGTTTATTTTGCTGAAATTTCATTGCAGCAACTCAAAATGGTACTCGGTAGTATGGCCTTCACGTGCTTGTATGCATGCCTGACAACATCGGGGCATTCTCCTAAAGAGAGGATGGATGGTGTACTGGGGTATTTCCTCCCAGATCTGGACCAGTGCATTATGGAGCTCCTGGACAGTTTGAGGTGCAAACTGGTGGCGTCGGATGGTCCAAAACATGATATCCCAGAGGTGTTCTATTGGATTTATTTCAGACGAGTGTGGGGACCATTCAATGGTATCAATTCCTTCATTCTCCAGGAACTGCCTGCATACTCTCGCCACATGACGCCGGGCATTGTCGTGCACCAGGAGGAACCCAGGACACACTGCACCAGCGTAGGGTCTGACAATGGGTCCAAGGATTTCATCCCGATACCTAATGGCAGTCAGGGTGCCATTGTCTAGCCCAGCAATGGGCAAACTACGGCCCGGCGGACCTTTTAATCCGGCCCGCGGAGCGTGAT